>NW_025422471.1:23310000-23745000 GCF_011764305.1 Mustela putorius furo | reverse complement strand
TTGAGGAAATTTGTTTATCTTCTAGAAGACTTACTGACTGGGAAAATAATCTCATAATTTCTAATGAAAAAGTTACCCTTTTCCTCCAGTAGCTAGAGTGGAACTCCTGCCACATGCTCAGATTAACCCATAAGAAGTCTTACTAGAATATTGCCAATATGTATTTTAAAATGTTAGCCAATGAACAGGCATGAGCTTATGAATAAAGGTGATGTAGACAAATATCCATATGGTATGCTTTTAACTATACAACAGATCTTTCTTAATGATCTACATCATTCCTGAAATCTGTTTTTTAGAATTAACACTCTACACCGAAGTATATTCTCCATTTTCAACTTATCATTTCAGAACGTGATGCATCACAAATAATTTATCAGTTACAGGAAACAAAGATTTTGATAGGAGAAGCTGAGGAAAAAGTGAATGTATTACCTTAGAGTAAGGTAATGCATGAGCAAGTAATAGTGCAGAGCTCTAGTTTCTCCAAGGAAAAAGGTTATAGAAGAAAAAGGTGTCATTTGATCTTGGGTCAGATAGGTTTCTTAGGTTAACTGTTAAAAGAGTGTTGGAAAATAACTCCAATATATTTTTCATTATGCAAATTGTTCACAGAATTTTAGTACTAGAGGGCTTTAAAAGCATCTATCTAACTTTACCTCTTCATTTAACAGAGACAGAGAAAGTAAGTACCTTATTCAGTTGGCATAGCTAAAATGCAGCACTTCTAAATCCTTCCTATTTAGCATTCTTTTCATTGTATACAGTTGTCCTAATTGTTTCAGCTCTTTGATTCTTTATAATACACAAGTGATTTATTAATTTTAGCTTTATTCTATACAGGTTCAATTAAAGGTAGAAATATCTCTGTCTGTCAAATAAATAAATAAAATCTTTTTAAAAAGAGGGTAGGCAGGCGCCTGGGTGGCTCAGTGGGTTAAAGCCTCTGCCTTCAGCTCAGGTCATGATCTCGGGGTCCTGGAATCTAGCCCCACATCGAGCTCTCTGCTCAGTGGGGAGCCTGCTTTCCTCCTCTCTCTCTGCCTGCCTCTCTGCCTGCTTGTAATCTCTGTCTGTCATATAAATAAATAAAATCTTTTAAAAAAATAAAAATAAAAAATAAAGGTAGAAATAAAAGTATAAAATGGATAAAGATCAGATTGCTCAATCGTTAAAATAAATGTTACATTTTTACAGAACAGAGTTGCTTTTAAAGTTCCCACTAAAGGCTTATCAAATATAAAATCATGTTTTTCAATATGCTATGAATATTATGGGCAGGGTGGGTTAGAATTCAGAAAAGCATGAGTTTCTGTTTCAACTCTTGACTTTCCTAGCTAGGTGTTCAAAAGGCAAAGTCAAACGAGAAAGGATTAGAAATTACTTTGAAAACTATAGAATGATATGTAAATGAAAGGCATTATCATAATAGTATAAACCCACTTGGTGAATATTATATAGTAGGCCTTAATGTTTTGTTAGAAGTATAGCATATAAACCGCAGTGAGCAAAGATTTTTCAATGAATTAAAAACCCCACCACTGTCACTGCTACTATCAGAAGAGTCCTCTTCCTCCTCAGATTCAGAATAAAATTTCTTAGCAGCATTGTCTTTCTTTGTTTTTCCAGCTGGAGTCCATTCTTTTGCCTGTTTTAAAAAAAAAAGGAAACTGTAAATTCAAATGAATTCTCATTAAGGGGTTCAGTCTTCTGGCAAACAATCATTCAAAATACAATGTGAATCCAAAAGAAAGTTGCAGGTCTCAAAAAGAGAAGGCAACTATTAGAAGACCTGGCATTAAGGCTGATTCCCCTTTACTCCTAGGTAGAAGTAGTCAAATTTCACTTAGAGCACATTCTGTTAAATCAACACTCTTATTTTATATATAGTTTTAAACACTTTTGAAATTGCTGGTCCGCAGGAGATTTGAACTAAATATGCTGTAGAGGAGGTGAAGGCAGTTAGAGGCAGACACAGTAACAGCAACAAGAAATTCAAGATCATAGCTAAATACTGAGGTTAAAAAAGAAAACAAAAAACAAAACAAACAAACAAAAAACAACCCTGAATAAAGTGCCGGCAATCAACTCTAACCATCTCAAGGATCCAAACCCTTGGGGTAAGCTTTAACTTCTCTCTTTCCTTCATATTCTAAACATCTAATCCCCCCAAAAAAGGTTTAGCCATATCGATCCTTTACCATCAGTCAGGGTCATCTCATTCAGAATTCTGCAACTGCTTATTTTGCTTCTATTCATAACCCCCATGCCCCAACTCCAAGTTTGCTCCACATAGCAGCTAAAATGACTGAATTAAAACTGAAGTCTGATCAAGGCTCTCTTGGGTTTGAAAGATTGCCACAGCTCCCCATTTCACTCAGAAAAAGCCAGTCCTTAGAATAATCTACTCACCCTACCGAACCAGACCTTCCCTGCCTTTCAGACCTCTTGCTGCTGCTCTCCCTCTGGCCCACTCTGCACAAGTGCCTCCTAACTGTTCCTTTACACACTTCAGGCATGCTCCCCTGCAGGCCCTTTCCCCACCTGACTGCCCTTCCAAGCCTCTCCCCCAGGTAACTACATGGCTCACTCCCTCACTTCATTCAAGTCCTGCACAAAAGTCACCTCAGAGAGACTCTATTTAAAATTCCAACCTCACATACCTGGCACTTATAATCTTACTTTGCTCTATTCTTCTTCTTCTTCTTCTTCTTTTTTTTTGGTCATCACACACTTATACTTCCAACATACTATACAATTTACATATTTATTTTTATTGCCAGTCTATCCCTGCTACAACATCAGCTTCCACACAGCGGGGATATTTGAATACTTTGTACACAGATATATCTCAAAAGTGTCTGGCACAAAAATGATTAGTTGTGTGAATAGCTCCTTAAAGACTCTAATATACTGCATTAAAGTAAAATACATTATTTTCATAATTGTGACTTTAATTAACCCAGAAAAAATTAAATCATCTTACATATACTCTCTGTTAAAGGGTAGGGAAACCTGTATTTTTTAAGAGGTCAAAAATGGTTAAGACTCATTTATTTATCAAACTTTCAATTGAGTTTCTACTATGTGCCTGTCTGTAAGACTATATGACAGAGGTTTAAGAATGGTTCTCAACAGTGGACACACATTAGAATCATCTGAGAATATTTCTTAAAATGTTAATACAAAGAAAAAATATACTAAAAAGCTGATACCTGAGATTTACCTCCTAAGATTCTGATTTAAATGGTTTGCTGCAAGTCTCACACAGGTTTCCATGTGATTATAATATGCAGCTAGGATTGTAAACCCTGATCTAGAGGGCCTTCAGGCTTAAAGTATGTTGCTTAAAAAGAGAAGCTTCAATAACTTGGAAATTACTAAATGGACAATAATAGAAAAATGAGTAAAAATTCCTTGAATATATTTGAATAAGATACATAAGGTCAGCAGTACTATTTTCTTTTTATGTAAAATGCTCTGTCTTCCAAATATGAATAAAGAACTGTTCTATAAACAAAGTTCTCCTATATTTGGTAAACACAGCAGTTCATATTTTTTCTTAAATCCTTACACATATTTTTCTGAAGCCTGGTAAAAAGTGTGCCAGATCAATGTTTGGGGGGGGGGGATTACTTAATTAGATGGCTTTCAGGATAAGACCAAATCAACAAATAAGGAAAATTAACGCTTCCATGTCCAAAGGAGCAAATTATCTTGATATGACTGAGTTTTAGGTTTTAAACAATAAAAACAATTTTAACTTTTTTAATGGTCCTTTATGATTATGATAGTTCTATCATTTCTAAGCAAAAGAAATAACAGAGGAAGAGAACAGTGAAGGACAAATTTGAAAGGTCCTTGGAGGAATAAAATATCAAAAGTAGATGTGTTTTATAAAGCAAAATACATTTCATGTACAAAAAGACAGTCTTCCTCTAAGAGGGCAGGATTTTCTAGAACTAGGCAAAAAAAATTCTAAAGGATTTTCAAAAACATACTGGTATAATATAAATATATGTTACATCCAATATCCTGGAAATGGTAGTGTGCAATCCTAAGTGACTTCTACTGTCAATCTAACCAGGTTCCCTATCAGATAACCTAAACCTAGGCATTTTCCTTAACTAAGGTTATATTTCATAATAATGAGATGCGACCCTGGTAAAATCACTTTATGGTAAAACTAGGATAACACAGTGTATTACGTGCATGAAATATATTGATGTGATTTTGTAGGATGGGTGGAAGAGTTAAAGGCAGGAAAGACTATAAGGAACACTACTTTCTGCACTGTTGCAGCTGCATTTGATATTAAAACGATGTATTTTTAAAAATTAATTATATCTCTTACAGTATAATTTTAAGCCAAAATATCTAGAGACCAGTAGATTAAAAATGTTTTTGTATAGTATCAATGGATAGTGACAAGTTTTCTTTAACCCATTCCATCAGTTTTAATTATTCTCCATAATAAGTCACCAATTATTAATTTTTAGAATGCAGTCAGCAAAATGAAAAAGAAATCAATTTGTCTCTGTTGAACTGGATAGGTGAAATGAAAATAAGAAAATAGGTTATTTAAGTATTGTCCCTATAAGGTAGTTATGCTTAGAAGAGCACAAGACAATGGAAGAAGCCAGTCAACCAACCAATCCATCAGCCAATACAAGGATACTGCTGAAACCAAATTAAATTGCATAGCATTGCTATCAATTTCTGGGAAGATAAACTATTTTTATTTTTATTTTGGCAGAATGGGGCAGCAAGGAGGAAGGATAGGGGAGAAGTCGGGAGAGGATAAAAGGATGTTTGTATGTGTGCCAAAACACTATATACCCAATAGTGGAAAAGGAAAAGACCATAAAAACGACAAGCAGGCGTAGTAAGAAATTAGGAGAGAGATTAAATCTATGGAAAGAATCATATCAAAGAACATTTCTTTATATGCTAGCATCCAAAACAAAGTTGCACAAATAAGCCAATCTTTGAATGAAGAGTACTTAAGGGTATGTAGGTCTGAGTGAAAATCAACAAATGTAGTGTCAAGGAAGAATGGATATACAATTAGTTTTATTAAATTTTACATTTCTTTAAATCACCTCTAAATAGAATTTGTCACAACATAAAAATGACAGTGCTAAGTACTAAGAATAGCACACATCTGCAAACAAGCTCAAGCTTCCTCTCCTCATGTTATATAATAAAATTCAGTTAACAGCACAAACAAGGGACTCTGAATTGGGTTGGAATCCCAGTTCATCACTTACTAACTAGCTTACTAACTAACTTGTCCAAAGAGGCTG
Organism: Mustela putorius furo; assembly: GCF_011764305.1. NCBI lineage: Eukaryota > Metazoa > Chordata > Mammalia > Carnivora > Mustelidae > Mustela > Mustela putorius. The sequence goes on along the minus strand of NW_025422471.1, from coordinate 23,739,694 downwards.
GACAACTTAAGTTCTCTGAACCCTGTTGCCTCATCTGTAAAATGGGAATAAAATAACCATCATTTATAATTACTATGAGGTTTAAGGAAGATAATGTATGTAAAACATTATCAAAGTACACTACTACCAGGGTTTGCTAAATGGAGGCAATAAGAGTTATTATTGTTCCTGGCCATGCTTCAAAGCCAGGATAAATTTGAATAGTTAAGAGAAACACATTTCTCAAAGGACCAAATTACATGGCTGGGCCCATTATAGAAACCTCTATTTTAAGTAATAAAGATTTTTTTCCATTTTATACAGAAAATTTAATTGGCAAGGAGGTTAACTGACTTTCCCAGAGGAATTAGTGGTTCAATACATTTTTTTCTATTAGAAAATCACCCAAAATGTAATACCTAATTGTTCATTTTTATTAATTCTACTTTAAAAAGTTCTGGATATATTCACATAGTCAATTGCTAAAGACAATAAAAAAACCCTTCCCTTTACTTTTCTTGTTCATAGAAGAGTGAAAAATATTAGAAAATAACATTAATTCTTTTATTTTGGTAGCCAGCAATTTTTTTTTAAGATCTAGGAAAAGAATATTTATTTAGAGAGTTTTTTTTTTAATGTGAAAGCAACATATTATTCATTTTAGTTATGACCTTGTCTAAGAACATTTTCATACACAATGCAACCTATTTATGTTTAGACTTCACTTAAAAGATTTTCATCAGAAAATTCAGAAGAACACTTTGTATAGTTTTTCTGGAAGAGAACACCAAAAATCATTTAGAAAAATATTGACAGGAAGCTTACGAATCTCTAAACAAACTAGAAAAAGCACAATCCAATGACACTAAATACCTTAGAAATTGAACCTACACGGCTAAAAATGCAATACCAAAAATGTGGGTGGCACTGATGAGGAGAATTCGATTCTCTATTTCCTCGAAAAAAGCAACAGAACATGTACAATGACACAGGAATACTACAATATTCAGTTCCCATAACAGCAAGATATATCTAACACATTACATTTAGAAATACCAGAACAATTTTCAATTTCAACCCCCCAAAAAAGCTTTTATATAAAACAATAGTTATTCTAGAATCTCCCACTGCTTGACAAAATTAATTTCAGAAAGGTCAACTTACCAACTCTATTATTTCTACGTTTCGAACTGATGGGTCCGGCGCCACCTCTGGCCAATTAGATAATTCCAGGTACCCGTTAGCTTTAGTGTTGAGAGTATGAGATAAAGTGCCTAGCTGGAAATGATCCCTATCTATTAAAATAGAGGAAAATATAAAATAAACAATATGAGCTGTATCTAACAGAGAACAATCCTAATCAGAGCTCAAGGTAATTGGCATATTACCTCAAATGTCAAGGAATAAATATAAACTAGGAAGCTCTTCATAGGTCAAAAAACTGATTTCAGTCCATAGATTACAATAATCTCTCCCATAATGGTCAATAAAAAAGCTAATCAGTCAGTGTGTTTAGAGGTGTTGCTCTGAAATGTAGCTTCTCTAAAAATTACTTTACTGTGAATATTAAGAATGACAGCACAGTTAAACAATCCATATACATGTCTTAGCACAAACACATCCAGAATTTTAATAGTTTTTCTACAAAACTGAACTGCTTTTTATCACCAGCAATTAAATAAGAAACAATATGAAAACCAGGGTATATAACTGCTTGATTCTAATTTTAATGGCTACTTGTTAAACTGATAAAATAATTACTCTTTCTAAAAAGCTGGGAAAAATAAGTCAACTTCCATCTTTGAAAAACAAATATATACATAAAGGGATATTTTTATGAAATAATCCTTCCTAGAAAAGTTTTGTTAGTATACAAAGAATATTTAATTAGTAACAACTCACCATTAAGGTAAAAATTAGATTCCTTATTAAATAAAGCTATTTAAAATAGAAATGAAGTCAATGTCTAGTAGAACAACACAGCTTTAATCTATTATTCAGCTAAACTGCTTAGTAAGAATAAAATCAAAAGAATGAAATTATTTAGGTAAATAAAGCATGCAAAGATATAAACCTTAATATAAAGGATGCTCTAGAGAAAACATTGAGTAAAAAGCTATATAGGTTAATCACTTACATTTTTTAACAGATAAATTTTAAATGTATTAGAAATGGGGCATATTGTCATAATTTTTTAGGTAATACATTTTGCAGTTATATTCTGATAATACCTTTAAAAGGAGATTCAAGCAGTGGTGCAGGTTTTTGTGCTAGGAATATTTTTTTGGCATATTTACTCAGAGCTCCACTCTTCTCATTCGGAACAATAAGCTGCCTAATAAATCTTGTACGGTCTCTGATGTCGTAGTTTTGATCATACTTGCCGAGATTTAATATGTACTGGGTAAGCAATTTTGTCTGTTGGAAAAAAACAGAACAAGATGAGAATACAGTTATTTATGATTATTGATAACTCTGGATAAACATATTTAAAGAGGTAATAAAAATGAATGGTTATGTCAAACAAATGTTGTTCCGTAGGGAATATGCATTTCTAACGCTGCAAATGGAATTTTGAAGCCAAAGCACATGTCCTCTTCAGTATTGGGGAGGTGAATGCTGAGTACTGAGAAGCAGCCATGTGCTAGATTATTAAACTGCTGAAGTGGAAAGAAAGGCATCATTAAAAAAATAATCATATATGGCAAACCCGCTGAAGGGTCTACGTGAGAATAATGAATGTGGAAATACAACTAAAAACATGGCACTCAAAACTTAATCGGAAAAATATGCAGGACATCAAAACATCAGAGAGTATTAGGGGGCTGGCAAACTGCTTCTCCTGAGGTGTGTTTTATGAAGAGATACTGTCCCTGGCATAAGCAGTGTCTGCACTCTGACTGCACTCAGTTACTTTACCCTGAATTATGACCCATTAAAGCAGACACATGAATCACTGAACTGGATTACTGCAAATTATTTGCAGTGCATTTAGCTGTTACTTTTTCATAAAAGCAAGCTGCTGATGCCCTCTAAAAACTAGGATAAAAGACTCCTTCCATTTTTTTTCCCATGCTGCTTATAGCCTCTAGTAATATTGGTCATTTATTTATTTATGTAAGGCAGCAACTTATTATAGTAGCTTTTACACTGTAATAAGATTTCCAAAGTCAATTTCTGAATGTACTACATTAACATACATTGAGATAATTTTAATAGTAATTAAACCAAAATCGAAATGTTATCAAAATAGGTTTGTATTTTAAGCTCCAGTTATTTTATTGAAAAAGCATAGTTTTAATTCAGATTACATAAATACAATTGTAGCTATAAATTAAATAGGATTCATAATACATGGAAAAAAGAAACATCTACATTAGAACATTTTGTAGATGTTAGAAATGCATGCAAAACAAATCAATCAAGTGAGGCAGAGCTAAAGACAATTCTAGAACAATAAGTCAAAGTACACAAATGGTGTGGTAAACTTTTACAGTTATAATTGGTTAAGATAATTGATTTGGATAGAAAGCAACCTTCTTGCAGTAATAATATATTTTAAAAGCATTAACCTAGTTCCAATAAAGCAGAACTATAAAAAATAAAAGGGAAAAATGTTAATAGAGCTATTCTGAATTTGGTTACCAGTAATTGCTATTCGCTAATTACTAGACCGTGTTGGTTCAACTATAGATAAGAAAAATTCTATGATTCATTTTTAAAAACAATTACCAAAATATTCACCAAATGAGGAATGCAGCTCAAAACAAAGTGACGTGTCCTGGACTAGGTTATTAGCTTTCTGAGAAAGGCTAGGAAACATACTAACCATCAGTTTTCTCAAATGCATAGTGAGAATTTATAACCAGGGTAACTCTGAAGTCCATCTGAGAGTGGCGATTTAGAAGGTGCAATTAAAATAAATCAGAGAAAAAAAATAAGTCTGTTCATTACAATGATTTCCTAAAAACTTTTATTCCAATATAGTTAACATACAGTGTCATTTAGTTTTAGGTGTACAATAAAGTGACTGAATGATTTTTTTCCTTTTTGTGCAAGTGGAGTGATGTATTTTGCTTCTATGTCTGGTCCCCAAAATTAATTTTTAGGAAATTAAACTATTTCAATATGTTAACAGACACTATCAAGAGTTAGGGAATTTTCAGGATTAAAGTTTCATAATTTTTACAGTATGCCTTTATGGACTGCAAAACTTGTTTGATTATATTGGTAGGCTTATAAAAACAGTTCCATTAAACATCCATTTTCAAAATGAAAGTTCTTTCTAAAAGATAAAAACCTATCTATATATAATGATGCATTAAAAACAATAATTATTCACCATATATTTATATACTTCAATCAGTTTCTTTGGAGTACCTAATACTAATTACTAATGACTAATACTAAGTCATTGATACTTCTCTTAAGAACATATTTCTACATGGTCTTATCGTGAACTATTTTTAAAAAATAAGACTGCTCACAATCCTTCTGAATTTTATGATCAATAATTATGAAATTGTTGACATCTTCAACTTATAGAAAAGATTCTATAGACTGTAATATTTTTAATGAAGAAAACACCCTCTTTACAGTATTAAACAATCTGGTCAGCAAAAAGAAAATTCTGTAGATAGAAGCATATTCTCATCATGCTTTCTTTCATGCTGACATCTGTAAAAATATCAAGCCCATATACTTAACTTTGACCACTCCAATTATTTTAATAATTATTTCTATGAGACAAAACTTTTAAGTCATTCTCTATTAACACTTTTTAAAATATTTCACCAAATTTAGAAAATGCAAAAATTACCTTCTCAATATCATTTCACTCTAATACAAAGTAAAAGCTCCATCAAAGAAAGTCTTTATGTTAGTTGAGATACTGCAAATGACAGAACTTCTAAAGTAAATCTTGAGGTCTTAACATTTAACTTGAAGGGAAAAATTTCAATAACTCCCTGCTTAAAAGATTTGTTTTCAAGAATTGCCATTTGCTAAAATTTTCAGAAGTTGAAGGTTTCTGGCATTCAGTTGGTAAATGCTTTAAAGATTTCCAATTGATTCTGAATCAAAACCTAACAAATAGATGTTTTGCTTACTCCCATCCCCTCCCTTGTTTTTAAAAACGAAAGCCAACATAGGATGGTTAGGTTAATTTACAAAGCAGTTTTTCACAAATCATGTTTTTAGGATCCATTTGGTAATATACAGCAAAAAAACTGTGTGCAAGAGTACATACTGTTATACATAAGTATGTGTTCTCAGTACTAGCTTCATGACAAGAATTCTATAGTCCAATTAAACTATATATATCAAACATCAGTATATTTGAACATTATAATTTTATTTCAATAGACAGAACAAACAGAAATGGTTTATGTGCACCACAACCAATTCTCAAAATGCTTCTCTTCCATAGTTTTCTTAATTTATTAAGAAACTGATTTTACCATAACAACATTTTTAGCAAAACCAAGTAATTTTATCTTCCATGTTGACCTCTTAAATTTACAAGAGCATTTACAACACTTTTGACAGAATAAACTTCCAAAAGCTTTGCTTTGATTCCATTTATAGCACTGACAGAGCAAACATACAAAAGCTTTGAGTGAAAAAAGTCAACCTATTATTGGAATTAATTGATTCTCTATTTTAAAACTAGCATTGTTTAGGTCCTTTTTCTGCTAATGGAGCAAATACAGAAAGAGTTACTGCTTCATTTTTCATATGTGCAAAAGAGAACTTGGAATATAAAATGAAGAAAATCAATTTTTAAAAAGTTACTTAAATGAGATCCTGTATCACAGAGAGCTATGTAAACATCTTCTGTGCCTGTAAATATTTGTGATCTTGAGACACAACCTTCTTAAAATAACTCTTAGGCTTTTTGAATAGATGCTGATGCTTTTTTAAGCAGATACATTTTATCTTTTGGTGGTTGTGTGGTCAGTGATACCACTGCAACTCTCAGAATGGATGGTAAATACTGGTAAACATTTTGTGCATATTAAATACCAAGAAAGAAATTCAGTATTTAGTTAAGTATACACTTCCATTTTTAAGAACTGATTGCTGCTGGAATTTATAACAAAATAAAGGAAGAACTACCAAATAATAATATAAATAGGCTTTAGATTTACACTGCATGATAAATGACAAAAGAAATGAAGTGAGTGTTCTGACCACTCACCAGTGATCTATGGCAGGACTATCTCCTGCACATATTTCATCTATAACCAGCCCTAACCTTCCCACATCTTACTTTGACTCCATCCACTGACAACTTGGGAGTTTCAAGCTTTGCACAGGCCATAGCGTAACCTGCTGGTACAGGTTGCCAGCAGATGAAACACTTCAACATTCATCTCACCACCACTGAAAAAAGGAAGGATTTAGCTTTTTCCTATTTGCCCTGTTAGGGCACAATCAGCACACATTCTGCATGCCGCTCTAAAAGAGAAATTACTTATGTAATATCCCAAAAAGGTTGGAAAAAGAAAGTCTTTCTGATTTAAATGTCTTACATATTAAAATGAAATTGCTTGTTTGTTGCACCTGTGTTTCCATGTCATTAGACAAAACCACAGCAGAGGTTAAAAGTACAATACAGAAGTCTACAAACTTTCTCTGTCCTATTTTAACACAACAATTAATAATAAAAATGAAGAATTTGGAGCAAATCCTAAATTGGATAGGACACACAGACAACAAACCTATATTAAATCTGTCCTGGATAACAGTGGCAAAGAAAGTAAATAATGGTTAAATAAATAATCATGAGCATTTTAAGATAACCAAAGACTGAATCCAAAACCAGATGGGACATTAAATTATTCTTTTAAATAGGTTTTACTTACAAAATTATGAAACAAAAAAATAATACAATGCACCTCAAAAACAGAAACATTAATAACTTGTTAAATTTTGATTATACATTATTTTTTTCTGCTTAGATTAAAGGGATTGTGACTGGTATCAACTAACAGCTAATGCTATCTGACACTACACCAATTACATTCCTTTCAGACTGACTCTAAGTTAGTGGGACATAGGAAAATGACTTTTGGGGAATGCTACATAAAAATTTTAAAAATCATGACTTGAAAAAACTTCTTAAAATATGAGCATTATATTTTTAACTAAACACTCTAACAAGTAATAAACTGATAAATATTCGCTCAAATAGCTTTCTTCAAATGTTTATTAAGTCAGCACAAAATAATAAAAAAGGTATCTCAAAATATAGTCCTAAAATCAGCTGAGATATACTCTTTAAGGAAAATAAAAAAGGACACAGAATTTAGCCATTTAGCAGAGCGAAGACTAATATTAGTTCCATACAGCTGTTATTTTGATAAAGATATTGGCAAATAGTTTGATAAATGAAAGAAAGCTACATAGAATTCTTAACCTATACCAGAGGGAAATCTAAGCAGTACCAGTGTTCCACGTAGTCAATTTCATCATTTTACGACCAACCAGGATGAAATTTCCCGAATTTAAAAGTATCCATATTTTTGTCAACTTGAAAAGTTTTCTGTAAGTTCTTTCCTTATATGCTATATTTGCTTGAGTTTTTTAATGCCAAGAAAATAAATCCCAAAAAAGGGTAGCAATGTTACTACACAGAGCTTGAGCCCCTTTTGCTGTCATGTTAAATCATGCTGGGGGCAAAGACCAATTTCTCCAAAGACTTGAAATCACAGGGCAAGAGATAATTTGTGTCATTATTTTTTTTGTTAAGATTTTATTTATTTACCTATTTAGAATGCAAACTGGGGGGAGAGGCAAGTGGAGAGGGGGAAAGAATCTCAAGCAGATTTCAAGCTGAGTGCAGAGCCCAAAGTGGGGTTCAATTCCAGGACCCTGAGATCATGACCTGAGCCAAAACCAAGAGATTGATGCTCAACTGAATGAGGCACTCAGACACCCCAAGAGGGAACTTGTTTATAACTTCAGGAAGGATCCCCAAAATATAATTATGATTTATGAAATTTCTTACTAAGAATCTTACGAAAGAGTCCAAAAAGCAATACAAAGAAAATATAAGTATTAAAGATACTCAATGATTCACTCTCTTTTCTAATGGCAGAAAAGCAGAAACCTGTCTCACAGAAAATGAGACAGTTACTTAAATGAATTATATTTATACATGTCAATATTTTAAAAACATGGTATTACGAGAAAAAAAGTAGGTTACAAGAGTATGCAACCAAAATTTCAAAACCCACAAACCAGTAACATAGTACACAGATATATACTCGTGTAATGAACATGTAAAACAACACAAGACCGAAGGACACCACCAATATGATAGCAGCTACCAATGGGGAGGAAAATACGGTATGAACAGGAACTTGAGGATTTACTTTTACTTATTATACTTCCTTAAAAAAACAACAATTATGGTGAAAACACTGACTTAATCTTAGTGGTAGATACATATGTATTAATACTATTTTGCACTTTTCTATAGGTTTGCATTATTCTACAAAGAAAAAGAAAAACATGAGTCAAACAGAACAGTTATATTACTTATCACTACATTTAAAAGATTACAGGAAGTTTGAAAGCAAATGCACCCATTATTCACTAATTTTTAACTATTAACCAGTTTAATCAACCCCCAGTTTTCTCTCTCAGACCTCAGTAGACTATTTCAAGGAAGTCATGCTCAACCTTTACACTATGTCTTAAGAGCTACAGAGTTTCAGCAACTTCAGCTGATTTCAAAGTCCTTCAGGTTCTCCACCTGTATAACAGTGAAATTATTCTCCTTGTACGAGTATTCTAATAGCATTTTCTACTCTTGATAATCATATCTAACAATTTTTTCTTCATAGTAAGAGAAATTTTCACCACCCTTTTCTCAGTGGGGTAAACCCAAATGGAGTGTTTTTACTCATGAGAATAGATATTCCAATAAGGGGATTAATTCCCTTACTATAAACGATAATATTCTCTAAGAATAATCCAGCAGCTGGTTAGCAGTAAAAACTAGGAATACAAAAAAGCATAATAACTAACATGGACCAAGCACTAATATGATGCAGGAAATCCTAATGCTTTACCTGGACTGCCTCCTTTAATCTTTTTAATAAATTTGTGAGGTAGAGACAGTAGCATAACCTCTTAATTATTCTGAAAATGTACATTTGTTCCAATTCAGTTGTATAACGTCAATTTTGTGTTTACCTGGGCATGATTTTGTCTGCAAGAAATACTAGGTGAAGCTAGAGAATGGCTACCAGCTGAACTGGGCTTTATAGGATTGACAAAACATACTAACCTCAAACATCTACCTCACAGAAGAAGAGAATTAGTGATATAGAAGACCAAATGATGAAAAATAAAGAAGCTGGGAAAAAGAGAGATAAACTACTACTAGATCATGAAGGGAGAATTCGAGAGAGAAGTGATACCATAAGACGAAACAATATTAGAATAATTGGGATCCCTGAAGAAGAAAGAGAGAGAGGGGAAGAAGGTATACTGGACTAAGTTATAGAGTAGAACTTCCCTAATTTGGGGAAGGAAACAGGCATCAAAATCCAGGAGGCACAGAGAATACCCCTCAAAATCAATAAAAATAGGTCCACACCCTGTCATCTAATATTAAAACTTACTAGTCTTAATGACAAAGAGAAAATCCTGAAAGTAGATCAGGACAAGAAGTCTGTAACATACAATGGTAGAAATATTAGATTGGCAGCAGACTTATCCATAGAGACCTGGCAGGCCAGAAAGGACTGGCAATGATATAATCAGAGCACTAAACAAGAAAAGTACGGAGCCAAGAATACTATATCCAACTAGGCTGACACTGAAAACAGAAGGAGCGATTTAAAAAAACAAACAAACAAAAAAAACCTTCCAGAACAAACAGCAACTAAAAGAATTTACAAACACCAAACCAGCCCTAGAGGAAATATTGAAAGGGGTCCTCTTAGCAAAGAGAGAGCCCAGAAGTAACATAGACCAGAAAGGAACAGAGATAATATACAGTAACAGTCACTTTACAAGCAATACAATAGCACTAAATTCATATTTTTCAGTAATTACCCTAAAGACACAGGATATCAGACTGGATAAAAAACAAGGCCCATCAAAATGTTATCTGCAAGAGACTCATTTTAGACACAAAGACACCTCCAGATTTAAAATGAGCAGGTGGAAAAACATTTACCATGCTAATGGACATCAAAAGAAAGCTAGGATGGAATTCCTTATATCAGAAAAACTAGATTTTCAACCAAAGACTATATAATAAGAGATGAGGAGGGACACTATATTATACTTAAGGGTCTGTCCAACAAGAAGATCTAACAATTTTAAATATCTATGCCTCGGGCGCCTGGGTGGCTCAGTGGATTAAGCCACTGCCTTTGGCTCGGGTCATAATCTCAGGGTTCTGGGATCGAGTCCCGCATCAGGCTCTCTGATCAGCAGGGCGCCTGCTTCCTCCTCTCTCTCTCTGCCTGCCTCTCTGCCTACTTGTAATCTCTCTCTGTCAAATAAATAAATAAAATCTTTAAAAAATAAAAAATAAATAAATAAATACCTATGCCTTTAACATGGGAGCAACCAATTACATAAACCAATTAATAACAAAATCAAAGAAACACAACAATAATACTAGAAGACTTTAACACCCCCCATCACAAAATGGATAGATCAACTAAGCAAAAGATCAACAAGGGAATGAAGGCATTAAATGACACACTGGATGAGAAGGATGTCACTGATATATTCAGAACACTCCATCCAAAAGCAACAGAATACACATTCTTCTCTAGTGCACATGGAACACTCTCCAGAATAGATCACATCCTGGGTCACAAATTAGGTCTCAACAGGTACCAAAAGATCAGGATCATTCCCTGCATATTTTCAGAACACAATGCTTTGAAACTAGAACTCAATCACAAGAAGAAAGTTGGAAAGAACTGAAATACATGGACGCTAAAGAGCATCCTGGGTCAACCAGAAAATTAAAGAAGAATTAAAATATTCATGGACAAAAATGAAAGGAAGACACAAGTTCAAAATCTTTGTGATACAACCTAAACCTAAAGGAGCCAGACAAAGAACAGCAAATAAAGCCTAACCCCAGCAAGAGAAGAGAATAAGGACTAGAGCAGAAGAGAATAAGGACTAGAGCAGAAAACAATGAAATAGAAACCAAAAAACAGTAGAAGCGATCAACAAAACTAGGAGCTGGTTCTTTCAAAGAATTAATAATTTATCCAGGACAGATTTATCAAAAAAAAAAAGAGAGAGAGAGAGAGAGAAAGGACCCAAATAAATAAAATCACAGAGGAAAGAGGAGCGATCACAACCAACACCAAAGAAATGCAAACAATTACAAGAACATATTATAATCAACTATATGTCAACAAATTAGGCAACCCGGAAGAAATGTATGCATTCCTAAAGATGTATACACTACCACAAATGAACTAGGAAGAAATAGAACACCTGAACAGACCCATAACCAGTAAGGAAATTGAAGCAGTCATCAAAAGCCTCCCAACAAAAAAGAGCCCAGGACCAGATGGCTTCCCAGGGGAATTCTACCAAACATTTAAAAAAGAATTAATACCTATTCTCCTGAAACTGTTCCCAAAAAATGGAAATGGAAAGAAAACTTCCAAACTTATTTTATGAGGGCAGCATGACTTTGATCCCAAAATCAGACAAAGGCCCCCATCAAAAAGGAGAATGACAGACAAATATCCCTGATGAATATGGATACCCAAACTCTCAAGTGTCAGGATATAAAATAAATGCACAGAAATCAGTTGCAATTCTACACACCAATAAAAAGACAGAAGGAGAAATTAAGGGGTAGATCCCATTTACAACTGCACCCCAAAACATAAGATACCCAGGAGTAAAATCTAACCAATGGGGCAAAGAATCTGGACTCAGAAAACTCTAGAATACCCATGAAAGAAATTGAAGAAGACGCAAAGAGATGGAAAAACACTCCATTCTCATGGATTAGAAGAACAAATATTGTGAAAATGTCTATGCTACCTAGAACAACCTACGCATTTAATGCAATTTCTATCAAAAAAACAACTTTTTTCACAGAGCTATAACAAATAATACCCAAATTTGTATGGAACCAGGAAAGACCCTGAATAAACAGAAGAGTGTTGAAAAAGAAGAGCAAAGGTTGCAGCATCACAATTCCAGATTTGAAGCTCTATTACAAAGTTGTAATCATCAAGACAGTATGGTACTGGCACGAGAACAGACAGATAGATATTGGAACAGAATAGAGAATCCAGAAATGGATCCTCAACTCTATGGTCAACTAATCTTCGACAAAGCAGGAAAGAATGTCTAACAGAAAAAAAGACAGTCTCTTCAACAAATGGTGTTGGGAAAATTGGACAGCCACATGCAGAAGAATGAAACTGGACTATTTCCTTACACCACACATAAAAATAGACTAAAAATGGATTAAAGACTCAATATGAGATAGAAATCCATCAAAATCCTTGAGAACACAGACAACAACCTCTTTGACTTCAGCTGCAGCAACTTCTTCCTAGAAACATCACTAAAGGCAAGGGAAGAAGGGCACAAATAACCTATTGGGACTTCATCAAGATCAAAAGCTTTTGCATATGTGAAGTGTGTAAACCTGGTGATTCACAGACCTGTACCCCTGGGGATAAAAATATATGTTTATAAAAAATAAAAAATTTAAAAAAAAAAAAAAAAGCTTTTGCATAGCCAACAGCTGACAAAACCAAAAGACAACCAATAGAATGAGAGAAGATGGTTGCAAATGACATATCAGATAAAGGGCTAGTATCCAAAATCTATAAAGAACTTATCACTTTAAGAATTCAATACTTAAAGAATACATAACTCAATAAAGAAATGGACAGAAGAACAGACATTTCTGCAGAGACATCCAAATGGCCAACAGACACATGAAAAAGTACTCAACATCACTCAGCATCAGGAAAATACAAATCAAAACCACCTCACACCAGTCAGAATGGCTAAAATTAACAGGTCAGGAAATGACAGATGTTGGCAAGGATGTGGAGAAAGGGGAACCTTCCTACACCATTGGTGGGAATATAAACTGGTGCAGCCACTCTGGAAAACAGTATGGAGGTTCCTCAAAAAGTTGAAAATACAGCTATCCTATGACCCAGCAATCGCACTACTGGATATTTATCCCAAAGAAACAAATGTGATCCAAAAGAGCATGTGTACCCCAATGTTTATAGCAGCAATGTCCACAGCAGCCAAACTATGGACAGCCAAACTATAGCTAAACTACAGCTGTTTATCAGCAGATGAATGGATAAAGGAGATATTATATATATACATAATGGAATACTATGCAGCCATCAAAAAATGAAATCTTGGGGTGCTTGGGTGGCTCAGTTGTTAAGCAGCTGCCCTCGGCTCAGGTCATGATCCCAGAGTTCTAGAATTCGATCCCCATGTCAGGCTCCCTGCTTGGCGGGAAGCCTGCTTCTCCCTCTGCCATTCCCCCTGCTTGTGTGCTCAGTCTCTCTCTTGCTGTCTCTCTCTTTGTCAAATAAATAAATAAGATCTTAAACAAAAAATAAATCTTGTCATTTGCAATGACATGGATGGAACTAGAGAGTAGTATGCTAAGCAGAGTAAGTCAATCAGAGAAAGACAATTATCATATGATCTCACTGATATGAGGAATTTGAGAAACAAGACAAGATCATAGGGGAAGGGAGGAAAAAATGGAAAAGATAAAACCAGAGAGGGAGATAAACCATAAGAGACTGTTAATCTCAGGAAACAAACTGAGGGTTGCTGGAGTGAAGAGGGATGGGAGGGATGGGGTGGCTGGTTGATGGACACTGGGAGGGTTTGTGCTCAGGTGAGCGCTGTGAATCATGTAAAACTTATGAATCACAGACCTGTACCCCTGAAACAAATAATACATTATATGTTAATTTAAAAAAACAAGATAAGAAATTAAAAAAACAGAATAGTTAAAATATCAATAATTTAACAAAAGCCTAATTGCATTTGCAAAATCTCTCACAGAATTCTAGCAAGTTTTTGTAAAACAGAGTTTCAAAAAAAAACCTTTGGTCTTTTTTCACAGAACTGAACAAAAAAAAATTCCTCTACACTATAAAAAAAAATTAATAACTTAGATCTCAGGTCATGATCTCAGGGTCCCAATAACTAAATAATTCATTAACAATTCTGGAATGCTCACTGAGGTATCTACACCACAGGAAATTCAGATCTACAAATAAATATCAGGACTTCATGGCAAACCAGTCCCTAAGCACCGTGGCTTGGTCTCCTTAATCCATTTTTCAAGATGGCTAAAATAAAAACGAAAACAATTCTTTACATTTAGATCAAGTAAATCATTATAGTCTCTGTGTCATATCCAACAGTTATGAACCATACAACTTAAAAATACTGTCAAGTTCACGGTGATTAAAAACTACTCTTTAATGCTTAGTTTACCAACTCTTTCAAGACCCCTTTTCTTGAGAAATGAGAAACTGGAGAACAGGGCACAACCCTATAGATACTGCCACTCATCTACTTTTATATTTAATCATTTAATAAATAATGAGTTATGTAAAAATGTATATGAAAACTTGGCATGTTTTCTAAATATCATTATGCTTTTACCAGTAGGTGGTGAAGTCAATTTGTGGTTATCTAGAAGTATCATTCTAAAATATACAATAGAACACTCCAGAAACTGAGCTCCAAAACTTCATTTAATAATAAAGCTCAAGAAAGTATGTCCGAGTGCAAGCTATGTTGTCTTCAAATTCAAAAGATATAGAATACACTTCACAATTTCTGAACAAAAAGTACTACTTTTCCATTATTGTTTCCTTATAGCTACAAACACAGCCAAAAACAGAACCTTCATTTAATTGTATAAGACATAACTACTTTAGATCTGGATTAACATTCTAATTTTGTATTAATTTTATAATAACCTAGAAACTAGATACATTGAGAATAGCCAATTCTAGGTGTTATAATGAGTTTCTCAATACTATATCGATTTAGAGATTAGGTTAACATGGTGTTTTATCAATAAACGAGATACAACAAACATAGCTGTTTCATGACTCTCACTGCTCTCCTCTTTTCCTACTTGAGGGGCACCTGGGTGGCTCGGTAAGTTAAGCTCTGCCTTTGGCTCAGGTCATAATCCCAGGGTCTCAGGGTCCAGCCCCACGTCAGACTTCCTGCGAAAAGTGTGCTTCTCCCTCTCTCTTTGTCCCTCCCCCAACACACACTCTCTCTGTTCCCTCTTTCTCAAATAAATAAATAAATAAATAAAATCTTAAAAAAAAAAAAAGTTTTATCCTTCACAAAACCTTCTCTCATTGCTCACCTCATTCTACTTCAGACTTTCAATAACTTTCTCCTCTGAAATTCCACTATATCTTAATACTTCTATTATAGTGGTTACCACATACTATTTCAGTTATGTTTTTCTCCCTATTAGACCAGAACATTATCTCTCTGCACCACTACCTTCTAATACAGAAACTTAAAGAAACAGACACCTAGTAATTGTTGAATGGACAAACTAATGCATGAACAGACCTTAGCTACTTCATTAAAGAGGAAAGTAGGTGTCACATAGGTAGACTAAGATTTAGACTCTTACCTGTCTGGAGTTGGTCAAATACAATTTTGCTCCCAGATTTAAAATCTGAAGTTTTACCAGATCATCTTCACTCGTGAAGCTTTTAGCCATCTTCCTCAAAACATCAGGGGCAATTTTAGGAACTCGTTCACAGTTTTCTCCAATTAGCCAAAGAATACTTGCTCTAGCCACAGGAACCTAACATGAGAAGCAGATTATATAGTTACAAATAAGATAATCACACTCACTCCTTGACAATAACATAGAAAAGGCTCTAAATATAATAAAGGTTTTATATCTACTCATGTAATATGTATACCCAGGAAGTGTATTTTATTTTATTTTTTTTAAGATTTTATTTATTTACTTGAGAGAGAGACAGTGAGAGAGAGCATGAGCAAGGAGAAGGTCAGAGAGAGAAGCAGACTCCCCATGGAGCTGGGAGCCCGATGCAGGACTCGATCCTGGGACTCCAGGATCATGACCTGAGCTGAAGGCAGTCGTCCAACCAACTGAGCCACCCAGGCATCCCAGGAAGTGTATTTTAGTTATGGGTTTTCCTTAGTTATCAAGGAATTGATCATCAAAACTGATTTCAGAGATAATGCCTTAGAAAACATTCACAGAGAAAAAACCATTTGTCTAGAATCTTGATTCCATCATAGATGTGCAAGTTCATGCACATTTGTTTATGCATTACTGGTGCTGTTTTTGTCCTATAATAGCAGAGGTAAGTACAGTTGATCCTTGAACAATACAGGTTTGAACTATAGTGAGTCTTTACTAACGACTTTTTTCAATAAATACAGCATAATACTGTAAATGTATATTCTCTTCTTTATGATTTTCATAATATTTTCTATTTTCTGGCTTATTTTAAGAACTCAAGTTTGTAATACATGCAACATACAAAGCATGTGTTAATCAACTGTTTATGTTATTGGTAAGGCTTCTAGTCCACAATAGGCTATCAACACTTAAGTTTTTGGGGAGTCAAAGTTAAACCTGGATATTTCATTGTAGGAAAGAGGGTGTTAAAGCTGAAAATATTCAGTATACAGCAATTTTAGAAAAGGTTTGCTGACTTCTGCTCAAGGGCACTGGTTAATAAACCTCAATGCCCATAAAAAAATCATCCAGAATTCTTACTAAAACTACAGGGTGTTGGTATCAGGTCCAGGCAGTAGCTCTGTTATGGGGCCCAGGAATTTACATTTTATGAAGCATCACAGATGATTTCTAAGATGGGAGGCCTGCAAACCATGTTTTGAGAATCCACTGGATAACAGAAAGAAAGAAATAGATTCATTAAAGACCATGATTTCAAATTAAAACTCTTACTATCCTCTATATATTTGCATCTACAGTACTGGGGATATATAAAACTGACAAAATCATCAAAGTATATTTATAAAAAATCATGAATCCTGGTCTATTATTTGGTCATCAACAAAAGAAACAGGGATAAGATAAATCTGCCTGATACTATATTTTGGCATTTTATTTTTTAATAAAGTACATTTCAATATAATTTGTTTTTTTTTTAATTGCTTTGCTACAAATTGGAAACCATCCATCAGCACCATTAAGACCAACATTTTAGAGTATGCAAATTAGTTTTATTACTATTTGTTTATTTGTATCCTTTCTTACTCCAAAAGAGATTTGAAGGGGTATGTAAATTAGTTTTTGTGAACATTTTCACCTACTATAGAAAATCTGCTTTTCATAATAAATGAAAAAGCCAATGACTATCATTAAGAGGTAGCATCACAAGAAGAGATAATAGTCTTTTTATGAAATCCTTTCCAATTCCTCAAATAAAGTCCTAATATTTTCACTACAGTTTCACAGGTGTACAGGGCATAAGTGCTGAAGAAGAAAGGGAGAGTAGGGACCTCTGCACAACTAAAATTTTATTTTTATTTTTATTTTTAATTTATTTTAAAATTTTTTTTTTATTTGACAGAGATCACAGGTAGGCAGAAAGGCAGGCAGAGAGAGAGGAAGGAAAGCAGGCTTCTTGCTGAGCAGAGAGCCCGATGTGGGGCTCGATCCCAGGACCCTGGGATCATGACCTAAGCTGAAAGCAGAGGCTTTAACCCACTGAGCCACCCAGGCGCCCCTGCACAACTAAAATTTTATTGCAATATCCACCACCTCAAATTCTTTCAAAACACTCATTTTATGAAATAGTATAAAATTACTAAGACATTCCTTTTTTTTTTTTAAGATTTTATTTATTTGACAGACAGAGATCACAAGTAGGCAAAGAAGCAGGCAGAGAGAGGAGGAAGCAGGCTCCCTGTTGACTCAATCCCAGGACCCTGGGATCATGACCTGAGCGGAAGGCAGAGGCTTTAACCCCTGAGCCACCCAGGTGCCGCTACTAAGACATTCCTAACTTGGGTGTTTCACCAGAAGCAAAATGAGGTCATCTGAAAGATTTAAAACCAAAGTATATATTTTCACATATTATGACAATAGCATTATCTATAAATTAATATTAGAATGAGCTTAGTAACAGAGAAGAAATCACAATATTCATGTAATAAGTTTAGTAAGTATAAATAATACATATAATAATAAATGCTATTATAAATCTATTCATGAAGTATGATAAAACTGATATCCTTACTGTATACTGACTGTGGAAAGAGGTTATTTCTAATGTTCCAAAGGCTACATTGCATTAAAACCTTAATCCCAATCTATTATTTTAAATTGGGCTAAAGAATAGTAATTGAGTGGTACATTAAATTTTCTAGTATGAAGCAATTTAAGTTGCCTGACTCCATGAAAGGTACCTCTAAATAAAAATATATGTACAGGGGCACCTGGGGTGGCTCAGTGGGTTAAGCCTCTGCCTTCAGTTCGGGTCATGGTCTCAGGGTCCTCGGATTGAGCCCCACATCGGGCTCTCTGCTCAGCGGGGAGCCTGCTTCCTCCCTCTCACTCTGCCTGCCTCTCTGCTACTTGTGATCTCTCTCTGTTAAATAAATAAATAAAATATTTTTTAAAAAAGAATATATGTACAACTTCAGATTTTGGTTATGCTAGATTTACTTTTCTTAAATATTTTATTATATACTACTGGTATAAAAATTAGAATTCTAGGACATTCTAACCTACAGTCACACTTTAAGTAATTTTCTTCTGGTAACACAGTTATAATTCTTTTTTGCAATTAAGACAATTTCAAAAAGTTTTAAGAGATTGTTTATATTCCTACTTATTAATATACTAAGATTAAAATAATATTTAAACACTCTAAACATTCATAATGCATACATTTAAAACACAATTCTTTGGGAAAAATGAAAATCAATAAATTGTAATGCTCACAATGAAGAATCTCAAGACAGTGGTGGTAGAGGGCAGGGTAATATTCAGAGGTTCTAGAACTGAGGTAATTAAACTTCCAAGTAAGCATATTAAAAACTTCAGAAAACTCCACAACAGGAAATAATACCAATATAAAATATATTTATACCAAATTCTTGGTGACAGCAATTTACTAAAAAGCTTAGGAAATTGACAAGCCCAGTGTTTCTGTATGTTTGGCTGCAACCAGAATCCTAAGATTTTCAAATCCCAGCCCTACCTTTCTCTCCCAATTAAGTTACAGGACTCCCATTTGTAAACCACTGATAATATGATTCATAGCATCACCACTCTCAAAGATTTAAAATCAAAAAATTAGTCACTTTTTGTTCTCCATGGTCTTTTCAATCACAGAATGAACAGGACCACTGAGCTAAAACCAAACTAATAATACACATATACATATGCATAAGACAGAATACTTTTATTATGAACTTCTGCTTTTCAATATTTTCAAAGACAAGCTGGATTGTAAATGACTTTGATTCTTTATTCTAAATGCCCTGATCAAGTGGTTCTAAGTACACTTTTTCAACCTTCTACAAGAAAGCAGTTTCCACTGTCATTTTAACCCATTAACTTGCCTATAAAAAATATGATTCCTAGCTGAACACAGCAGTTATAGAGTTTACAGATCACCCTGTAAGCAGTTTAATGTAAAAGTTATTATATTTCAACACTAGCCACTGCACAATGCAGTAGTATAAAATAAATCCTGCAACATCAATTTTATTTATTTAAATTTGTCAAAGGGAAAATCAGTAAACATCTAAACAAACTGCATAAAACTAACAAATCATATCCAATATTCTGTATCTGGACTCAATATGCATTAACACTATAACATGAATTAAGTTGGGGCAAAAGGGCAAGGCTAGTTACCTTGTGAAACGGCAGGCATTCAGGGAGGCACCAGGGCAAGAACTACATAAAGTGCTATTTCAATACTACTCAGTAATCTTCACAAAATAACATCTTTTAATTACTCTCTTATGATATTAAGTCCTTATGTGTCCCATAAAACATTGTATGAAACTCTGATGTAGCATGCATTTTATTCTGGAAAAACTGCTCTACAAGCAGTCTTTACTAGACATGAAGTACAGTTCAAAGGATAAATATCCACAATCAAAACATGTAAGTTGGCTGTACTCCCTACACAGATATAACTTATTCAGTCTGAATTTAAAAAGTAGAATCTAAATTTTAGTTCTCATATTTTCAACTATGTCACTTAATAAATAGTAACTTAATAAATAACAAATGGAATCAAAATCTCGAAACAACAAAATCTAAATTCCTTTTTTAAAAAAATCACATAGTTAACATCTACTGAGTTCTTACCATGCAACTGGCACTGTTTTAAGACTTTACCTGTTTTCTCAGTCTATTATATAACACAAAAAAACCTGAGAAAGTAGGCTCTACTATCATTCCCACTTGATATATGACAAAACTGGGGCACAAAGAGGTTAAGAAACATGTCCAGCATCTTACAGCTTGTCAGTGGTGGCAGTAAGACTGGAAGTCCAAGTCTGAATCCAGAGTTCACCATGGCTACTGGACAGAGACAAAATGAGTATTTTATACTAGGAAAAATACCAGCCAGCAAGGCAGGAAGACCGGTTCTGGTCCTGGATCAATCATGTAAGTCATGGAGACAAATAACTTGACATCAGTAGGCCTCATTTACTCATTAATCAAATGAAGGATTACTCCTTTGGCCCAGTTCTTCTGCTATGGTGTATACTGGCTCCTTTATGGCCTTGTCTGAAGCTTTTCCAAGAGCTGGCTTTTCAGGAGAGCTCTAGGCCATTCTCTTGACAATTCCTGCATGTATGCATGTGGGGCATTTCCCCCACCTCCTTAGATCTTTTGTTCTATGGATAAGATGGCCAGAATGGAAAGAGATCTGGCTATCATTTTTGTTACCCCTCCTGGAGGGTAGATGAGCCCAGGATTCTATCCTGATAAAGTGGCTTAAGCATTGAGAGAAAACAGGGTCAAAGTGTCTTCTTGTCCTTTGACATTGTCCAGATTGGCTCTTTCTAACCAGTACTGGTTTAAGATATTAGCCCTGGAAGTAGGGTGAAATATACATAAATTCAGGAAAAAAGGTCTCCTTTGAGGCTCTCAGATTTACCTTTCCATTTCAGAATCAATCACTTACCCACATTTAAGAGTCGTTAAGTGCTTGGTCAGAATAATAAAGCCCTGTTTCCTTTTCCACATGTCTGTTACTCTTTAAATAAACAGCTCTCTTGAATATTTGGAGGAAAAAGATTCTAGGGATTCAGTCACTCCCCATTCCTGACTTTGAAGTTGCTATCAGTTATACCCCTCACCACCTTCTTCTGGCATAACTTCTACCACCAATCCCTAATCATTTTTAGGATTCTGCATTACAAACTATCTTCCTTGTCCCACTTTCAAACACTTCAACTTCTTCAGATACATTAAGTAAACAGTAACAACTCATCACCTTTTAATTCTCTAAAATTTCACAATTTTGCTATAGAACTATATATAGTTTTCTTTTAATTATTTGAATCTCCCTTTGAATCACATGCCCAACTTGTTCACTTTTGCTTTCTCTCTTTGCCTTATCAAAATCAGGAGGGGTAGGGCACCTATGTCTGGGAGGCTCTGTCAGTTAAAGGTCCCAATCTTGATTTTGGCTCAGGTCATGATCTCAAGAGTTGTGGGATCCAGCCCCATGGTAGACCCCATACTCAGCAATGAGTCTACTTCTCTCTCTCATCCTCTCCCTCTGCCCCTCCCCCCACTTGCATGCTCATGCACTCTCTCTCAAATAAATAAATAAATAAATCTTTTAAAAAAGAATCAGGAGGGGTTATCTACTTTATTGGCTTCCCAAAGAAGATTTAAGATGCATTTATCAATTTCAATGATCTCTTTTTGGTATCCTATTTTACAAAATCAACTTTGATCCCTTTTAGACTTTCATGTTTTATTTCACTGTTGTTTTCCAAGTTTCTTTTTTTTTTAAGATTTTTTAAAAATTTATTTATTTGACAGAGATCACAAGTAAGCAGAGAGGCAGGCAGAGAGAGGGGGGAAGCAGGCTCCCCTCTGAGCAGAGAGCCCGATGTGGGGCTCGATCCCTGGACCCTGAGATCATGACCTGAGCCGAAGGCAGAGCCTTAATCCACTAAGCCACCCAGGTGCCCCTCTTTGTCAAATTTCTTAAGACAAACACCAAATCCTTTTATTTCTGGTCTCTTTACGTTAAAAATGGTAGCATTGACCACTTTAGCCATACCCCACACATTTAAAACAAAGTGTTTTCTTTTCCTGTATTTTATATAAAGCTTGTATTTTTTTCTTTTAAACCTTCTTTCACCTAGAAGTATATTTCTTACTTCAAAATTTTTCTGGTACCCTTTCAGATTAATTCTAATTTTACTGCTTAAAACATAAAATCTTTAAGTTTTCTTTATGTCCAAGTACATTCTTGATTTTTTGTAAACTGTTTAATGAATACACCCATAAAAGTGGGTATTATCTGTTCAAGAAATATAAAATTTTACCTACAGGACTGAAACAAATATGTATTCTATTTTTTAATTACTCTTTATCTTTATGTGCATATCTTACTCAACATCTGGATATATCAAAATATGAGAGAAGCATATTAAAGTCATCCACAAATTTCTCCTTGCATTTTTTTCTTTCCCTTTTCCCCCCTTTTCTTTTTTTTTTTTTTTAAGATTTTATTTATCCATTTATTGGAGAGAGAGAGAGCGCACGCACAAGCAGAGGGAGAGGGAGAGGGAGATGCAGGCTCCCCACTGAGCTGGGAGCCTGATGTGGGGCTTGATCCCAGGACCCTGGGATCATGACCTGAACCGATGGCAGATGCTTAACAGACTGAGCCACCCAGGCGCCCCTCTCCTTGCATTTCTAATGGATATTTCCATTATCTATTTATTTGGTTGCCATATTTTTGTGTGCATATAGGTTTATGCCTCTCAGTTTCTTTGTAATTTGTCTTTTTTCATTGTATAATGTTCTTTTTTATCTTCCTGCCTTTTTAAAAAAAGGTTTTGTTTATTTTGAGAGAGAGAGAGAGAGAAACAGAGAGAGCAAGCACCAGCAGGGGGAGGGGCAAGCAGACTCCTTTATGAACAGAGAGCCCAATGCAGGGTTTGATCCCAGGACTTCAGGATCATGACGTGAGCAGAAGGCAAAAACCTGACTGAGCCACTAGGCATCCTTCCTTCTGCTTTTAATTAATTTTAAAATCTCACTTTCTTGTTCATCTTCACTTAATATCTCATTTCTTATCTTCTTTTTTCAATCTTTATCACTTTGATTAAGGTGTTATAATTATAAATGGCTAGCTTTTGTTTTTCACTCCAATTTGAAAGTCAGTCTTTTAATGAGAGAATTAAGTCCCTTAATTAAGGGTAGGATATACTTGGATTTTTACCCTTCTACCTTACTTTATTATTTTTAAAAATTTATTATTTATTTTACAATTGTTTCCATTTTTCCCCTTTGAATTTGAAATTCCTATCATACTTCCATATTCCACTAACCATATCTTCTGACAAAAACAAAAACAAAAAACAGGCTTCTGAGTTCATTCTGAGTTAATTTTTGTGAGTGGAATGAGACAATTTTCCAGTTTCATTGTGCTCCATGTGTTGCTCTAATTCTCCCAGCACCATTTGTTGAAGAGACTATCCTTTTCCCATTGGGTATTCATGAATATTAGTTTGTTGACCATAAATGTCAGGGTTTAATTCTAGGCTCTATATTCTGTTGCATTGGTTTTTATGCCTATTTTTGTGCGAGTACCCTATTACTTTTATTACTATAGCTTTGTAGTATGGTTAGAATCAGGGAGTGCAATACCTTCAGAATTGTTATTTCTTTTTCTCGGGATTTTTTGCCTATTTGGTGTCTTTTGCAGTTCCACACAAGTTTTAGGATTGTTTCTTCTATTTCTGTGAAAAATGTGTTTTGTGTTTTGATGGGGATTACATTAAATGGCTTTAAGTAGAATGGCCATTTTAACAATATTAATCTTTCTCTTCCATCAATGTGGGTTGTCTTTACTTATACAGATCTTCCATTTTTTTTTTAAGATTTTATTTATTTATTTGACAGAGATTTATCTGCCAGAGACAGGCAGAGAGGCAGGCAGAGAGAGAGAGAGAAGCGGGCTCTCTGAGGCTCGATCCCAGAACTCTGGGATCATGACATGAGCAGAAGGCAGAGGCTTAACCCACTAAGCCACCCAAGCACACCAGATCTTTCACTTTCTTATTGAAAATTTATTCCTACTCATTTTATTGTTTTGATTCTATTGTGAAGGGGATGGTTTAATTTTTCAGATGCTTCATTTCCTGTAAAGGAATGTAACTGATGTCTCTATGTTATTTTGTACCCGGCCTTGTAACTGAAATCACTGGTTAATTCCAACAGTATTTTGACTAACTCTGGGGATCTGCTATATATAGGATTGTATCCTATATCATATTCTTGCTCCTGATCTCAGGGAAAACGTTTTCTATTTTTTCCCAATGAGTATAATGTTAGCTGTAGGTATGTCATATTCAGCCTTTACTATGTTGAGATACATTCCTTCTACAACCAATCCATTAAGGATTTTTATCATGAAAGGATGTTATATTTTGTCAAATGCTTTTTCCTGACTCTATTCAGATAATCATGTGATTTTTGTCTTTCAGCTTATTAAAGTGATGTATTGAATTTATTGACTTGTATACAGTGAACCATCTTTGCATGCTAAGGATAAATCAGATTTGGTCATGGCGTATAATCCTATTAAAGTGTTCCTGAATTCAGTTTGCTATTATTTTGCTGAAATTTTTTCCATCTTTATTCATTAGGGATACCGGTCTACAGCTTTCTTCTCCTGTGGTATCCTATTGCAGAATGGGTCTGGAACTGTCCCTTCCTGCTCATTATATTGGAAGAGTTTGAGGATTAGTGTTAATTCTTTCTTTAAATATTTGGTAGAATTCTACTCTTGGTAGGTTGCGTGTTTCTAAAAATGATACCCATTTCTTCTAGATTATGTAATTTGTTGGCATATAATTGTTTATAGTGGTCTGATAATTCTATATATTTCTGTAGTATCAGTTTTAATGTTTCCTCTTTCATTTCTAATTCTACTCTTGGTAGGTTGTGTGTTTCTAAAAATGGTACCCATTTCTTCTAGATTATGTAATTTGTTGGCATATAATTGTTTATAGTGGTCTGATAATTCTATATATTTCTGTAGTATCAGTTTTAATGTTTCCTCTTTCATTTCTAATTTTATCTATTTATTTTTTCTTTCCCTTAGTCTAGCTACAGGTTTGTCAGTTTTGCTTATCTTTTCAAAGAACCAGCTCTTAGTTTTATTGATCCTTTCTGTTATTTTTCTGGTCTCTATTTCATTTATTTCTACTGTTATACTTCTTATTTTTCTTCTTCTGCTGGCTCTGGGTTTTAATTAAATGTAGTTCTTTGAGATATAAAGTTAGGTTGTTTTTTGAGATATTTCTAATTTCTTAATATGTGTGTTCATTGCTATAAATTTTTCTCTCAAAACTGCTTTTGCTGGATACCATAATATTTGATATATTGTGTTTTCATTTTCACTTATTTCAAGATAATTTTTTTTTCTTTTAATTTCCTCTTCAACTCAGTGGTTGTTTAGGAGAGTGCTGTTTAGCTTTCACATACTTGTATACCTTTTTGCTTTCCTCTTATTGTTGATTTCCAGCTTCATACAATTATTGTCAGAAAAGAAAGTTGGTATGGTTTTAAGCTTCCTAAATTTGCTAATATCAAATCTACTCTCTTAATCCCTATATCTCTCATACACGGTTTCTGAGAGGTCCTGGCTTTGATAATTAGAATCAATAATGAGAGTAGATATAAAGACAAAGAACACTCTGGTGAGAGATTTGGTGGGAGCTCAGATGCTAACAGACTCCTGTGAGTGTTATTCTTAGCTTTAAGATACACATATAACTGCCCTACGAGCTTTACTAAGACCTTGAGGGAAAGAAAATTTTGCTACCAGAGATATTAAATATTGATCCTGATGCAGCTTCCAAACTCTGCCTTAAACCACACAAATACAATCCCTCTGAAGAGACTCAGTATACATTACCCCATCTTCAAAGATGAAAATAATGTATTTCCCCCTAAACTACAACCCTATCACTTATAGAACATTAGTTTTAAACTTTAAACAACAATGGAAAAAAAAAAAAAAAAACTTTAATTGAAGGGACAGACATAGTGAAGGGCAAACACAATGGAAAAGAGTTTGAAGAAAAACCAGAAAGAAGCCATGGAGAATGTTTCAAAAGGGAAGAAGCAGTATGTGAAGTCAAATGCTAACAAAAGATCATGAAAGACACTGACAGCAAATTATCCACTGGGTTTAATAAGAAGATAGTCAATGACACTGGAAAAGTCAGTGTTAGTGGAGTCAGGGAAGTCAAAATCAGACTGAGACAGACTGAGGAGCTCTGAAAAGAGGAAATAAAATTAGAAAAAGGGAATGAAATAGGACCTAAATAATAGACAGGAGACACTTATATAATACCACTATGTGCCAGGAAATATTCTTAAGAGCATGACACATATTAACTAATTTAATATGTACAAAATATCAGGTTTTGTTTTCATTTACTACGACCATTTTAAGATTGGAAAAGTATGGAGATTTTAATATAAAAGCACAGAGTGAATAAGCAGTGGAACAAAGTTAATATTTATTTTTTAATTTTATTTTTTAAACACAATTTCAGATTTATAGAAAAGCTGGAAGAATAAAAACAACCTCTGAATACCCTTCACCCAGATTCCTCAAATGTCATCACTTTACTATATTTGCTTTAGTTTTCTATATATACACAGATATTTTGTTTCCTAAATTGAAAGAAGTTGTAGATTTATCCTTAAACATCAAAATACATCATTGCAAACTTTGTAATTAAAGGAATGCTCTTACATTGCTATAGTAAAATGATTTAAAAATTAGAAACTGAAATACTGAACCAATACTACTACCTAATCTACAGATTTATTGAGATTTGACCGATTGTCCCTACCAAATCTTCCCAAATCCTTCAGAGAAAAAGAAAATTAAAAAGTATGTGTTGCATACTTTTAAACTCTCTCAACAGGAAACAGTTCCTGAGTTTTTCTTAACATTTCATGACATAGGCATTTTTAAGGAGTGTAGCATTTTGTAGCATATTTTGTAGCATACTCCCATTTGGGTTTGTCTCATGTTTCTTCTTCCTCTTTTTTTTTTTTTTTAATTTTATCTTATTTTTTCAATGTTCCAGCATTCATTGTTTATGCACCACACCCAGTGCTCCATGCAATACGTGCCCTCCATAATACCCACTACCAGGCTCATCCAAACCCCCACCTTCCCTAGCAAAACCCTCAGTTTGTTTCTCAGAGTCCACTGTCTCATGTTTCTTCTTGATTATATTCAAGTCATTCACTTTTGCAAAAATTCAACAGACCTGATGTTAAGTTCTGTCCACTACATCATATCGGGTGGTGTTTAATTACATTGCTGGCAATGTAAACCATGTTCATTTGGTTCAGGTAACACCTGCAAGGTTTCTCCATTATAAAAGTTAATAGTCTTTAATTTATGTTTTGTAATTAAGTATCATATGAGAATATACTTTGCAACTATACAAATATCCTCTGACTACCTGAACTTTTACCCCCTATTTTTTACCATTTGTTAATGAGTCTTACCTCAGTCTATTATTATTGTGATGGCTTGCAAATGGTGATAGTCTAATTTCATCATTCCTCCTACATTTATTTGCTTTGTACTGTAAGAAAGAGCTTTCCCTTCTCCCTTAATCATTCATTCATTCATTCATTCATCCCAGTGTGGTCTCAACAGAGTCTTACCCTATTCAATAGGCCATAATCCTTTTACTATAATTTATTTTGCTTTCCAAATTGGCCATGGGGAGCCCCTTCAAGCTGGCTTTTGTGTCTTTCTGACACATCTCTACCATTCTGTGAGCATTTCCTTGCTTTTTTTGCCCAACAAGATGTTCCCAGATCATCTTATTCTTTCCTTGCCCTTGTTCTAAAATCAGCCATTTCTCTAAGCAGCCCTGTCCGTCCGTCAAAGGGTGAATGAAATTTAAAAACCAAGGTCTACCAAAAAGGAATGCAGTACTACATTCCAGAACATGCACAAACTTTGAAAACATACTAAATTAAAGAAGCTAGACACAAAAGGCCATTTGACATATGATTCCATTTATATCAAATGTCCAAAATAAGCAAATCCATAGAGACAAAGTGGATTTGTTAGCTGACAAGGGCTGGACTAAAGGGAGAATCGGTTTTACTGGAATGATGAAAACATACTGGAATGTATGTTGTTGCACAACCTTACGAATACACCAAAAACTGCTATATTATGTGAGTGTATATTATGGTATAAAATTATATCTCAGTTTAAAAAAAAAAAACCAATATCTAGGCACTAGGTGTGTTCATTTGTATTGAGGCATTACTGCATGCAGGCCCTCTCAAAAAAATAAATAATTGTATACCCAATACACACATTCATATGCATATACATAAATGTGTGAACACACACATTTACACACTCACATGCATCTACAATTTATAAAGTCATGAAGTTTACACTGAAATCTCCACTTCCAATCTAACAATGCAGCATTTATTGCATCTTTCCCCTTTTCCAGATTTGTAATTCCCTTCCACAACAGTGTAAAATCTCAGAACCAGGATTTGAATCCAGATAGTTAAGTTCTCTTAGCCACCGCATCTTAAGATGTCCATTATCTTAACAACACTATAATTTATTGACTAAAACCTAGTTAAATTCAAAAAGATCACTTAATTGGTACTCACAGTTATACTGTCCAAGAGTTTAGCCATATGTTTAATAATTTCACCATGTTGTGCAGGTTGCATTTGCAGTAATTTCTTAATAACAACTACACTTTCAGCAACAACTATTTCTGAAAAAGAGAAATTATTCACATTAAATATGTATAATACAATTCAAATGCAATATTCCTGGTAAAATATGAATTTAAGTTAGCAAAATATTCTACATGTCTCAAATGACTAGGTGTAATCTATAACCACGAGTAAATTTCCAACTTTGGGGGTGAATACTATCTTAAGCAGAGGAGTATACTTTTAATTTCTAACTTCTGTTGTTGCCTCCGAACTTCTGATATCCCCTTCCAATACCCGCCTCTTTGAATGAGAAAAGCAACACGAGATTAGATTTTGCTGCTCACCATAATATTCAAGTGTCTTTAAGCTTTTAACTATAACTTTCAAATACTTGATTTCTACCATAAGATGGTAATCAAATAGCCACCATGTAAGTTATTTGGTTCCTATCAACTACATAATGGGAATAAAACACCTACAATCTAAATAACTTTTTTTCCAATTCTAAAGAAAACAGCTAACTAAAACCAAAAAAATTCCTTAAGGGATATGTCCAGAAAAGTAAGTATTGAAGATCATTAATGGTAAGAAGGGTGTTACTATAGAAATAGCACTGACTTCAGAGCCAGAAAGGGTGGGCTTATGTGCTGGATTGTTTCCATTTGTCCAGTGACTCCACTCTCTCTGCCTTTCCTGACCCACTCTTTGTCCTCTGCAGATTGCATCAACTAGACTCCCTTGTCCCTGGCTTCCAGCTATGTTTAGCTGATAGGACATACTAGCAGGAGATCAAGGGGGCAGAAGAAGAGAATTTTTGCTATCATGGACCTCTACTACCAGGTTTCCCTGGCAATGTGTACATTCTTCTACTGATAGTTTCAGTGCTTCTGAATGGTTCTCGCCTGCTGAACTGTTCACACTCCTTACACCCCTTTCCTTCAGCTCTAGATATGATAAAGGGGCTTCCCATAGTCAGTAACCTGTTAGCCTCTGGACGTTATATCATACCTTCTTGGTTTCTCTTAATCCTGCCCACATCCTATAAATAGTTCCTTCAGGGGCACCTGGGTGGCTCAGTGGATTAAGCCTCTACCTTCGGCTCAGGTCATGATCTCAGAGTCCTGGGATCCAGCCCCGAATCAGGCTCTCTGCTCAGCGGGGAGTGTGATTCCCCACCCCCCTGCCTGCCTATCTGCCTACTTGTGATCTCTCGCTGTCAAATAAAATCTTTGAAATAAATAAATAAATAAATAGTTCCTTCCTTAAATTCTCTTCAATCATACCTTTTAAGTATGCCATCTGTTTCTTGCCAGAGCAAGAAATATATTTCTTATTATATATAATATATAACATTAACTCATATAATAAAACTAATATATATATTAGTAAATCTATAACTAATAATATTATTATTATAATCAACTAATATAATAATTGGTCCTGGGAGTGACTCCAAAGGAAGCAGTTCCTGAAACTGGGATTCTGAGATTGAGTTATCACACTGAAGTGGCTAATTACTAGTCCAGAGTTACATTTTTGGTGGTACCAGCAGATAACTGTAATCCAATTAGATTACAATTTAGAGAACTTATGGAATGATTCTTATATAAACAAATACTAATGCTACTGAAGCCAAATAAATAAGTCTACAATGCCTTAACTTATTATTTTGACATTTTTTATTAATAGGGCTTCATGGACATTAGAAATTCCCCTGGCATACACTACAAATGTGCATTTTAATATTATACTAGAAATGTCATGATTTGTGCTGTTATTCTCTGAAAAAAAATATGTATATATTTTTAAAAAGGTTTTATATATTTGTTTGACAGAGACACAGCAAAAGAGGGAACACAAGCAGGGGGAGTGGGAGAACGAGAAGCAGGCTTTCTGCCAAGCAGGGAGCCCAATTTGGGGCTTGAACCCAGGAACTGGGGATCATGACCCCAGCTGAAGGCAGACAGATGCTCAATGATGAAGCCACCCAGGGGCCCCTAAAATGTATTTTCTTACCTGGCTCTAAGAATACAAGTAAAATTTTTATCCTTTTTATCATTATTAAACATACTTATTTCAAATTACATAGCCCTTTCTCCAACAGAATGATAAATTGATGGTTATACAATGCTTTAGTTTACGATATGAGAAAATGATTCTTTCTCTTCTATAGTAATATATGGTAGGTACCTTATTTTCATTATTTTAAAGATGAAGAAAGACAAATGCCCTAGAACTATATGACTTTATCCAGAATTCAGAAGGTACCATTTCATCTCTAAATTCTAAGTTAAGAGGTGCAGCTACTATACAAAGACCACCACTTTGAGCTTTGATGAAAACAAATGTTAAGATCCTGACTTTGTCAAACTTATACTCTAGGTAGGAAATTCCTTTTAAGGCAGATCGGTCTAGGGGTGCCTGGGTGGCTTAGTTGGTTAAGTGACTGGCTTTGGCTCAGACCATGATCCTGGAGGCCTAGGATCGAGTTGCACATTGGACTCCCTGCTAAGCATGGAGTCTTCTTCTTCATCTGACACCCCCCTTATCATGCTCATTCTCTTTCTCTCAATCAATAAATAAAATCTTAAAAAAAAAAAAAAACAGGGGTGTCTGGGTGGCTCAGTGGGTTAGGCCACTGCCTTCGGCTCAGGTCATGATCTCAGGGTCCTGGGATTGAGTCCCGCATCGGGCTCTCTGCTCAGCGGGGAGCCTGCTTCCTCCTCTCTCTCTCTCTGCCTGCCTCTCTGCCTACTTGTAATCTCTCTCTGTTCAAATAAATAAAGAAATCTTTAAAAAAAAAAAATCCACAGTATAAAATTTTTTTATTTTCAAAATGTACTATTACAAAACTAGACAAAGAAAAATATTGTATAATTTTAATTATACACATGGAGAGGCAGGATTGGCTATAGCTGAAAAATATATTTGGTATCATTTATCCTTTGATGCTGTATTACTTTCCTATTGTTATAAATTACCACAAACTTAGTGGCTTAACACAATACAAATTCGGTGTCTTACAGTTCCAGAGTTAGAAGTTAACAATTTAGACCTTAAGGGGCTAAAAGCAAGATGTCAATAGGATACCTCTCTATGGAGGTTCTAGGTGAAAATCTATTCTTTGCCTTTTCTAACTTCTGCAGGTTGTTCACATTCCTTGACTCAAGGTCCTGATCTAGCAATGGCATCGCTTTAATCTCTACTTCTGACATCTGACTTTCTTGACCTCCCTCCTTTTCTTAAAAGGACCCTTCTGATCTCCATCTCAAGAATCTTAATCACATCTGCAAAATCCCTTTTGCCATGGATTCCCTTCTGCCCACAGGTTCTGGGCATAATAACCTGGACATCTTCAGTAGAGGTCTTTATTCACCCACCCCATGTGCCCTCTCACCCCTTCATGTAATGCCACCCTACTTTTCTTTTACTCTATCTCCTGTTTTTCAAAGACCACAGGACTGCAGTGCTGTTTGCTGTTCTACCATAAGCACAAAATGATCCTGTGTTCTGGACCTTTCCTAGCTTCCTCTTTGTTCTTAATAAGACTTAAGGGTCCTTACTGTAAAAAATAGAGCTTACTGTTTTGTTTTGTTTTTTAATTTAACTTCACTTTGGTAAGAACACTTAAAATGAGATCTACCCTCTCACAAAACTTTATCTGCATTATTGTTGATTATAGGTATAATGTTGTACAGCAAATCTCTAGAGCTTATTCAGCTTACTTAACAGAAACATTATGTTTGCTGTTTAGTAATTCCCTATTTCCCTTTCCCCCCACCCCTGGTTACTATCATTCCACTCTCTGATTCTATGAATTTGACAATTTTAGATTTCACACAAGTGGAATCATAAAGTATTTGGCTTTTCATGGCAGGTTTATTTCACTTAGCCTATGCCTTCAAGGTTACTACAGTGTACTATTGCCATCATTTTGCAAATGAAGAATCTGAAGCACAGGGAGATCGAGTAATTTATTCAAGATAACATTAACATTCAAACATAGGTAGTCTAGTTCTACATGCAAGCAGACAGTCCCCAACAGAGTAAGTGGTCAATACACAGAAAAACTATAACATACTTATTTTATATTACTGTCTCCCTTCATTAGACTGTTAACTCTGTAAAGGCAGGAACCTTTTATAGGCTGAATGAATATCTTAGTCACCTATTTAACACTTACTAAATATCCCAACTATATTCAAGTTCTCAATAAACATTTACTGAATTATATAAAACTTAAGGAAATAAAAAATAGTCCTCTGTCTCAATCCTTCTAGTTTACAGTAGATGGTAAATTTATTCAGCCAAATGAAATGCAGATTTCTCATAAAGATCCTTGAGAAATTTGTTGTATTAATCTCAGATAGTGATACTGAATTGTTTTAGGCAAGCTTCAAGTCTGCCTTGAAAAGTCCTCTCCATGTCAAGAAGGGAGAAGTCAGAAACATTAAAAAATAAAAACAAAACATGGGGCACCTGGGTGGCTCAGTGGGTTAAAGCCTCTGCCTTCAGCTCAGGTCATGGTCTCAGGGTCCTGGGATAGAGCCCCACATGGAGCTCTCCGCTCAGTGGGGAGCCTGCTTCCTTCTCTCTCCCTGCCCGCCTCTCTGACTACTTGTAATCTCTATCAAATAAATAAATAAAATCTTTAAAACAAAACAAAACAAAAAACCTACAAGTCTAAAAACAGCGTGTTAAATATATGTTAAAACAAACAAACAAACAAAAAAAACAATGGAGCCTAAAGGCTGCCCCTAAGGGTTTAAGATACATTATCTGAACAGATGAGCAGATATTTCTATTAATATAAAATCAAGAGTCACAGATCTTAGAGCTTCAAAAGATCCTAGAGATTTTAAAGAATCTGAGGCCTCTCTCTAGATACCTATTCCTAAGAGCAGATTTTTTTAATAGAAGAAAGGAGATCTGTTGTCAGGATTGGCCATTTTTAAGTTAAAAATATTATTACTTTCCTTAATGCTACTGATTTTAATATAAATATTCTCCTTATTTGTTTTACTAATTTTAATGAGGTTTCCAAATGACAAAAGTATACTCATATGAAAAAGAATTAATGAATCAGAAAGGATAGGCTAATGATGATTATACAACCAAAATCTGAACAATTAACGTTTCTAAATATTAAACTACAGAGAAAAAAGCCATTATTTTAATGATGGTTTTGATTTATCAAAAACAAAAGCCTAAACATCAAAATATCAGAGTTTAAATAAGTAAATTCTCCTACTTTTAAGAGTGAATGTAGATTATTTTAATCTCCCATCACATAATTACAAAACAATCTATTCTTTCCTTCAAAGTGCTACTGGGGTAGAATATTCGTCTTTTAAATGAAAGTCAATAAAAGGTATTTTTCAAGAAATTGATATATTACAAAACTGAAGTAGAGATGACTGCTTTAAAATCTACAACAATTTCACATGAGGGAAAAAAAGGTCAAAAACTAAAATTCAGAAACCTTGAATATATTTTGTATTTAAAAGAACTAATGAGTGTTCTAATTTATAGTACTTTTTGTATACTAAATTTTAAAAGAAAAATTACCCTAGTAAATCTTGGTTCATAATCTTTAATGTTCTGGAAATATTTTCCCAAGAAATGTATCATAAATAATAGAATAGAAGGTCATTATTGAGATACAGGTAATAAAACATGTTTTTCAACTCATATTTTGAAGTGTAACACAAAAATAGAGACAAAAAGAATGAAAAGTAGAAACAAGTAAAATGAATGACATTTAGCATCCTAATCTCCTCTAGTTACTTTCGATAGTCAATTAAATTACTTTCCTTGTAAATTTTTGTTGCCACTTAGTTTTAATATTACATGTAGAAAAATGTTCTACCCATCATCTTATCTTGAATTTACAGGATTAAAGTTTATAATTTTATGTTCACAATAAAAAAACACTCTAAATTGGGCTAAATTTTGTTTCAGTTTTTTCATTAGAAGTAGTGATCACAATAGTATAATTTTCTAAAGAGATTTACATGTGGGATTTGATAATTAGGGATAAAAGAGTTACTTAGTGAAAATACAAATAATAATATAAATAAAATTTAAATATAATCAATTTTCTTACATTTCAACTTTGCTTCCTATGTCCTATATGCCTATGTTTAAATATGACATATTTATACTTAGAAGTCCACAAATCATTTCAATGATTTTACACAGAAAATTGAACTTTTCCTAAAAAGAATCTTTTTTAATCAAATATACAATTATAATAAAAAATCCTCTACATAAATTATTATAAAGGTGAAAGGGACTAATACTGATCTTTCTCCAAATGGCTTTATTTATTCTAAAGTCATACCACAGAAATAACAGACATTTTACTACAGAACAGTATGAAATCTAGATTATGCATTTTACTGGTTATCACCTATCAAGTTTTACAAAATGTTTACATGTTGTTTGGCTTAAAAACACAAAGCTGTTGCAAACTGATGACTTTTAAATTGAATTTAATATTGAATATAAAATTATTAGCTGAATTTCTGAAAAGAAAAAAAAAACTCTGAAGGTACACAATAAACATACTTTTTTGATCTAGCCACTTCTCCATGTTATAGTCATTTGCCTGCTTTTAGCACCCTCTGCAGGTGAACCAATATTATACGTGACTTACATGTCCTAACTAAGCGGTAAAATATAACCTTTGTGGAAAAGGCATAATGAAGGTGATTAAACTGTGAAGAAATAAAATAAACAAACTACCGTTTCTTAGTTCTATTTAAGAAAAACAAATACTGTTTGCAACTTTATTATCTAATTTACTAAAACACTACAAAGGTGTGTGTGTGTGTGTGTCTTTCTATTTCGAGGATAAATTGCTACTCCCATCATGATCATGCTACTGACATACAAGAAACACTAAAATGAAATGTTAAAAAATGTTAGAATTTAAAGATAATGCCAAGAGTACTCAAACAATAAATTACTTGAAAATAAAATTATCAACTTACCATCTCTGTTAGACAACAGACATACCAGGCCATTGAGGCATGTATCAGTGACTTCTGAGATGTTGGTTGCACATCTGCCTATGGTTTGAATAGTGGCTGCTGCAAACTGTTTATCCTGGCTTTTCACATAGGTCTAAAAAATAGCATTTCAATTAGTTTATACTTTGGTACCATCAAGTGAACAAAAAGATATACTGAACTTTGTCAAAAATACAAATTTTAGAATCTATAATATTCTCATTTATATGTACAACAGGGCCAACTGATGACTTAGTTTAATTTAATTTTGTTTTTTTACTTAAAGAATGTGCCTACAGAAGAAGCACATTTTCAAGCCAGGTTCATTCACCTGTGGCCACAGAGGCCTGTGACTCCAAAACAGATAGTGGGGTGCAGTCACCCAAAGACAGCAATTAGTTTAAGTGCAAGGTTGAAAGAGATGATGAGAACTCTCTCTTTGGAGGTTTCAGTTCATTTAACCAGCAGCATCTGTGAGTCTATGAAAAAAAGGGCTGCTTTTTCAGAGACACTGAATCTAAAGTTGGGAGAAGAGGAGGAAAAGGACAAATATACTAATGACAAACATTTTCAAAATGTTATCTGAATGGTAGTAAAACTATAATAGCTACAATGAGCAGTACTGCAATAAAGATTTTAAAAATACTCAGTCTGTAATAGAATTCCCTACTTTTGAAATAGATTTTCTTTAAAAGAATGTTTTAAAAACATACTGTAAACTATGTATTTATATAAACTTAAAAAGAAATCACTGATTTAACAATAGCAAGTTAAAAAAGCTTTATAAAATTTAATATAGCCCTAAAGAATTTCACTTTGATTATAAGTTTCCTAATTTAAAAACTCAGCTTTTCTTATTTATAGAAATAAATATGCTTTAAAATATGCATACTTACATTTCTATATTATAGTATATGTAAACAAAATTTAAAATTCTATTTTCAACTGAATTTTTAAAAATGTATTTATTTTTGAGTAAGCTTTACTCCCAATGTGGGGCTTGAACTCATGACCCTGAAATCAAGTGTCACATGCTCTACTGACTGAGCCAACCAGGCATCCCTCAACTGACATTTTTAAAAAAAGATTCCCAACTTCAAATGAGATGTACATAATGTAGAATTAACACTATGGTTATTTAACATACCAAAAAGGATGTACATTTAAATGGTGTCAAAAGGACAAATAAAAAAAAATCTAAGAATATCTTAAAGCCATACAGATTTTGCGAGAACAGCACAAAGAACAAGATTAAATACTGAAGAAATAAATTACACAAATTCTCTTACTTCCATGTAGGAAAGATCAATTGTATTTTAACAGGTTCCCAGTTGATGACCTAATTTCCTCAATTACAAAAAATATCTTTAAAAAATTCTCTACTTGGGGGCACCTGGCTGGCTCAGTGGGTTGAAGCCTCTGCCTTCGACTCAGGTCATGATCCCAGGGGCCTGGGATTGAGCCCCACATTTGGCTCTGTGCTCAGCAGGGAGCCTGCTTTCTCTTCTCTCTGTCTCTCTCTGCCTGCCTCTCTGCCTACTTGTGATCTCTGTCAAGTGAATAAATGAGATCTTTGAAAAAAAAAAAAGGAAAAAAAATTCTCTATTTTACTCAAAAAGTAACATAACCTATAACCCACATAAATGAGGTACAAATATTGACAGTGATAAAAGTAGATACATAAAATGTGTATCAGAAAGTCTAACTAGACAATGGCCTTATTAAAAATGCTGATCTTAATTGAAATGGCCAGATTACCAATATTTTGAGATAGGTTCAATGTGTCACCTCTGTATAACTAAAAACTGCCATAAAACTGCCTGAGATTCACTGCCTACATCCCCAGTAAACTTGACTTAAGCAGGAAACTGATAGCAAAAGGACAGCCCAACTGATTACCTACAATAAGAAAAAGGACAAACAAAAACACTGAGACAAAAATTAAAAACTTAAAAATATATATATAAAAGCAAATTTATAAAAATGAAGTAAAAAATCAAATCTAACCAATGTTCTATAGCTATGGATTACTGGATAAAAACTTGAGATACTATATTTTCTGGCATGCATAAATATGACTAGATATCCAAAACATCCTAATTTTTAAAAATTATTTATTTATTTTGGGAGGGCGGGGCAGAGAGAGAAGAGAGAGAATCTCAAGCAGGTTCTACACCCAGTGTGGAGCCCAAAATGGGGGCTCCACGTCACAAGCCTGAAATCATGACCTTAGCCAAAATCAGGAGTTGGATGCTTAACCAACTTAGCCAGCCAGGCACCCCAAAACATCCTAATTTTACAAGAAATTCTTCTAGAAAAATAAATACCATGGAAGTACAGCAATCCAGTTATAAAATTATAACCTATGGAGATGCTGTAATATTCTACTACTCCTGTTAAAAATATAAGATCATACAATTTAAAAACTCCAGTATCTATTTAGCTAAAAGGAAATTTAATATAGTTATACAAGAGGATTATAGCAACAAAATAAATGAAATCAATAAAAGTTGGGAGTTAACAAAAACTGATTTGCACGTAACATGTGGTACATTTTCACTAAGAAAACTGCTGATAAGGTACAAAATTCACAATACTGATAGTAGATTTTCTGTTGCTATCCTGTACCACTAAGTCTCTGGAGCTGACTCCTCCATCTTAAAGTGCATATATCCAGGAGATAGTTTTTGAATAATATTTTTTAAGGGTGTTTGGCGGGGAGGCACCTCATCCAATTGCATTAATGGTTTTAAAAAGTACAACAAAACAAAAATAATGACAAAAACATCGTAACAGGAGAAATTTTAGACCAAAAATACATATAGCTAAGAGGTCATTATCTGAAGAGAGATAGGACAGTTAAACAGGACAACTAAGTAAAAAGTGAAGCCACTTTCATGAATGCAGAGTATGGAATGGATTAGTGATGATGACAGCAGAGACATGGAATCCTTACCAGTAACATAATGTAATTTAAAACAACAACAACAGTCATAAACCAGACTTTCAAATGCTGTGAAAACATGAAAGGGACTACTATTTCATTTCCCTTAAATTTAAAATTTGTAGCTAATGTTGATTCATGAAAATTTACAAATTTCATAGTTCTCAATCTTGTCCCAAATCACTGTTTTATTTAACACAATTACCTATTTGTAAATTGAGAAAGATATATATTTGGCTGTAAACTAAACAAATGTTTTAGAAGTTATTTTATAACAGCAGTGTATACAAACCTGAAATTCTCGGAGAAGAGTTGATATGTTGGCTTCATTTGCCAAGTTTGTCAAAATTTCAAGCTATAGTAGAAAAAAGAAAGAGTAACATTGTAAAGCACCAAAAAAAAAAAAAGCATTAATTTAATAAAGACAAGGCATTGAATAGAATGGTAATTTTTGTTTTTAAAAAGTCACACTGTTACAAATGTTGTGAGGCATATACCTTTCTGGTGAATTTTGTCTTCCTACATCTCCAAGCAGAGAACAAGAAATTACATAATTTTCAAAAACAATTCGGAAAAAGATAATCCTCCATCTTCCCTGCTTATCCCAACTTTATAATTTATATCTAATTAACCTAAACAATTTAAGGTAGTTTGTTGCTTTTTCCCCCTTTATTAATAAAGCTAGAAAACAACTTGCCCTTCATGTACTACCTCTGTTTTCCAGATACCAATTAATTCTTGGATTTGTTCTCATTTATCCTACCATCCCAAATACTTGGACATTTTAATTCTCTTTTCTTGATTCATAGTTATAAGAAGATGTAATTAAAAGTCTATCTCCAATTGGCTCACTAAAACAGTTTCAGTTCTTCCTCGTAAAAAATATTCAAGCTATCTGAAGGAAAGCATGATAAAGGAAAAAAGGGAGACACCTGGGTGGCTCAGTGAGTTAAAGCCTCTGCCTTCGCTCAGGTCATGATCCCAGGGTCCTGGGATTGAGCCCCACATCAGGCTCTCTGCTCAGCGGGGAGCCTGCTTCCTCCTCTATCTCTGCCTGCCTCTCTGCCTACTTGTGATCTCGATCTGTCAAATAAATAAATCTTAAAAAAAAAAAAGAAACAGAGAACAGACAGGACAGATAGAAAACAAAACACAAGATGTATGTGTGATGTATATATACACATAGTCATATCACAAATGACATTAAAAATAAATGGTCTAAATACTCCAATTAAAAGGGATAGATTGTAGAGAAGTTCCATATATATTTTCAGTACTAGTCATTTTTCAGATATATGTACTGGGAATATCTTTTTCCCAGATCATAGCATCACTCTGCAGTTTATTTTGATGAACACACTTTAATTATTTCTTAAGATTTTATTTATTTATTTGTCAGAGAGACAACAAGTGAGTACAAACAGGCAGAGCACCAGTCAGAGGGAGAAGCAGGCTTCCTGCTGAGCAAGGAGCCCGATGTGGAACTCTAACCCAGCACCCTGGGATCATGACCTGAGCCAAAGGCAGACGCTTAAAAACATTTTCATTTTTATATAATTAAAAAAAAAAAAAAAACAATCTCAAACATATAGAAAAGGTAAAAAGAACTATTTTGATCTGAATCATTTGAGAGTTGCCAATCTGACACCACATCATCCCCAAATATTTCTGTGTAGATTCCCTACAAACCAGGACATTGCCCTACAGAACACAATAGGATTAAGAAAATCAAGAAAATTAACAAATTAACACTTATACATACCTCCATGCAATCATCACTTCCATTAAGTTTCATTAATTATCTCAATCATAATAAAAGGATCCAATTCAGTATCAGACATTCAGTTTTATCTTTAGTCTCCTTTGGCCTGAAAGTTTCTATGTATTTTTCTGACCCTCACAACCTTGACATTTTTGATGACTGCAAACCAGTTATTTTCTAAAATATCCCACAATTTTGATGTGTATTAGATTTCCTTATGATTGAACCCAGTTTTCATGTGAGTAACCAATCATCCCAATATATGCTGAAAAGTCCATTCTTTCCACACAGGTTTGTAAGGTCTCCTCTATTATATAATACATCTTCATATACATGGATGTTTCCACACTTTCTTTTCTATCCCACTTATTTTTCTGTCTAAATATCACAGTTTTAATTATCATAACTTTATATCCCTATGTTCTTTAGTGTAGTTATTATTCCCTGAACATAACACTCTTTCATAATCTCTGTTAGCATAAACTGCTCTCTTCTCCTACTCAGACCCTACAACCACCTCCCATTCAATGTACCAACAAGAACAAAAAAATTCACAAAAATATTATTCTTTTAAAATCCACTCAAACATCAACTTTTCCACAAGTATTTTCTAAATCCTAGAAACTTAACCCTACTTTTCTATCCTGCACAATACTCAATTCAATTCTCTATAATATCACTTAAAAAACACAGTGCTAAAATTATCTACTTGTCCAGCATACAAAGCATTATTCGAGGTGCAGGTAGCATGTATAAACTTAGTATTATTAAGATGCAGCAGCATTTATTATAACTGGATATAATAATAAAGTTTAGAAAGTATAAAGAAAATCCCTAAAAGTATCTATCTGTGTTTCTGAAAATGCAGGTCTCCATTTTGTAGATGCTCTAGCAATATCTAGCTATAGCTATCTTCAAAATAAAGATGCACTAAGGGTAGTTGAAAAATAAAAGCATGTGTACCTTCAGTGTTTTGATCATAGTTGGATCAGTTGATCGAACATAGAAACTCTTCAGATAAGGTTCAAACATACCCTAGATTATAAAAAGAAATACATAAATACATTTATGGTTTTAATGCATTCATTTCTCCCTTGAATTATGTGTTCATAATGTACATACCTTTCTTTGAATTGACATAGTTGCTATATTCTGTAGGACAATATACTGCACCTCCCTAAAAATGAAAGGAGAATTTTCATTGGATATATTTTCCAAGTAAGTACCTTTATGTAAACAGTATATTAAGCCAAAAAAAATGCAGTTAGTTTCAAACTGAACTCAAATATTAAACAGTTTTTAGTAAATCTTAGGTATTTATGTCTTCTTCTTTTTTTTTTTTTAAGATTTTATTTATTTATTTTACAGAGAGAAATCACAAGTAGATGGAGAGGCAGGCAGAGAGAGAGAGAGGGAAGCAGGCTCCCTGCTGAGCAGAGAGCCTGATGCGGGGCTCGATCCCAGGACCCTGAGATCATGACCTGAGCCGAAGGCAGCGGCTTAACGCACTGAGCCACCCAGGTGCCCCTTATGTCTTCTTTTTAAACACATTTTCCTATAAACTAATAAATAAGATTTGATTCA
The DNA here is from genome assembly GCF_011764305.1 of Mustela putorius furo. Classification (NCBI taxonomy): domain Eukaryota; kingdom Metazoa; phylum Chordata; class Mammalia; order Carnivora; family Mustelidae; genus Mustela; species Mustela putorius. The sequence goes on along the minus strand of NW_025422471.1, from coordinate 23,697,392 downwards.
TCACGTGGAAAAGTTAAAACCTATTTTACAATACTGTATTCCTAAGATGTAAAGCCAAAACTACAGCTGCTCTGAACACATGCAAGGAAGGTGCTCTTAGGGCTAACAGAATAAACATGATCATAGCATTAATATAAACTCTTGATCAGATGATCACCATATCCCTCAGTTCTAACCAGAAAGACTAGTTTAAAAAAAAAAAAAAAAAAGCTGTGTTACTTTATGTCCAAATATCTAAGAAATGAATGTAGAAGTTAATGTGGTATAAAGCTTCACATGAAAAAATGCATTCCAGAACTTCCTGATAGCCTTTGAACTAGTTACAGAAAAGAAAACATTACTGAACTGAGAAAAAGGAAAAGAGTGACCATGTATAAAGACACGGTCTTTACATACAAAGAATCCTAAACACAAAGGTGTTTAGGTCCTAAGCACAAAGAATATCACTAAGGAATGGCAAAAGTCAGTCTAGAGTTAAGTAGCTGAGGCACTAAGGTCTTGTTACATGTATCTTTTTCCCCCAACTCTATCAGCAGAAGTAAGGACTCAATGAAAGAAATTTTAAATTTAAAGTAACTAATTATAACAAAATATTCAGGGTAAGCTAAATAGCTGAAACTGTTTTGTAATTCTTAAAACAGAGAAAACAAAACGACAATAAAAATCTGATCTTAAACATTGCCAAAATATTTTCAATCTCTTTGGGCTTGAGTTTAAGAGAAATTTTATATTTATCACCAACTTAGAGATAAAATGTATAAAACTTTGCTTCAAAGCCATTATAAGGGTGATGAGAACTTCTGTCATAAAATATAAGAGAACTATGTTTCCCCCACATGCCTCTACACTTAGATTCAGAGATCAAAATGTATAAAGCTTGTATGATGACCCTTAAGTATGAAATCTTATAGACAGAACACAGAGTCATGTAATCAATGTCTGAAAGATAGATTACAGTTGTACAAACACTACTTTTGAAGCCACACAAAAGAAAAAAAACAAAATCATTTCCTACCTATTACTACGAAGTAAACGCACTAGTGATTTCGAAATGATGCCAACTTCAGACTTTGGTGATATGTGCCAATACAGCTGAGCAACTGCCATAACCACCTAAAAGATAAAGCATGAAAACAGTAAGAACTATAAACATGGGAGCAATCTACAGCTTTGAAGTACATTCTTACATATTGTTTACTCCTACAAAATTCCTGTGAAGTAAGAGGAATATGCTACTATCCTTTGAAGCAGGTTGAACAGTGTCCTCCCAAGAATTCATGTCTACCTGAAGAATGTGACCTTACCTGGATAAAAGTCTTTGCAGATATTATTAAGGTAATGCTGGAGATGAGATCACACTGGATTAGGGTGGGCCCTAAATCCAGTAAGTGTCCTTATAAAGAAAATTATAGACACAGACACATTAAAGAAAGCAATGTAAAGATGGAGGCAGAGACTGGAGTGATGAATCTATAAGTCACTGAGTGCGGATTGCAGGCAATCACTATAAACTAGCAAAAGGCAGTTTCTCCCGTAAAGCCACCAGAAGAAACGAACCCTTTGATGCCTTGATTTTGGACTTCCACTTTCTCACTAAAAAGTGAGAAAATACATTTCTGTTGTTCTAATTCACCTGGTTTGTGGTAATTTACTATGACAGCCCTTGGAAACCAATACATCATTGAGAAAGAAAATAGATGTTATCAGAAAACAGATGTTAAATGAGCTACCGAAAGTCTGCCTGCCAGTATGCAGCAAAGCTTTTCGTAACACTCCAAACCCCATACTCTTCCTAACATTGCTGCTGTTGCTCTGAGATTGGGAATATTTTAAAGTTTTAAGTATGCCTTTCCAAATGAAGTCCAAATACTTTTGAAAAAGTAACAAGTAACAAGTAAGATGAAAATTTAAAAAATCAGTATATTAAATTTATAATTAAATGAACTCTACTAAAATAATTCCTCTAAAGTAACAGAATTTGAAATAATCTTTTGTTTTCAAAATGCAGAACCTTAAAAACAGTCTTTGCTTCAAAGCCATTATAAGGGTGATGAGAACTTCTGTCATAAAATATAAGAGAACTATGTTTCCCCCACATGCCTCTACACTTAGATTCAGAGATCAAAAGTCCAAACTGAAAAGTGATCCAGTTTAACCTGTGACAAATGCAGAGAGTTACAGTAGTTATATCATCTTGACTTTAGCTCAGAAAACATTAATACTACTTTACTTATGCTTGTTCTATAAGGTTCTAACAAATATATGGCAGTAGTTTTATATATGCTTAAAGAGTATACAGCAGCTGAGGGTGCTTGAGATAAAAGGAGTTCCTTCCAAAACTAAGAAACATTTTTAAAATGTTTTTATTCTATTTATTTATTTTTAAAAAGCACTTTTAAAAAAATACTGCTCACAGAGTCCCAAATTTACTGTTTCTTGGCCCATTGCTGTACTTTTTTTTTCTTACAAAGCTGATTTATAGCTTTCAGATATTACTTGGCAATTGAGGAACTTAAGGATATTTTATTTCTTCACTTGTGATCCACAAATACACTGTAATTATTGAACAAACTGTCCTGAATTTAAAAACTTACAAAATAAGAGCACCTGGGTGGTTCCATCGGTTAGGCATCTGCCTTTGGCCCAGGTCATGATCTGGGACTAAGTTCTATGTCAGGCTCCCTGCTCAACAGGGAGTCTGCTTCTCTCTTTGCGCCTTCCTCTCCCCCATCTCATGCTCGCTCTCTCTCTCTCCAACTTGTCCTCTCTCAGTAAAAATTTTTAAATGTTAAAAAAAATTTAAAAATAGTATCTTATAAAATAAAATTTCTATGACTGACTTAATCTACAAGAAGGTAATGGTCATTTTTACAAATACTAAAGTATACAGTTGGCTAATAAGTCTTAGTATATTATAGAAAAGAAAGTAAAACTTAATTGTAATGTATTTTACAGAAATTAAGCCCTTTTCTATTAAAAATTGTCCAATGCTACTAGTAAGAAAGTAAACTGTACTTTCTATATATGTCAATGTTTTAAAGATTCTAGATGCCACTCAGTATGTAATCTCTTCTACTATACTAATTAGGGCACTCCCTCAAGCTCACAGGCGTACAAACTCTTCTTCTCCCCTAGTATTTACAAATCTAAAAGTTTCAAGTTGCTTCCATAACCAGAATTTGAAATCTATAGTCTAATTTGTAAAAGCCAAGAGGGAAACTCCCTATCTCCAAAGTCCAAAATGACTAAAATATACACATAGATGGGTCCTCTACAGTTAAATTATGTGCATTCATGATAAAGTATATCCTATAAGCACTTTTCTATTCCTAACTATTCTTACCACTTTTGCCTTATCTACAGTTAGGACAGCCTCCCAACACTCTGCTGACAATGCCCCTTATCTACAAATCAATACATAGCACTGACCAAGTTTCCTGAAAAAAATTTTCAAAGTTTCTCCTTTAACTGTGAGTCAGGCCAGAAGAAGGAAATCTACTCACAATCCTTAAACAGCCAACCTTTATATGTACTTAACAGCACCCAATTAGAAGGATAGCAAAATATATTGGGACAAAAAGTAAATTACTCTATTTGGTATATATCAAATAAGTATGGAATTAAAACATACTGGGGAAAAAAGTACAAACTACTTCTATTTGTTTCACCATTTTTGATCAGTAAGTATTTTGATTATAAAATCAATTCCCAAGATAAAGATAAACAGTGAGTCAACTATAAAGAGAGTTTCAGGTGACAAGTTACAGCTACTTAAATACAATCTGGCTAAGCTGGGCTCACTGAACTATAACCATGTTTTACAACATTAGAAAAATAGCATTTTTTTATTACTGTGTATGGCTATTTAATAATAATATAGAAACTAAATTATCAGGTATAAGATAAAAACTTCTGCAAATTACTAAGATACATAGACAGAGCTCTAAGCTCTAAATCAGCATGCATCCAAAACCTTAAAATAACTCACATTTTCAAAATTTTTATTAGTTGAACAGAACCATTCATTAAGAACATGTTTTAAATTAACAATATTAAGAAAATGTTTTACTCCATCAAATGTTTAGATATAACTGCCAGTTAACAGGTAACACAGAGCACAGAAGAAAAAATTAAATAGCACTATAAAGTAAGCAAAGAGAAAACCCTAAAGAACATTCTGCAAGACTTGGGAGGTTTAAGAGCTGTAACAACCAGGTACTATACATACTGGTTTAGATTACCTATTTATAACAGATACTTTAAAATAAACTGGTATTAAATGAGATGAAATTTTATTGAATAGAGAGGACTGACTAGGGAAAAAAGTTTAAAAAGTACTATATACAGTATGATTTTTACCTTGGTTTAAAAAATATGTATGTATAGACAAACATACAAGTGAATATATGTATATTTATGCAGAAAAAGGGTCTGGAAGAAAATGCATCAAAACATAACAGTGATTTCTGAGTGATGGGAATATGATGTTTTAATTTCTTTAAAGTTTTGCCAGTCCCTATTTCCTAATGTTTTATTGTGCACATAAATAAATGAAATATAAAGTGTATTTAAACCAAAAAGATGTAAAACAAAAGAAAACAAACTCAGGAGTCAAATGAAAATGATTTTTAACTGCTATTCCTACCAGTTAAAATCTTTTAGGTATGCAGCATTATGATAGACACTTTCTTTATATGTTAGTCTCTTAAAAACTCTTATTAGGTTGACATGAATATTAAGGACTGATACCACATACTCTCAACTACAACCAAGTAACAGAAATATGCAGTCTTCCAACCCAATGAGAAACATATTAAGCTCATATATTAGGAAAAGCCAATTAACAAAACTGCAAAAGTAAATGAAGTCCAATAGGCATATAACTACCAAACCAAGTAATCTCATCAAAACTGATATTTTTGGTGTATGATCAAATAAACAAATGCTCCCTTAGCACACTGAAATATTGTTCACTGAACTTAAATACTTTTAACAACTGTTTTTAAAAATCCATAAATTATTTCTTATAAGGGTGTTAAATTACCGCTGCATTCCTGCTCTGAAGCAAAGGCTTTGTATTCCGAATTAAAAGTCTATGGTCTGGATCCATAGTATATGGCTTCTTCCTTTGGTCAGTCTTTTCCTTCTGTTCATCATCAGATTCATAGAAATTCTTTTCGTTGTCTTCTAAACCATCATCCTGAAAGAAATACAAAGAAAACATTCTTTTTGTTGGTTTTTTTTTCTTTTTAATTTTATTTATTTGACAGAGATCACAAGCAGGCAGAGAGGCAGGTAGAGAGAGAAGGAAGCAGGCTCCCCGCAGAGCAGAAAGCCAAATGCGGGCTCGATCCCAGGACCCTGAGATCATGACCGGAGCCGAAGGCAGAGGCCCAACCCACTGAGCCACCCAGGCGCCCAGAAAACATTCTTTTTTAACATCTACAATCATGATAGTATTTTATCGTAAAATACCACTGTTGAAAGTATTTGAAAATCTTAAGCTACCTGTATAAAAGAAGGCCTTGCTTTTTCTCACATTTGTAACAATGTAACTGTCCTTTAGTGCTATACATAATATTTCTTTTCTGTTATATAGTAGACCTCTGAAATATTAAATCCTCATTGATATATCCATAGCTGACAAAAGGCAAAACTTGATAATGAGACTCTTAACAAAGCTATAACAGAAGATTACCTAAAACCTGAGAACTATTTCCATACATTATCAGTCACTCTGTAACTGGATCTAAAAGTCAGAACAAAGAGAACTGTTTCAACTGCAGCATGCATAAAAGAAATCATAATAAAACTTGACAGGTTAAAAACTAGTGTGTAAGTATGTCCCTGTATTGTCAAGAAAGACTCAGTTTGATACTTAATGCATATCCACAGGGGTTGATTCTATATTTTTGCTTTGTACAAATTACTTTGTAATTTGAATTCATTGTTATCTCTGTCAAAATCTGCCTAAAGGCATTTAGTCTTAAAAATAAACAAACAAAAAACATTAAAAGACAATAATTCTACCTAGATCCAATTCAAGAGTCGTTTAGAGGTAATTTTTGTTACTAAGTAGCTGAAACACAATTTTTACTTCTGAAAAGATGAAGTTGATATACTTTTCACTATTCCTCTATCTACAACTAGAAACTGCAGACATTATTTAAAAAATAAACTTAAGTAAGGAAAGACAGAGAGGAGAAGAAAGACTGGATATGGACCTCAGGACCCAAAGAATGAAACAAGAAAAGTTCCTTGGGTTTTCATTTTTACCACATTTTACCAAGGACTGAAAAACTGAGTGCCCAAAACACCAAGCACAGGTAAAACAAACCCTCCAAAAGCCTACTCTCAAAGCCAAAAGGACCAAGTAAAAGAAAAATCTAGCAAGACATCTTTTAGAAAATAACTACTCTACTGTAGCTACCAATAGAGAAAAACTAAGGTTTCATTCCTACCCCCATCAGCAAAGGCTGGCATGGAACCTGCCATGAGATGCCTCCATCATCCCACTGGAATGATGTCAGAAAAGGCCACTATAGCCAAGACTTTAATTCCCAGGAGATAACATGCCATCCCCATGGTGTCAATGAAGACAAAGTGAGGAACTTGCATATCTAAGTCCACCCATCAAGAACAAAGTGACCTTGGGGCACATGGGTGGCTCAGTCATTCAAGTGACTGCCTTCAGCTTGGGTCATGATCCCAGGGTCCTAGGATGGAGACCCATGTCCTCCTGCTCCCTGCTCGGCAGGGAGCCTGCTTCTCCCTCTCCCTCTGCCGCTCCTCCTGTTTGTGTTTATTCTGTCAAATAAATAAAATCTTAAAAAAAAAAAAAAAAAGAACAAAGTGATCTTATCCCTCCCAACTGAGCTAGTCTAAGAAAAAGTACTCAGTGGACACTTAAGATTTATAGCACCACCACCCAGTGGTAACAATGACACTAGTGGAGGAAACATGTAGAACAGCCATGAGACATTTCTATCCCTCCCAGCCTAAGAGCTATCAGGACAGAATTACTGGGGAACCTGAAATCCCATATTCAGCCACAGTAACAGTGAAAACAACCTCCCTGGGATGTCAATGGAGGCTAAGTGGGGAAACTGGACTTCTACCACGACCTGGAAGTAATGAGGGAGCATGCACTCCACCTTTCCTTAATGGAGTGTTATCAAACAAACCCAGCTAAAACAGAAGATCTGGGGGTGCCTGGGTGGCTCAGTGTATTAAATCCTCTGCCTCTGGCTCAGGTCGTGGTCCCAGGGTCCTGGGATCAAGCCCCACATGGGGCTCTCTGCTCAGCAGGGAGCCTGCTTCCCCCTCTCTCTCTGTGCCTGCCTCTGCCTGCTTTGTGACCTCCACTGTCAAATAAATAAAATAAACTCTTAAAAAAATAAGTAAAAAATAGAAGATCTGAATAAAATGTAGAATCTCATAATATTCAAAATGTTCAGGTTTCAATAAAAATTATTCATCATTCCAAGAACAAGATATAAAGTTGGATGAAAAATGATAAACAGTAGATACCAACATTACAACAACAGGAATATTAGAAATATCTGATTAAGATTTTACATCAGCCATCATAAAAATGCTTCAAAGGAAAATGAGGAACACCACTGAAATAAAAGGAAAAATAGAAGGTCTTAGCAAAGACTTACAACATCTTGAGAAAAAAACAATATATAAAAAAGACCAAACAGAAATGTTAAAGTGAAAAATATAAGAGTCAAAATCAAACAATGACTGAGACCAAAAGCAGTATTAAGGAGACAAGGAAACCATCAGTGAACATAATAAAAGAGAAATTGCCCATTCTGAACAACAGTGAAAAAAAAAAGACTAACAACAAAGAAAAAACAAAAAGAAAAAAGAAAAGCACCCCGCTACACCACCAAAAAAAAAAAAAAAAAAAAAAAAACCTCAGAACTTCAGGGGACTTGTGGAACTATAACAAAGTAACATCTTTTGTCATCTGAATCTTGGAAATAAAGAAGACAAAGGGTGGGGCTGAAAGAGTACTCCAAGAAATAATGGATGACAAAATATTACTTGGCAAAAGAAATAAAAACAGACTGAATAAGGTGAGTGAATAAACTCTAAGCAAGATACATACAAAGAAATCCATAATAAGACATACTAAGTCAAACACATACAAAGAAATCCATAATAAGACATACTAAGTCAAACATCTGAAAACCAAAGACAAAGAGAAAAAATCTGGAAAGCAGCATGATAGAAATGACACTGGAGAGGATTTGGTAATGAGTCAGAGTGATTAGTGATGAGGATAAAAATGTGAAATAAGTTGAAGAACTTCTTAGAAGTTAAAACCAATAGGATGCAGTGAATGAATGTGAAGGATGAAATGGGACCACTTACACAGGCTGTCCCCATTCCCAGCCTGGATAACCAAGCAGATAATGATGTCACCAGATAAGAAAACCTGTCCAGGGAGAGAAAGAATCTCTCTCTTCTTCATGGCTTCTTGCTATACAAACATTCTTAAAAGATAGTCTAAAACAAAACCTACAAATGCCTTTACTCAAAAGAGCTTCAAAAATGAGGAATTCCAATGAAGAACCATCTCCCAATATTTTCTTTTGTTCATGACTGACCTACCCTTATTTCTAAGTGAATTCTCTTTCTACACATTCACAAATTCCTCCTAAGAAAACCAAGTGTATAATTTGTGATCTCTAATCATTTTTACTTCAATACGGTAGAAAAGTTTTTAAAACGGCTACATAACTAAGTAAAGAGTTTTTAAACTTGACACCAAAAGCACAGTCCATAAAAGTGAACATAATAAACTGGATCTCGGGGCACCTGGATGGCTCAGAGGGTTAAAGCCTCTGCCTTCGGCTCAAATCATGATCCCAGGGTCCTGGGATAGAGCTCCACATCAGGCTCTCTGCTCAGAAGCCTGCTTCCCCCTCCCTCTCTGCCTGCCTCTCTGCCTACTTGTGATCTCTCTGTCAAATGGATAAATAAAATCTTTAAAAAAAATAAATAACCTGGATCTCATTAAAGTTAAAAAATTCCTGATCCATGAAAAACCCTCTTATGAAGAATAAAAAAATTCTAGACTGGCAGAAATATCTGCAACCACACATATGATAATGGACTAGTATCCAGAATATAAAGACAACTCCCAAAACTCAACCGGAAAAAAAAAATTAAATTTAAAAAAGAGCAAAAGGTATTTTTAAGGACTGACCTGTACATCTCACCCTCCAAATTTACATGTTGAAGCCCTCATTCTCAAAGTGACTATATGACAAACTAGGGCCTTTAAAAAGAGGTCATTAAGTTTAACTGAGACCATCTGGGTGGCACCCTAATTCAACAGCACTGGTGTCCATATAAGAAGAAAGAGAAATGCCAATGGTGGCATAGAGAAAAAAACCATTTGAATACCCAGTGAGAAAAGAGCCATCTGCAAGCCAAAGAGAGACACCTCAGGAGAAACCAAACTTGCCAACACCTTGATCTTGAACTTCCAGCCTCCTGGAAGAACTGTGAGAACGTGAGAAATAAATATCTGTCCATCAAGCCACCCAGTTTGGTATTTTCTTATGGCAGTACTAGCAAAATAATACAGACTTTCAACAAATAAATTCACTGAAGAACGTATGGCAAAAAGCACATGAAAAAATAAAACTTCATTACCTTCTAGGAACGCACAAATTAAACCTACAGCATATCAAAATGACTATACTACACACATATCAAAATGGCTCTCATCTTATATAAAAACATAGTGACAACACCAAATGATAGTGAGGACATAGGAAACTGATCATTCATACACTGGTGGTGACTCTAAAAGGTTATAGCCACTCGCAGTTTGGCAATTTCTTACAAAACCAAACTTGTAATTACCATACCAGTAATTGCACCCCTGGGCATTTATCCCTGGGAAATAGAAATGTATACTCATACAAAAATCTGTTAACAAGTATTCATAACAGCTTTATTCCTAGTAGCCAAAATGGAAACAACCCAGATGTCCTTCAATGGATGAATGGTTAAACGAATGGTAAATAAAATGGTTGAACATTTATGCCATGGAATGCCACTCAGAAATAAAAAGAAAAAAATAATGATATATACAACAAATCCAATTAATCTCCAGATAAGTATGATGAGTGAGAAAAATCCTAAAAGATTACATATTGTATTGTTACATTTGTATACCATTCTTGAAATGATAACATTATAGTTAGAGAACCAATTAGTAATTGCTGGGGGTGGGCAAGGTCAAGCAAAGGGAATGAAGTAGTTTCAGAGATGCAATGGCAACAAGAAGGATCTCTGTGATGGAAATATTCTGCATCTGGACTGTACGAATGTCAGTATCTTCGTTGTAATACCTTACTATCTTCGTTGTAATACCTTACTAGTTTTGTAAGATGTTGCCACTGGAGGAAAACAAGCATAGGTTACACCAGACCTCTCTGTATTCCTAAAACAGCATGTGAATCTACATTATTGTAAAATTAAAAGTTCAATTAAATAAAACTGAGGAGAAAAAAAAATCAATAAATTCTTTTTCTTTTCTTTTTCTTTTTCTTTTTTTTTTTAGTAAGCTCCATGACCAGAGTGGAGCCCAACATAAGGCTTTAACTCACGACACTAAGACTGAGACCTCAGCTGAGATCAAGAATCACACACTTGGGGAGCCTGGGTGGTTCAGTGGGCTAAGCCTCTGCCTTCAGCTCAGATCATGATCTCAGGGTCCTGGGATCGAGCCCCACACTGGGCTCTCTGCTGAGCAAGGAGCCTGCTTCCCCCTCTCTCTCTGCCTGCCTTTCTGCCTACTTATGATCTCTCTCTGTCAAATAAATAAATAAAATCTTTAAAAAAAAAACAAAAAGGAAATCACATACTGAACTGACAGAGTCACCTAGGTGCCCCAAATCAATAAATCATTTAAAATCTATTTATATATATTTATTCATTGTTACAATAATAAAAGAAGTGATCTTAAATGTTATAGGTTAATATCACTTACTGAAGTACTTTTACTTTGTTAAGTGTGTACGGATAATATACAACTTCACTTAATTCGACTTAAATATCACTGAAAATACAGAACTATTACTATTAGGTTTTTTAGAAGTAAGCATAATATTATCTCAATGTTTTTAAAATCCATAATAAAAAAATCTTAAGAACGTCTCCAAACAAAAAAAACACAAAATTTATATTCTCTGGAAACCAAAGAAAAATTTTTAAATACTCACCTTCAAATATAACCATAAATTACAACATTATCATTTTCCTTTGAATGCATAATTCAAAATAAACTATAGTTGATCCTTGAACACAGATTTAGGGGCTAACCCCAACATAGCTGAAAATCTGAGCATAACTTTTGACTCCCCCCAAATTTAACTACTAATAGCCTACTGTTAATGGAAGCCTTACTAATAACATAAATAACTGATTAACATATACTTTGTATGTTATATGTAACACATTAAATTCTTAAAATGTTAACTAGAGAAAAGAAAATGCTAAGAAAATCATGAGAAAACACATTTATAGTACTATACTATATTTACTGAAAAAAATCTATGTATACATGACCTGCACCATTCAAATCTGTGTTGTTCAAGGGTCAACTGTACTTGTCTGCCAGTCCTTTGAAGAAAAAAAAAGAGACTATAAATGGACTATAAATGAGATATACTCCTGTCTTTTTATTTGTTTACTTTTATTTGCATTTATTTTATGCATAAAATAAATGGGCCATAAGTTTTTGTTTCTTCAGTTTTTACCAGGATATCTTTTTTTCTATGCAACCTCCTGTTCTGATTTAGGAACAGTCTGCTCTTTTTCAGTAAGAATCCTCTCAGTGTGGCAGGGAGAACGCAAAGTTTGACTCTCTTGCTTTACATGATTTTGTACAGTTATCTGGGTCACATAAACAGCAAACCATTTTCAGAGATCATCTCAGCCCACTTATAGGAAGAGATGCACTGTTACTCAAGGCCAGACTTGAGTGACTTTCCATTATGGAGTTCCAGGCCAAACTGATTCTATTATGTGCATTAATAAATTAATAAAATGATATCCAAATAATCACATTCGCTAAGCATGACCACTCTCCTACAATCCTTAGTCAACCTTAATCAAACAAATGTTCAAACACTACCTGAAACTGATATATGATGAACTGCTGTGTTGATACAATCTAACTAGCAAAATTCTCAAATGCACATAAAAAGCTAATCACTAAGCATTTACTCATTTCACTTCTCCTTCATTATTAACACACTTTATTAAAGTTCAATTATATTATTTGAATAAGACATTTGCATTGCTTGATTAATTAATAAAGGGCTGACGTGTTCATGAGTTTAATGAATGAGATAAGGCTTCCACACAGAATGGGAACAATCTCCAATAATATACATCTGAGCTGCTGGCTATATTTTCACAGGTGTTCAATCCATAAGAATGGACAACAGCCCCAACAGAATGGAAGCCAGGTGTACACAACCAAAATGGGTATATACCACATCACACCACTTCCATAATGTACTGGCTGGCAAATTACTTGACCTCTCCTTGTCTTAATTTACCCATCTGTGAAAGGGAATAAAAGCAGTATCTATATCATGAAAGTATTTATAAAGACTGATAACGTTAGTGGAGGCACTTAGTGCCTCATGCCTACTAAACACTCAAGTAATAGCTATTACCACAGCTTTTATTAAGAAATTTTCTTCCTAGAAAAACCACATAACAGAAACCACTAATTTACCGCAAATCAAATATCCTGAGTTGCCAAATATAAAGTTTACCCCTAAAATCTCAAAAAAGAGACTCTCATATTTGAGAATTTACAAAGGTATCATGAAACTCTTGTACAACTACTTCATTTTTACCATGATACACTGTTTGGAAAACAGTGAAACAACTTTAATCAATGACAGTTGTAGATGCTTAAAAGAAGTCCCAAACTCCAGTGACAAAAAATGTCATTATAAATATAAAAGGACTTTAAAGATCACTTTTTAAAAATAGGTAATACAGGATAATAGAGTTCTGCTTCCAGTAATAAGATAGACAATGTGAAACAAACCCTTCTAGTGAGAACTAGGAAAGCTAGGGAGAAAACATGAAACACATCTCAAAGCACTAACAAGCTAAAAGAACAGTGATGAATTATGTAGGCAAGACCTAGAAATCCATCTGCGATTTGCAATTGCTTTTCCCTAAATACACCTGCTATTACCTAACAGGAGTCTGAGAGGCCTATAATCTGAGCACAGCTTTCAACAGATTCACAAAAACATACAAACAAAAACTAGACATTAAGATCCACCAAAAAGCAAAATTCCTACTAACTCTCCCAGTCTTTAGTTTAAAAGCTGGGAGTCTTAAAAATAAATTAATTTAAGTAAGTAAATAAATAAAAGCAAGCCTTTTAGGGAAGAAGATGCTAAACTAAAGCCCAACTTTTAATCATCTTAATCCATAACTGAAGTGATAAAGTAAATCAGATTTTAGATATCCTTACCTAGTAATAATTCCACAAGCAAACTGAAACCCAACAACCAAAGCTTCAAATTAGTTCAACAATGTTTTACAAAGAAGGAAAAGAAGGGAAGAAAGAAAATACAGTGTCATTAAGGCTAAGGATTCAGTTTCCATTTCAAAAGAAAAACAGGTTATTATATGGAAAGTGGCAAAAGAGGGGCTTCTGAAATAGATGTGCAATATCTGTTTCTTAATCTGACTACTCATTATATATGTATATTCATTTCATGAAAATTCCTTGATAAAGTCATTTGCTTTTGCCACATGTACATTATATATTACTTCAATGAAAACTTTTAAAAATATGCATATAAGAAAAGACACAATGATGTGACTACAAATCAAGAAAAAAATACAAGTTGGAGCGCCCGGGTGGCTCAGTGGGTTAAGCCGCTGCCTTTGGCTCAGGTCATGATCTCAGGGTCCTGGGATCGAGTCCCTCATCTGCCTCTCTGCTCAGCAGGGAGCCTGCTTCCTTTCCTCTCTGCCTGCCTCTCTGCCTACTTGTGATCTCTCTCTGTCAAATAAATAAATAAAATCTCTAAAAAAATAAAAAAAGAAATACAAGTTAAAAAAAGCTAGATAATGGGGATAAAAAAATTTAAGATGGACTATAAAATAACTATGGATAATATGTTCAAGGAATTACATGGATAAGATTGAGCTTTTAGAAAGGAATTCAACACTATTAGTTGTTACATAAAAGTGACAGTTTTTTTTTTTTAATTTTATTATGTTATGTTAGTCACCATAGAGTACATCATTAGTTTTTGATGTAGTGCGCCACAATTCATTGTTTGAGTATAACACCCAGTGTTCCATGCAATACATGTCCTCCTTAATGCCCATCCCTCGGCTACTCCATCTCCCCACCCTCCCCCAAAACCCTCAGTTTGTTTCCTTGAGTCCATAGTCTCTCATGGATCGTCTCCCCCTCTGATTTTCCACCTTCATTATCCTCTTCCTTCTCCTAATGTCCTCCATGCTATTCCTTATGTTCCACAAATAAGTGAAACCACATAATAGTTGACTTTCTCTGTTTGACTTATTTCACTTAGCATGATCTCCTCCAGTTCCATCCATGTTGATGCCAAAGTTGGGTATTCATCCTTTCTGATGGCTGAGTAATATTCAATTGTATATGTGGATCACATCTTCTTTATCCATTCATCTATTGAAGGGCATCTCAGCTCTTTCCACAGTTTGGCTATTTGGACAATGTTTTGCTATGAACAATGGAATATGGGTGGTCCTTTAAAATACACCTGTATCTTGGGGGAAATACCCAGTAGTGCAATCACTGAGTCATAGGATAGCTCTATTTTTAAGTTTTTGAGGAATCTCCAAACTGTTTTCCAAAGCGGCTACATCAATTTGCATTCCCACCAACCATGTAAGATGGTTCCCCTTCCTCCATAACCTCTCCAACACTTTTTGTTTCTTGCCTTGTCAATTTTTGTCATTCTGACTGACGTAAGGTGGTATCTCAGTGGGGTTTTGATTTGAATTTCCCTGATGGCGAACACTTTTTCACGTGTCTGTTAGCCATTTGTATGTCTTCTTTGGAGAAAGTGGCTGTTCATGTCCTCTGCCCATTTTCTGCCATGATTATCTGTTTCTTGGCTGTTGAGTTTGGGAAGATTTTTATAGTTCTTGGACATCAACCCTTTATCTGTAGTGTCACTGCAAACATCTTCTCCTATTCTGTGGGTTGCCTCTTGGTTTGTCTGTTCCTTGGCTGTGCAGAAGCTTTCTATCTTGATGAGGTCCCATAAGTTCATTTTTACTTGTTCCCTTGCTTTTGGAGATGTGTCTTAAAAGAAGTTGCCATGGCCAATGTCAAAGAGGTTACAACTATGTTCTCCTCCAGGATTTTGATGGATTCCTGTCTCACCTGAGGTCTTTCATTCATTTAGAGTTTATCTTTGTGTACAGTGTAAGAGAATGGTCCAGTTTCATTCTTCTGTATATAGCTGTCCGATTTTCAAAGCACCATTTATTGAAGAGACCATCTTTCTTCCATTGGATATTTTTTCCTGCTTTGTCAAAGAGTAGTTGACCAGAGTTAAGGGTCTATATCTGGGGCCCTATTCTGTTCCATTGATCTGTGTCTGTTTTTGTGCCAGTACCATACTGTCATGGTGATCACAGCTTTATAATATATATTGAAAACAGTCAACATGATGCCACCAGCTCTGTTTTTCTTTTTCAATATTTCCTGGGTGATTCGGGTCTTCTCTGGTTCCATACCAATTTTAGAATTGTTTCAGCACTTTGAAAAATGACACTGGTATTTTTATTGGGATGGCACTGCAAGTATAGATTGCCCTGGGCAGCACAGATACTTTAACAATGTTCATTCTTCTGATCCATGAACATGTAATGTTTTTCCATCTTTTTGTGTCTTCTTCGATTTCTTTCATGAGTGTTTTTGTAGTTCCTAGAGTACAGATCCTTTACCTCATTGGTTAGGTTTATTCCAAGGTATCTTATGGGTTTGGGGGCTACTGAAAATGGAACTGATTCCCTAATTTCTCCTTCTAGTTACATTGTTAGTGTATTGGAAAGCAACTGATTTCTGTGCATTGATTTTGTATCCTGCCACATTACTGAATTGCTATATGAGTTCTAATAATTTAGGGGTGGACTCTTTGGGGTTCTCTACGGAGTATCATGTCATCTGCAAAAAGAGTGAGTCTGATTTCTTCTTTGCCAATTTGAATGCCTTTTATTTCTTTTTGTTATCTAGTACTTCTAGTACTATGTGACAAGAATGGACATCCTTGTTGTGTTCATGATCTCAACAGGAAGGTTCTCAGCTTTTCCCCACTGAGAATGATAATTTGATCTGGGGTTTTTGTAGATAGTTTTTACGAAATTGAGGAATGTTCCCTCTATCCCTACACTCTGAAGAGTTTTAATCGGGAAAAGATGCTGTATTTTGTCAAATGCTTTTTCTGCATCAGCTGAAAGGGCCATATGGTTCTTGTCTCTTCTTTTATTAATGTGTTCTATCACACTGACTGATTTGAAAATGATGAACCATCCTTGCATCTCAGGGATAAATCCCACCTGGTCATGATGGATAATCCTTTTAATGTACTGTTGGAACCTATTAGCTAGGATCTTATTGAGAATTTTGGCATCCATATTCATCAGGGATATTGGTCTGTAATACTCCGTTTTGATGGGGTCTTTGCCTGGCTTGGGGAACAAGGTAATGCTGGCCACATGGAATGAGTTTGGAAGTTTTCTCTGTTTGTATTTTTTGAAACAGCTTCAGGAAAAAAAGTATTATTTCTTCTTTGAATGTTTGGTAGAATTCCCCAGGGAATTTATCAGGCCCTGGACTCATTTTTTGGGAGGTTTTTGACCACTACTTCAATCTTATTACTGGTTATTGGTCTATTCAGGTTGTCAATTTCCTCTTGGTAGTTTATAGGTTTCCAGGAATGCTTCCATTTCTTCCAGGTTGCTTAATATATTGGCATATAGTTGTTGATAATAACTTCTAATAATTGTTTCTCTTTCCTTGATGCTAGTCTCTCTCCCTTTCATTCATAATTTTATTAATTCGGGTCCTTTCTCTTTTCTTTTGGATAAGTCAGTGGTTTATCAAGCTTATTAATTCTTTCAAAGAACCAGCCTCTATTTCATTGATCTGCTCTACTGGTATTTCTGGTTTCTAATTCAATGATCTCTCCTCTAATCTTAATTTTTAATTTTCCTTAATTTTTTCTTGTGCATCGCTTAGGTTTTATTTGTTGTTCTTTCTTCAGCTCTTTAAGTTGTAAAGTCAGTTTGTATATACCAGATTTTTCTATATTTTTGAGTGAGGCTTGGAGGGCCATGATGGCTATGTACCACCCCCTCAGGATAGCCTTTGTAGTATCCCATAGGTTTTAGACCAGTATGTTTTCGTTCTCACTGGTTTCCATGAATTGATTAAGTTCTCTGATTTCCTGGTTGACCCAAACGTTCTTAAGCAGGATGGTCTTCAGCTTCCAAGTGAATGAATTTCTTCCAAATTTTTTCTTATGATTGAGTTCCAGTTTCAAAGCACTGTGGTCTGAAAATATGCAGGGAATAATCTCGATCTTTTGGCATCAGCTGAGACCTGATTTGTGACCCTGTATGTGGTCTATTCTAGAGAAAGTTCCATGTGTGCTCGAGAAGAATGAATATTCTGTTGTTTTAGGATGAAAAGTTCTGTACCTATCTATGAGGTCCATCTGGTCCAGGGTGTCATTCAGAGCTCTTATTTTCTGCTTAGATGACCTGTCTATTGCTGACAGCAGAATGTTGAGGTCTCCTACTATTAATATATTATTATCAATATGTGCCTTTCTTTTGGTTAACAGTTGGCTTATGTAGTTGGCTGCTCCCATGTTGGGGTCATAGATATTTACAATTGTTAGATCCTCTTGTTGGATAGAACCTTTAGGAATGATAAGGTGTCCTTCTGTATCTCTAACTAGTCTTTTTTAGAATCTAATTTGTCTTGATATGAGAATTGCTACCCCAGCTTTCTTTTGAGGTCAGCTGGCATGAAAAATGGTTCTCCACCCCTTTACTTTCAGTCTGGATGTAACTTTAGGTTCAAAATAAGTCTCTGTAGACAGCATATGGATGGGTCAGGTCTTTTTATCCAATCTGCAATCCTGTGATGTTTCATGGGAGCATTTAGGTCATTCACATTAAGAGTGATTATTGAAAGATATGATTTTATTGTCATGTTGTGTGTGAAGTCCTTGTTTCTATAGATTGTCTCTATAAATTTCTGTTCTATGTCACTCTTGGGGTCTTTCTACTTTTACAGAACCATCCTAAATATTTCTTGCAGGGCCAGCTTGGTGGTCACATATTCTCTCAGTTTCTGCCGATGTTGGAAGCTCTTCGTCTTTCCATCTATCCTGAACAACAGCCTCGGATAAAGTATTCTTGGCTGCATGTTCTTCCCATTTAGTACCCTATGTCTTCCCAAATCTTTCTGGCTTGCCTCTGTAACAGATGCAACATTATTCTGATGCTCCTCCCTCTATATGTAAGAAATCTCTTCCCTCTCTCTGCTTTCAAGATTGTTTTCTTGGATCTAAGATTTGCAAATTGTACTAATATATGTCATGGTGTTGGTCTGTTCTCACTGATCTCGGGAGGAGTCCTCTCTGTATCTTGGACATGAATGTCTGTTCCCAGAAGAGGGAAATTCTCAGCTACAATTTGCTCAGATATATCTTCTAGACCTCTCTCCTCCCCCCACCCTCTCTGGGATCCCAATAATGCTGATATTGGAATGTTTCACTGAGTCACTAATCTCTCTCAGTTTGATTCCTTGGGTCTTAATTTGTCTTTCCCACATTGCCTCAGTTTCCTTCTTTTCTATCATCTTATCTTCTAGCTCACTAATTTGTTCTTCTGCCTCACTTACCCTGGCTAGAGATTCTATATTGTCATTAATATTTTTCTAAGGCCTAGAAATCACCTTGATAACTGGTACTCTAAACTCTATTTCTGACATCTTGGTTATACCCATTTGCATTAGTTATGTGGCAGAGGCCACAGTCTCTGATTCTTTGCTTTGTTAAGGGTTCCTCCTCTTAGTCATTCTGTTGAGGGCTAGTTGAGGGAATGTACAGAGTCCAAATTATTGATCACAACCCAAGCAAGATGCACCTGTTTTATGGGACCTTAGGATTGTCAGCCTCTTGTCTTCTGAGGGAGGGGCCTGCCATGCTGTTACTCAGGCAACCCTGTTTGGGCAGAGTTGCTCTGACCCCTCTGGGGGGAGGGATGGGCTCAGTGTAAATCAATTTCTGGGGACTTTTGTTCTCAGGCAGCCTTCTGCATCTCTTCCGAGAGTCAGAGCAGAAGTAACTGCATCCAAACTGCATCCAAAGAGATTGCAGTCTGATCTTCACTGAGCTCCAATAATGTCCATAATGTCTCCAATTCTGTCTGTGCTGCTAAAAACCACAGCATCCTGGTGCTCACTCTGGCAGCATATATACTAAAACTGGAATGATACAAGAAGATTAGCATGGCCCCCATGCAAGGACGACACATAAAACCACAGCATCCTGGGTTTTGCACCCCACAGCAGCAGTCCCAGCCCTTGCTCCCAGGGCCAGGCACTTCTCTGTCCTTTGTGCTTCTAAAGCCACAAGTTGCCCCCTGTTTGCATGTGCATCCCTATAGCTCCAGGTTTCAGTCTGTGGCATTGCCCTAAAGTCCTTTCTCTGCCATTACTGGTCTTCGAGTCTGTGCCTAGTCCCCAGCAAGGGAGGCTTTTGCCTTCCTGGCTCAAGATCACACAGGCTCCCTCTCCTTCATCTTCTGATATCTGCCTGCACAATCACAATCACAGCTCCCCACTTCATACCTCGAGACTAAATGCCAGAGAGATTCTGTTTGTAGACATCCAGATAGATCTTCTGATTTTGTGAGTGTTCAGAATTGCCTGGTAGATAACCAGCTCAATTCAGGGTACCAATGGAAATAGGGTCCCCTTTTCCTTCACCATCTTTATTTCAACCTGACACTCAAATTTGTTTTTTAAGATTTTATTAATTTGACAGAGAGAGATCACAAGTAAGCAGAGAGACAGGCAGGGTGGTGGTGGGGAAGCAGGCTCTCTGCTGAGTAGAGACTGATGCGGGGCTTGATCCCAGGATCCTGAGATCGATCATGACCTGAGCCGAAGGCAGAGGCTTAAACCACTGAGCCATCCAGGCACCCCTTCAATTTTTAATACCATTTTGATATAAAGTATTATAACTTATAAAGTGTTATAACTTATAAAAGCAACCACTTATAGAGTTAACACAGTAACCTTCTGAAATTTCACTTTGACTGTTACATGTGTTATAATTTTGACAGATCACAAAGAAAATTTGTGCTTAGAGAGAAGAGACCAGATAATAAACTTTAATATACTTCCATGTGTACTTGAAAGGGGTATTTGGAAGTATTTTATTTTTTAATAACACATATTTAATGAAAATAAAACCTATTATTTTCCAAAATAAAACATTTAGTTAAAAGAGTGGCACTGATTTGTTTTGCTTGGTTTTTTTTAATATAGTATAGTTGAAACACGATGTTACATTAATTTCAGGTATACAACATACTGATTCAACAAATTTATACGTTATGCTACCCTCACCACAATTACAGCCACCATCTATCACCATATATTGCTATTATAATATCACTGACTATATTCCCTATGCTGTGTGTTTTATTTCCATGACTTACTCATTCCATAACTGGAAACCTGTATCTCATACTCCTCTTCACACATTTTGCCCATGCAGCCTCCTCTCTCCTCTCCTCTGACAACCATCAGTTTGGTCTCTGTATTTATAAGCCTGATTCTACTTTTTATTTGTTTATTCTTCTATATTTTTAAAATTCCAAATATGAGTGAAATCACATAGTATTTGTCTTTCTCAGTATGATTTATTTCACTTAGCATAATACCCTCTACGTTCCCCTGTGTTGTCACAAATGGAATGATATTGGGGGAGGGAGGTTTGGTCAGAGAGAGAGAGAATCTTAAGCAGATTCCACGGCCCAGTGTGAAGCCTGACATGGGCTCAATCTCACAATCCTCAGATCATAACCTGAGCCGAAATCAGGTTTCAGTTATCAGTCACACGGTTAACTGACTAAGTCATCCAAGCACCCAGGATCTCATCTTTTTTAAGACTATGTAATAGTACTGTGTGTGTGTGTGTGCGCACATTCTTGCTCATTCATCTATCAATGAACTCTTAAGTAGCTTCCATGTCTTGGCTATTGTAAATGATACAATAGACACGGGGTGCATGTATCTTTCTGAATTAGTGTTTTCACTTTCCTTGGGTAAATGCCCAGTAGTGGAATTATTGGATCATATGGTATTTCTATTTTTAAGTTTTTAGTGAAACTGCCTAATTACTACAACTTATTCTATATCCTCCAGTATCTCTTATTTAAAAACTGATCTGATGCACTCTCAACTTATTTAATACACCTGTGAATCTGGAACTAAGTAGAAAGACCTCTTCTACATCACTGAGCTAGCTATTATGAAGCTCTTAAAAATTATTCTAAATATAAAGTCCTTAATCAGAGTATTTATACATATAATTTTCATCATCTTAATAGTCTATTTTCCTGATTAACAGATAATAAAAAGTAAAACTTAAAAAGAAAAAAGAAATTATTATATCTCTCATTCTGCCAAGGAGCAGAAAAATACAAATGTGTTTTAGAAGTATTTATATCGTCTATGGCCATACCACCCTGAACGCGCCGATCTCGTCTGACCTCGGAAGCTAAGCAGGGTTGGGTCTGGTTAGTACTTGGATGGGAGAAGTATTTATATCAATAAAGTAAAAAAGCAAAAAAGCATTTGTTATATATATTATTTCTATTGAGCCTGGAAAAATGAGGCATTACCATACATACGGTTTCTAAAGGATATTAATTAAATCACATTATATTGTGGTTTACATTGGTGATTTTTCAAACCACACAGTCATCAAGTAATGTCACCTTTACTTCAATAAGATACTGATATGACTATTATAAAAAACAGAAACATTTCAAAGTAATCTGACTGATATTCAAAAAACAATAAACCTTTAAAACCTGCTCCTTTGCACCTTGGGAAAATGGATGGTTCTAAAGCAAAGGGAAGTAAAAAATAATTTAAACAAACTCCCTAAGGCCAAAGCTGAAAAATTTGGGCAACAAATTAAATAATAATAGTAATAGTTTTCAATCCAAATAAAGTATACTTACTCTATGTTCATAGTTAAATAAGCTAATAATTAAAAACAAAATAAGTAAGAAAGAAAAGCCAGGTATACCTTACAGAAGAATTCTAAATAATATCTATGTTCATATCATGTGAATGTGCACTGAAGGCTTGAAATACATTTCTTTGAGAGTGTCTAAGTGATGTGTATCTCAAACAACCCATGCAGAATTAAAGATACTACCCCTGAAAAACTAGTTAAAAAAGAGTCCTACTTATTCAGGACATAAATACATAAAATGTATGTGGTAAAATTCATAAAATGAGTATTAAGAAGCTGGACTTATAAACGAATATATATTTCCCTGAGATTTAAAACAGAACGTGTGTGTATAAAATAAACCTATATATCACAATAGACAGACTCTCTCCATCTTTCTAAAAAAATATACCTTCTAGGTGTGCTTAGGTGCCCGAGCTACTGAGGGTCTAGGTCCGGGCAGCCGAAGAGTGTGGTAGGTAACGGTCGTCAGTGCAAGGGTCATTTCGTCGCTGGGCCCTCGCCCGCGGTGATGGTGGTTAGCAAGATGAACAAAGATGCGCAGATGAGAGCAGCGATTAACCAAAAGTTGATAGAAACCGGAGAAAGAGGACGCCTCAAAGAGTTGCTGAGAGCTAAAATTAATTGAATGTGGCTGGAAGGACCAGTTGAAGGCACACTGTAAAGAGGTAATTAAAGAAAAAGGACTAGAACACGTTACTGTTGATGACTTGGTGGCTGAAATCACACCAAAAGGCAGAGCCCTGGTACCTGACAGTGTAAAGAAGGAGCTCCTACAAAGAATAAGAACATTCCTTGCTCAGCATGCCAGCCTTTAAGATTGAATTAGATTGTGTTGTTTTGTGGTTTTATTTCTGAAAGTAAAAACTTGCCATAAATTAGGAATCGATTTCCCAAAATAAAATTCTTTTTTGTATGATGGTAAAAAAAAAAAATATATATATATATATATACCTTCTAGTTGAACCAAACAAACCACCCTTTAAATCTCTTTCAGAAAATAGGAACCAATTTATATTTAGGAAAGCTTTTTAGTTTCCTTAAAGTGAAGATATTGTTTCTGAATAGATATAAATGAAAGTATATCTAGAGTATCAATAATTTCATATAAAATCTGGAAGAAGTTGAAAAGAGAATTAAAATAAGAGCAGCTATGAGTTGATGAATAGGTGATATGTAAAGGGGTACTCAATAGACTGTTAGGTATTTTTGTGATGCTTAAATTTTTCCATAATTAAAAATTTGAACAGTGAGTTTTGACTGATGATCTACTAAAAAGCTATAGTACTCAAGATACTATGGTACTAGTTAAAGAATAGACATATTAATGTGATAAAACATAAAAACAGACCCACATGAATATATAGCCAACTGATATTTGACAAAGGGGTAAAGGCAAATCTATGGAGAAAATGCAGTCTTTTCAACAAATGGTGCTAAAACAACTAGACATTTATGTGAAAAAAAAATCAATCTAGACCCAGATCTTATAATCCAAAAATTCATTCAAAAAAAGGTTTACAACTATAAAACATAAAAACTATAAAATTCCTGAAAATAACATATGACAAACTCTAGATAATTTTTAGATAAAACATTAAAGAATTAGTCCATGAAAGAACTAATTCATTAAGCTGGATTGCTTTAAAATCAGAAACATCTACTTTGCAAAAGACAATGTCAAGACAAAGAAAAGACAAGTACAGACTTGGGAGAAATATTTGGAAAAAGCATACCTGATAAAGTTGTTATCCAAAATAACATGGAAGGCTTTTTTTTTTTTCACACTTCACAAAAACCTCACAGGTCCAGTTACCATCTGTCACTACATAAAGTTATTACAGTATCAATGACTATCTTCTCCATGCTACATACAACCTCCGGATGACTTACTTATTTTATAACTGGAAGTCTGTAACTTCTAATCCCCTTCATCTATTCCACACATCCCCATAACCCACCCCCCTCTGGCAACCACCAGTTTGTTCTCTGTAAGTCTGTTTCTTTATTTTGTTTCTTAGATTGTACTTAGAAATGAAATCATACAGTATTTATCTCTGACTTACTTCATTTAGCATAATACTTTCTAAGTACACCCATGTAATTGCAAATGGCAAGCTTTTATTCTAGCTGAATATTTCACTGTGTGTGTGTGTGTGTGTGTGTATGTATCACATCTTCAATCTTCATCCATTCATCCACTGAGGAACTCTTTTAGGTTACTTCATATCTTGGCTAGTGTAAATAATGCTACAATGAACTTATGGGTGCAGCTACAACTTTTAAATTAGTGTTTTCATTCTCTTGGAAAAATACCCAGAAGTGACAATGCTGGGTCATATGGTGATTCTATTTTTAATATTTTGAGGAATCTCTATACTGTTTACCACAGTGGCTGCACCAATTTACATCCCCACCAATAGTGCATGATAGTTTCCTCTTCTGTACTTCCTCACCACGTTATTTCTTTTTGTTAGGTAATGGCCATTCTGACAGGTGTGAGGTGATATCACATTGTGGTTTTTATTCATACTTCCCTGATGATCAGTGATACTGAGTATCTTTTCATGTGTCTGTTGGCCATCTGTAGCTCTTTGTTGGAAAACTCTATTCAGGTCCTCTGACCATTTTTTAATTGGATTTTGTTTTATTGTTGTTGACGTGTATTGAATTCTTTATATATTCTGGATATCAACCCCTTATCAAATAAATCATTTGCAAGTATCTATCTTCATTCAGTTAGGTTGCCTTTTCTTTTTGTTGATGGTTTCCTTCACTGTATAAAAGCCTTTTAGCAATGCCTGGGTGGCTCAGTTATTTGGGTATCTGCCTTCAGCGCAGATCATGATCCCTAGGTCCTGGGATTGAATCCTGCATCAGGCTCCTTGCTCAGTGGGGATCCTGCTTCTCGCTTTGCCTGCCCCTCCCCCTACTTGTGTTCTCAATCTCTCTGACAATTAAATACAATCTTAAAACTAAACAAACAGGAGCACCTGGGCGGCTCAGTGGTTAAGCGTCTGCCTTCGGCTCAGGTCATGATCCCGGGGTTCTGGGATCGAGCCCCACATCGGGCTCCCTGCTCAGCAGGAAGCCTGCTTCTCCCTCTCCCACTCCCCCTGCTTGTGTTCCCTCTCTCGCTTTGTCTGTCTCTCCCTGTCAAATAAATAAAATCTTAAAAAAAAAAAAAACTAAACAAACATAAAAACTTTTTAGTTTGATGTAGCCCCATTTCCTCCCCCCCTTTTTGTTTTGCTACTGTTGCACGTAACAACTAAAGACACACCCCCCAAAATATTGTTATACCTCATAGCAAACTGATATGTATTCTTCCAGGATTTTAATGGTTTCAGGTCCTACATTTAAGCCTTTAATCCATTCTGTGCTTATTTTTGTATATGGCAAAAGAAAGTGGTCTACTTTTACCAACACCATTTATGGAAAAAGACACTTTCCCATTCTATGTTCTTGTCATCTTTGTCATGAATAGACCATTAGGGGTGGGTTTATTTCTGGGCTCTTTATTCTACATCATTGATCTATGTGTCTACTTTTGTGCCAGTTACATACTGTTTTGATTAATATAGCTTACATATACTTTGAAGTCAGGAAGCATAATTCCTTTAGCTTTGTTCCATGTTCCCAAAATTACACTGGCTACTCAAGGTCTTTAGTGGTTCCATACAGTCTTTAGATTATTTGTTCTAGCTCTGTGGGAAATGACACTGGTATTGTAATAGGAACTGCAAGGAATCTGTAGATTACTTTGGGTAGTCTGGACATTTTCACTATTAATTTTCCTTACACATGAGCAGGGTATATCTTTACATTTATCTGTGTTGTCTTCAATTTCTTTCATCAATCTCTTAAACGTTTCAGAGTACAAGTTGTTCAACCCCGTGGTTAAATTTTTCCTAGGTTTTGTTTATATATATATATATATATATATATATATATATATATATATATATAAATGTATATGGGATTACTTTCTTAATTTCTCTGATAGTTCATTGTTAGTATATAGAAACAACAGATTTCTATATATTGTTTCCTGAAAGTTTACTGAATTCGTAAGTTACTTCTAACAGTTTTTTGAGTCTTTAGGGTTTTCCATATCTGGTATCATGTAATCATCAATACTCAGTTTTGTCAGTCTTGTCCTTTCCAACTTGTATGTCTTTTATTTCTTTTCCTTGCCTAATTGTTATGCCTAGGACTTCCAATACTATGATGAATAAAAGTGGCTAGAGTTAGCATCTTTGTCATACCCCTGATCTTAGAGGAAAAGTTTTCCTTGTTGGCTGTGATGTTAGCTATGGATTTATCATATATGGCCTTTATTATATTGAGGTATGTTCCTGCTATACCCACTTGGTTGAGAGTGTTCTATCATAAATGGATGTCAAATATTTGCAAATGCCTTTTCTGCATCTTACAAAATGATCCTATGACTTTTAACCTTTATTTTGCTAATGTGGTACATCATGTTGATTGATTTGTTAAACCATTCTTGCATCTCTAAAACGAATCCCACTTGGTCAATCCCACTTGGTCACGGTGTATGATCCTTTTAATATATTGCTGGAACTTGGGGTGCCTGGGTGGCTCAGTGGGTTAAGCCGCTGCCTTCGGCTCAGGTCATGATCTCAGGGTCCTGGGATCGAGTCCTGCATCGGGCTCTCTGCTCAGCAGGGAGCTTGCTTCCCTTCCTCTCTCTCTACCTGCCTCTCTGTCTACTTGTGATCTCTATCAAATAAATAAATAAAATCTTTTAAAATATATATATATATATATATATATATATATTGCTGGAACTTAATTTGCTAATATTCTATTGAGGATTTGTTCATCTACGTTCGTCAGGAATACAGGCCTGTAATTTTCTTTTTCTGTTGTGTCTTTGGTTTTCCTATCAGGGTAACTCTGGCCTCATTAAATGAGTTTGGTAGCTATGCTTCCTCTTCAATTTTTTGGAGTAAGTCGAGAAGTACAAGTATTAACTCTTTTTCAAATGTTTGTTAGAATTCACCCGTAACACCACCTGGACCTAGACTTTTGTATATTGGGTGTTTTTGATTACTAATTCAATTCATTTTGAGTGGTTGATCTATTCAGATTTTCTCCTTCTTCATGATTCAGTCTTTGAAGATTGTATGTTTCTAGGAATTTATCCATTTCTTATATATTGTCTAATATTTTGGCATATAACTATTTATAATATTCTCCTGTAATCCTTTGTATATCTGTGGTATTGTTTACAATTCCTCCTCTTTCATTTCTAATTTATTTCGGCTCTCTTTTTTTCTTGATGAGTCTGGCCAAAGGTTTATTGATTTTGTTTAACCTTTCTAAGAACAAGCTCTTAAGTTACTGATCTTTTCTTTTCTTTTCTTTTTACATCTCTGATCTATTTCAAAATGTTGTTTTTATTATTTCCTTCCTTCTTCTAAATTTGGACTTCATTTGTTCTTTTTCTAGTTTGGTTTTTTTTTTTTAAGACTTCATTTACTTGAGATAAACTGAGAGACAGACCACAAGCAGGGTGAGGGACAGAACGGGAAGGAGAAACAGTCTCCCTCATGAACAAGGAGCCTGATGTGGGGCTTGATCCCAGGACCCAGAGATCATGACCTGAGTTGGAGGCAGGGGCTTAATCAACTGGACCAACCAGGTGTGCCTTTCTAGTTCCTTTAAATGTAAAGTTAGAGGGTTTGATATTCCTCTTTTTTCTTGAGGTAGGCCTATATTATTATGAAATTCCCTCTTGAAACCATTTTTGCTTTGTCCCAAAGATTTTGGATTGCTGACTTTCCATTTTCGTTTGTCTCAAGGTATGTTCTGATTTCCTCTTTGAATTTTTCATTGACCTACTGTTTAATACCATGCTGTTTAGTTTCAATGTGTTTGTGGTTTTGTTTTTTTTCCACTTTTATGTAACTGATTTTTAGTTTCATAGCATTGTGGCCAAAAAGGTGCTTGTTATGAATTAAATGCCAATTTTATGGAGACTTGCTTTGTGGCCTACTGTGTGATCTATCTTAAAATACTGGTACCCACATTGCGGAGGGTATTTCCTTTGGTGAGTGCTGTGAAATGTGTAAACCTGGTGATTCACAGACCTGTACCCCTGGGGATAAAAATATATGTTTATAAAAAATAAAAAATTTAAGGGGCACCTGGGTGGCTCAGTGGGTTAAGCCGCTGCCTTCAGCTCAGGTCATGATCTCAGGATCCTGAGATCGAGTCCCGCATCGGGCACTCTGCTCAGCGGGGAGCCTGCTTCCTTCTCTCTCTCTCTCTGCCTGCCTCTATGCCTACTTGTGATCTCTCTCTGTCAAATAAATAAATAAAAATCTTTAAAAAATAAATAAATAAATAAATAAAAAATTAAAAAAAAAATACTGGTACCCATCGTTTCTTCAAACCAATTTGCATGGTATACATTTTTCATCCCTTCAATTTTCAGTCTGTACATCTTTACATCTGGAGTTTCTTGTAGGCAAAACCTATAAGGGTCGCATGTTTTTATCTATTCAGCCATATTATATCTTTTGAATGCAAAATTTAGTCCATTTACATTTAATATAATTATCAACAGGTATATGCTTATTGCCACTTTAACTGTTTTCTGTTTTTGCAGTTCCTCCCTGTTCCTTTCTTTTCTATCTTTCTTTGTGGTCTGATAACTTTCTTTAGTGTTATGTTTAGATTCTTTTTCCTTTCTATATTTACTTTTTAAGTTTTTTTCTTTGTGCCTACCATGAGGTTCCCCACTTAACATCTTATGTATGTAACAGTCTTTGAGTTGATAATAAATTAATGTTGAGCACATTCCAGAACTTTATATTTTTACCACACCCCATTTAATATTTCTGTTGACACTTTTTTTTTAAAAGATAGTGCATAAGAGAGAGAGTTATGCATCCAAGCAGGGGAAGGGGCAGAAGGAGAGAGAGAATTTCAAGCAGGCTCCATGCCTAGCACATGCCCAGGATACACGGCTTAATCTCACAACCCTGAGATCGTGACTGCCAAAAAAAAAAAAAAAAAAAAAAAAACCCAGCCAGCACCTAACCAACTGTGCCACCCACCTGGCCCCTGACACATTTTACATCTTTTTATTTTATATACCTCTTAACTAATTATTGCATCTTTAATTAATTTTACTACTTTGTCTTTTAACCTTCATACTTGCTTTATAAGTGTTTGATCTACAAACTTTATTATTTATTTACTTTTTCTGGTGAGATTTTTACTCTCATATACTTTATTACTAATTAGTGCCTTCTCTTTTTTAGTTTACAGAAGTTCCTTTAACATTTCTTGTAAGACCACGTTAGTAGTGATGGACTCTTTTAGCTTTTGCTTATTTGGAAAACTCTTAATCCATCCTTCAATTCTGAAATGATAACCCAATAAGGTAAAAAACATCTTGACTGCCAGTTTTTGCCTTTTAGCACTTGGGATATGTCATTTACTTCCTTCTGGCCAGTAAAGCTTCTATTGAAAAATCTGCCTATGGCCTTACAGGGTCTCCCTTTTATATAATATGTTGCTTTTCTCTTGCTTCTTTTATGATTTTTCTCTTTATCCTTAATCTTTACCATTTTGTGTCTCAATTATGTTCATCTTATCTGGAACTTTCTGGGCTTCCTGGACCTAGTGTCTCTTTCCTTCCCTAGATTAAGAAAGTTTGGGGGCATAATTTCTTCAAATAATTTTTCTGACTCTTTCTTTTCTCCTTCTGGGACCCCCATAATGAAAATGCAATCCTGCTTAATGTTTTACAAATGTCCCTTGGGGTATCTTCACTTAATGTTTTTTTTTCCATTTTGCTGCTCTGCTTGATGTTTTGCATTGTTTTTTCTTCTAGTCTGCCGATACATACTTCTCTTTCAACCATTTGGCTGCTGGACCCCTCCAATGTATTTTTCAGTTCAGTTATAAAATCTTCTTGGTATTTACATTTTCTATCTCTTTGTTCAAATTCTCACTGTACTTCTCCATTTTTCTCTGGAAAACCGTGAGCATCTTTATGACCATTACTTCAAATTCTTAATCTGGTAGGTTGCTTATCTCCATCTCATTAGTAACTGTTTCTAGGTATTTGACTTGTTTTTTGGTATGAAACATATTCCTGTTTGTCCATTGTCTGTCACTCTGTTTTTCTATGTGTATTAGGGGAAATTATTATGTCCCTCAGTCTGAGGACTGGTCATGTGTATCAGCTGTACCATGTGGATCAGAAGTGTTATCTCCTCTGGCCATCAGAGCCAGGGACTCTTAAACGCAACCCTTAATAGGTTTTATGTGTCCAATGGCTGTGATAGGGCCATGGCTGCTGCACAGGAGTGGAAACACTCACTTGACCTGGCTCAGCCACTATGTGAGGCAAGCAGGGTTCAAACTGTTTGACCAGTCCAGTTACAACTTAGTCTCTACTTGAGGTGAATGAGGCTAAGGACTTATATCTGGCCCAGTGATGGCTGGAATACTGTCCAAGGACGGCAGGGCTGAACATGCTTGCCTGGCCCTGCTGCACCTTCAGTGCTACATGGGACGGACAGGGTGTGGGGTGCTTGCACAACCTGGCACAGCCTGGATGGACAGAGCCTTCTCTCCAGTGCTAGCCAGCTAGAGAGATAGCACCGACAATGATGACTATTTGCTCTATCACTAGCAAGTCAGGATGAGATTGCAAAAATAATATCCACCAGCACTTCCATCCCCAGACAAAAAAACTTGCAGTTTCCTATCTCTCTGGCAGGCACTTTAAAATTAGTAAATGGGTCTCCCTCATTTATGGTGGTGTGTTTTCAAACTGCTGCTTTTGCACTTATCTTGGGACAGGTGGGGTTCACACTTGCGCCCTTTAAGACCAAAATCTCTCTTCCCTATAGTTCTATGATTCTTTCGGTCTTAATCTACATTGAATTTTAAAACCAGGTATTTGGGGGCTTGTCTTCCTGGTGCAAGCCCCTAGGGCTGGGGTGCCTAAAGTGGGACATAAATACCTTCACTCCTCAAGGGAAAATCACATATTTTGGAGACTCCTCCTCATTGTGTGGTCACTATATCTGGGATAAGGCTGTGGGTGAGGCCATGTCTTTGCCTCTCCTACCCATCTCAATGTGTCTCTTTTGTCTTTTGGTGTGGAAGTGCTATTCACCCAGTTCTCAAGTTCGTTTCAGAGGAAAATTATTCTACTTATAGCTCTAAGTTTGTTGTGTACATGGCAAGAGGTGAGTTCAGTGTCTTCCTATGCTGCCTGAATCCCCCTGAATAAAAAACTGTTACAACTCTACAATAAGAAACCAAACAATTCAATAACAAAAGATCTGAGCAGACAAATCCCCAGAGAAGATATACAGATGACAAATACACATATACAGAGATGTTTAACATCATATGTAATCAGGGAAATGTAAACAAAAATGAAACAATAATAAGATATCACTACGTTTTTATAAGAATAACCAAAATCCAGAACACTGACATTACCATATGTTAATGAGGATGTGGAGCAACAGGAACTCTTAATTCACTGCCAGTGAGCATGCAAACTGGTACAGCCACTATCAAAAACAATTTGGCAGCATCTTAGAAAATTAAATATACTCCTACCAAAGGATCTAGTAATCATGATCATTGGTCATACTCAAATGAGTCCATACAAAAACCTCAAAAACTCAAAGGAGTCCTACACAAAAACCACTTTTTAAAAAGCTGATTTATAGCAGCTCTGTTCATAATAACCAATTCCTGCAAACAATCCTTCAGCAGGTGGAAGGGTGCATAGACTGCTGTATATCCAAACAATGGAATATTATTTGGTGCTAAAGAGAAACAAGCTATAGAGCCATGAAAAGATGTAGAGAATCCTTAAATGCATATTACTAAGTGAAAGAAGCCAATCTAAAAAGGCGATAAAGTGTATTATTTCTAGCTGTATGATACTGTAGAAAAGCAAACTATATGGAGAGAGTAAAAAAACTGTTAATTGCCAAGGTTTGTGTAGGGGAGAGAGATGACTAGGCAGAGCACAAAAGACTCTTGGGGCACTGAAACTATTCAGAAGACTATAATGGTGGAGTCATTTTACACAGAATATACAACACCAAAGGTGAACACTAATGTAAACTATGGACTTTATGTGATAACTGATGTATTAATATACATTCACTGATTATAATAAATGTACCACTGTGGTATAGAACGCTGATAGTGGGAAAGTTGAGGGTGTAAATAAACAGGGAGTACAAATGACCTCTGAACAACACAGGGGCTAGGGGCAATGACACCACCAGCCCCCAGTCAAAAATCCGGGATGCCTGGGTGGCTAAGTTGGTTGGACGACTGCCTTCGGCTCAGGTCATGATCCCGGAGTCCTGGGATTGAGTCCGGCATTGGGCTCCCAGCTCCATGCGGAGTCTGCTTCTCCCTCTGACCTTCTCCTTGCTCATGCTCTCTCTCACTGTCTCTCTCTCAAATAAATAAATAAAATCTTAAAAAAAAAAAAAAAGTTGTGTACTTTAAAAAAAAAATCCAAGTATAACATGTAATTGCTCAAAACCTTAACACATATTGATCAGGAACCTTACCAATAACATAAATAGTCAATTAACATATATTTTGCATGTTATATGCATTATATACCATATTCTTAAATAAAAGAGAAAAGAAAGTATTATTAAGAAAATCTTAGGGAAGAGGAAATACATTTACAGTACTGTATTTCCGAAAAAAAAAAAATTCACATTTAAGTAGAGTCATGCAGTTGAAACCTATGTTTATCAAAGGTCAATGATATATTGAAATGGCATTTTCTGCTCTATTTTGTTATGAACCTGAAGCTTCTCCAAAAAATAAACTGTAATTAAAAAAAAGAACCGGAGGGGTAGAACCAGTGAGTTTAGTATCTGAACCTATCTCATATGAATATAGGCCTCCCTTCACTGTGTAAT
The DNA here is from genome assembly GCF_011764305.1 of Mustela putorius furo. NCBI lineage: Eukaryota > Metazoa > Chordata > Mammalia > Carnivora > Mustelidae > Mustela > Mustela putorius. Next base: position 23,664,067 of record NW_025422471.1, on the reverse strand, counting down.
GACCACACCAAATGCTAATATAAAAACATCACTTTGCTATAAAACATTTACTTTCAGTAAAGAGAAATGTTATTACATTAAATATAAGATTTATGAAGGTAAAAAAAAATTACTCCTACTCTATAAACTGTATTTATAAAGTCACAGTTTATACAACTTTAAAGTACCATTTTTATTACAGACTCATAGAATAAAGTATGAAATTATGCTTAAGTAGTAATACTGTACATAGATTTTTTTTACCTGAAGCTCCAAATGCAAATGTTAAAATTACAGTAAGTCCGTGTTTAAACCCACAGTTTTTTACTCTGAAGATAAACTTTGATTTTAAGAGATCTTAGGACAGAGGGAGACTTGCTCATTTTATCTCAATGAATCTTTACTAAGAAATAAACACAAACTATAATCTTTATGTTAGTTCAACAGGAGTAACAAGAAATAAAAAATAAAACTGACAATTAAAAATTACATAATAAGGGCGCCTGGGTGGCTCAGTGGGTTAAGCCGCTACCTTCGGCTCAGGTCATGATTTCAGGGTCCTGGGATCGAGTCACGCATCAGGCTCTCTGCTCAGCAGGGAGCCTGCTTCCTCCTCTCTCTCTGCCTGCCTCTCTGTCTACTTGTGATCTCTCTCTGTCAAATAAATAAAATCTTAAAAAAAAAAATTACATAATATAAAATCTGCTTCCGTATGAAAACTGGAGAAAAAATCAAATACCTCTGAAAAACATTTTCTTCTGCGACACGTGACCAATAACACTGGAGTCAGTACAAATAAACAACTCAGCTGAAGTAATCCCTAATGTTAGCAAAGATTTTTCACAAATACCTTACTGGATCCTTAAACAACCCCATGAGGTTAGCAAAGCAGGTATTCACTGTCTTTTTCACAAGATGAAAGAACTGAGTTACACAAGCTTATTTGAATTTATCAGTAATCTCAGACTGAAAGTGGTGGGGCCAGGGATTTTACCTCTAAGTCCTAATTCCTCATCTTGTCCTCTCTCTCTTTATAAAAAGACACTGAATGTATCCACTTGCCTTCTAAATTCAGTGATAGCCTAGTGGACCCTAGCATAATCTTAAGATTTGTACCAGGATAAAAGAATCTCTGCAGTCTGCTATGGACACAGACTATTACCTAATGCTTAAAAGCTATGCAGAGGAATACATCATGAGAGTCTCATGTGATCTGAGATACCTGTATTAGCACAGAAACAAAATACCATAGATTGGGTGGCTTAAAAAATAAACATTTAATTCTCAGTTTTAGAGGCTGTCAAGTCCAAGATCAAGGTGTCAGCAAACTGGGTTCCTGGAAAGAACCTACTCCCTTGCAGATGGCTGCCTTCTCATTACATCCTCACATGGCAGAGAAAGAAAGAGGAAAAAGCTTTCTGGAACCTCCTCTATTAAGGACATTATTCCCATGGTGAGGCCCCACCCTCACAACTCCATTTAAACCGAATTACTTCCAGGGTACCCGGCTGTCAGTTAGTAGAGCATGTGACTCCGTTTCAAGTTTATAAGTTCAAGGCACATGTCGAGTATAGATACTACTTAAAAAGAAAGTAAAATCTTAAAAAATTGAAAAATAATAAACCTAGTTAACTTCCCAAGTCCCCACCTCCAAACAGCATTACCCTTAGGGTTAGGATTTCAACATATGAATTCTGGGGAACACAAACTTCAGTCCACAGATACCACAGCAATATACTGGTGTACATTTCTGTGACACTGCGTTAAATGTACCTAAAAAGACCAGAGTGGGTAGGTGATTAGCAATATCATAATCACTTAGTTAAATTAACTATTTAGTATGGATATAGAACACCTTATCAGAGAAATACATCCACTAGGGGGAAAAAAAAAGTCATGTCTAATAAAATTTTAAATTTAATATTTTTCTCAAAGAAAGAAAGAAGTCATCTCTCTCCCCCAAAATTATGTCTATACAAAACAAACCAGGATATGTATACTGGTTTGAGACTTTTTCCTTTCATGAGGTAAATGCTATGCTCTTCACTTTACATATTTTATATCACAGCCCAGTGACCACTATGCCACACAGGTGGAAGTGTGGGTTTGAGGACCATTGAACACTGAATCTCCCCCAATACATCACAATTATGGAAACACCTGTGCCCAGTAACTTTCTGTTGAGCCACTATGGAAATGCACGGTGTTCAATTGCCCACAGCACTTTTCATTTCTTATGACTATACATTCAGCTCCAATACGTAAGTAAGAATGCAACAGTTTCCAAACTTTGTTACTAAGAAATCTAGACCTATGAAAGGCTTTTTTTCAAGTTTTTCTGAAATAAAATATACTCATGACACATGCTGAACTTAAGTCTAAGGGTTCTAAGACATGAGAAAGAAGGATCCTAATTATATGAAAACTAAATAATTCCTATCTAATAATGAGGAATAAATGAGAACTGCTTTTTGTTATGTGAATGTATTGTAGAGTACTTCTCATTCAGTCATAAGTTATGAAATGTAATTAAGATCAACCTAAGTAGAACTAATCATGATTCTTCATGTATTCATTATCTCTTTACCTTACCCCCTGAAATAAAGAAAATATATTAGAGAAGGTAAATGTCTGATGAATTGAAATTAGTGAATCTAATTCTCCTTTTGGACGTTTTATAAAAAAGAATAAGGTTAGAACAGAGGTCTTAAAATATTTGTAGACATTTCAAGGAGGAGGGAATAAATCAGTAAAGGTTTTTTTTTTTTTTAAATCTTATGGAGAACCTTAAAATTCATATTTTAGGGAAAAAATTACATTTTATGGGGAAAAATTATATTCCAGATAAGGCAAGGGTAGGAAAATTAGGGTTCCAAGAAACAACAATTTAAATACTTTAAAAGGCAAAGTCTAGGTTATGAAGAACTCTTTAAATAAAACATAAAACTTTACAAAGGGAGCATTTATTCCTGATTAATTCCAAAATATGCATATGTCTAAATTAAATGATATCCTTTGAGTCACTTCTAGCAGTTAAAGTTGTTCTAAAAATAATGTATGGCTAACCAGTTGAATACAAAGCTAAGAATGGATTGTTCAGAGTAGAAACTGGAGATAAGGAGCAGAAGATATACTTACTCTACAATGCAGCAATATCACTACTATACAAATAAAAACATATGTCCACACAATGACTTGTGACAATTTAGAAAAAGGAAACTTACAGCTCATAGCATATAGCAAAGTTCAGAGATCAAGCACAAGAAAGCGCAGACTGTGACAGAGACAGAGATAAATTGTGTGCGTTACAGAAACTCTATGTTAAAGAAATGAAGAGGTGTAAAAGGCATAATTTATGATATTCACCCACACACATACCACTTATTTCATTCTTTATTCTCTTCTACAGTTACAAATTACCAGATATTCAAACTAAACAATTTCTTGAAGTCTTTCTTGTAACACAATTTACCCATGTAGGAATTTTTCAATTTTGTTCTTCTGAAAATGTCTTCATTCCACCTTTATTTCTGAAGACTGGATTTATTCAACATGGAATTCTTTGTTGACAGTTTTTCCTGTCAATAATTTTAAGATGATATTCCATTGTTTTCTAGATGTCACTATTTCTGATCAGCAGTTAAGTCATATCACTATTCTTCTGTATATAATACACTGTTTATCTCTGCCTGCTTTCAGTATTTTTTTCTCTTTTGATTCAGAAGTGTAATTATGCTATGTTTAAATGTGACTTTTTAATTGTTTTGCTGGAGAATTTGTTAAGACTTTAAGAATTTGTTAAGTTTCTTGGGTCAGTGTGCTTGGATTTTCCTCCTTCAACTAAATTTGACATTTTTTTCAGCCTTTATTTCTACAGGTATTATCTCTGCTCCATTCACTCTTTCCTCTCCTTTTGGGAATTCAGTTACAGTTACTTCATTCTCTTTGATATTATTCCACATGGCCCTGAGACTCTTACCTTGTTTTTCTGACTACATAATTTCTACTGATTTACCTTCAGGATTCTTGACTCTTTTACTGCCTCTTCTTGGTTACCAAGCCTGTCTAGTATATTTTTCATTTAATCATTTTATTTTTCTGCCCTGGATTTTCCATTTGGTTCCTTTTTACAGTGTCTTTTTCCTGTTCAGACTGCTCATCTGTTCATTCGACACAACTATACTGCTTTTGGTATTCTGGCCATATATTTAATAGCTGCTTTGCTTATCTGTAAGTGCCTTTTCTTGATTAGACTGAGGTGACTTTCTATTGACTGGTTTTTCTCTTGAGCAGCAGTCATGTTTTTGTTTCTCATGTCCACTGATTGTTTTAAAACTGTATTCTAGATATGATCAACAACACACCAAGAAAGTCTTCCATATACTACATTCCTCTAAAGTGTAATAGCATTTGTTATAGCAGATATTTTACTGGTCTCCAACTGCAAACTCTAGGTGGCCAACAAGTGAAATCTCCATTTAGTTCTTTTATCTTCTAAGTGCTGCTTTTTCGCTAGACCCACTGGCGTCTTTCCCACACATCCACATTTTATTGTTCAGCCAAGGATTTGGATCTATTTACTACATATTTCCAGGGGTTCACCCTTCTGTGGCTGCCACCATTCCTTTTGGAATTTCCCCCAAATATTTAGGTATTCAGCCAGTCTTGAAGTCTGTTCTCTGACAGCTATGTAAGTAAGGCTGTGGCTTTTTCCATCATTGTAGCAATTTCGTGAGTGATTTCAGACAAAAACCTGCAAACTCAAAAACCTCACACCTTGAAATTTCAGCCTTGTATATGTAGAATCTCTGGGGTTTTTTTCCTACTTTTGACTGTCTTACAGTGACTTTAGATGGCTGGTATTTGCTAAAGTTTTCTAGAGTTAACCAAATCAAGGCATTCCATTAGCAGAAGCTGAAATGCTAAGTCCATGAAGAACATCTCAACTGCAAGTCAAACGTCTTGATGCTTTTTATGTGAAAATAAACCTATCTCATATACCTCACCTCCACATTCCATTTTCCTCACTCTTCCCATTACATGCCATTGAGCCACATTATTGCCCATTCCTAAACCCACCATCTGTAAGAGGAATGTAGTTATTAACATTAACTAGACTAGATTGGGCTGAGGAACAACATGGCTTCTTTAAAAGTATGTGAATGCTCAATCCGTACAGAAAATCTGTTTGCAATTAAGATCTTTTCCAATGGGGTAGGCTGTTGGAGACATCTAACAGTGCTGCATTCTCTACATAACCTAGACAACAATGCACTAGAAGAATCTGTCTGATATGACTATTTTGGAACTATGGAATCTACTGAAAGCTTGCTACTTCCAGGAAGACTAGTGACTTTAAGATATATATCAGAAATTTAAAGTCTAGGGGCATCTGGGTGGCTCAGTGGGTTAAATCCTCTGCCTTCGGCTCAGGTCATGATCTCAGGGTCCTGGGATCGAGCCTTCTGGGATCAAGCCGTGCATTGGGCTCTCTGCTTGGCATGGAGCCTGCTTCCTTCTCTTTCTCTGTCTGCCTCTCTGCCTACTTGTGATCTCTGTCAAATAAATAAATAAAATCTTAAAAGAAAGAAAGAAAGAAATTTAAAGTCTATACAGACACAACTAAATGGATAACAGAATGGAATAAAACTGGATGCTTCTAATTACCACATTATTAGTTTACATAAAATCGTAATCTTTTCTGAGGTGAATATAGAAAACTACTAAGCAGAAAAATCACACAATTAAAGATTAATGTAAATAACTGACTTGTCAGAAGACTAAAATTCATTATTAAATGTATTCACTCCTTTATGCTATAGTAATAAGGCTAACACAGAGAAAAATATAAGGAAAAATGGATGATACAGACAAGAGAAATTAAAATAATGTAAGTATGTATGGGGGGGGAGCTCAGGAAGAAAGAGAAAACTTAGCAGACAGACACAAGGGAAGGGCAGAAAAATGAACCACATTTCTTAACTTCTTAAACTCTAAGTCTCTCCTCCTAAAAGTAAGTTGGTACATGCTGAAAGTCATAAAATACTTAAAACTATGAACATTCCAGGACTTCTAGGTAAAGATGGTGAAATACAGAGGATATAATCTCTTTCCACAATATAAAAAAAGTAACACAGTTCACTCAATACTAACGAAACAAGAAGGTCACAATCTATTGGCACAAACAAGTTTTAAGTTTTTTAAAACAGCAGATTCTAGCAAAACATATTCCTTGCTTCTTGAGAATGTTCATTAATAACCTTCTACTCGGGCACCTGGGTGCCCTTCTGCTCAGGTCATGATCCTGGAGTCCCAGGATCCAGTCCCACATCAGGAATCCCTGCCCGGCAGGGAGTCAGCTTCTCCTGCTAACCTCCCTCCTCTCATGCTCTCTCTCATCTCTCTCTCTCTTTCTCTCAAATAAATAAATAAAATCTTTAAAAAATAAATAAACTTCTCCTCCCCAAATTTAGACAAAAGAAAACAAAGAATCATTCTTATCTTTTCACTCTACTGGCGGCGTTTGGGCTGGTGACAGAGGTTAATGGTGGAAACAGGTGGTGAGGAGAAGCAGGTGGGAGAGTAAACAACAAAGCTGACTCTCCCTGAAAGAGGTGAAGAAACTCAGAGGTAACACTGTCCAAAAGAAACTTTTATGATAAGGAAACATTTTATATCAGCACTATCTAATACAGTAGGTACTAGCTACATGTGACTATTGAGCCACTTAAAATGTGGCTAATGCATGTGAGGAACTGATTTTCAATTTTAAATAGCTACATGGGGCTAGTACCCCCTATACTGAACAGCACAGTTCTTGGATTAAATAATGGATAATGAAAAATAATGTAAAGATCAAGACTATTTCTCCACAGAAATACACTAGGAGGCATGAAAGCTTGTATAGAGCATTTAGGAAAATTCTAGAAAAAATGCTCAGGCATTCTAAAAAACAAAACAAAACAAAAACAAATCCTCAGTCTCTGCTGAGGCTAAATCTACTATCCCACAAATTACTCCTTTCCCCAAATGCCAGACTACTAAACCAAAAAAGAATATAACATAAAATACACTCAACTCAAATTGAAACTGAGAGGAAGAAACCGTCTTTAGGTATGATTGTATAAAACTAAGAAGTTACACCATATCAGAACAAATGTCTGTACCACAGCTTCCCAAGTATTTACAATATGAAAAGAGCACAAAACCTCTGTAACATATTCACAACACACGTTAAAAAAATGCAAAAGAGGGGCACCTGGTGGCTCATGGGTTAAAGCCTCTGCCTTCAGCTCAGGTCATGATCCCAGGATCCTGGGATAGAGCCTGGCATCGGGCTCTCTGCTCAGTGGGGAGCCTGCTTCCTTCTCTCTCTCTCTCTCTGTCCGCCTCTCTGCCTACTTGTGATCTCTGTCTGTCAAATAAATGAAATCTTAAAAATAAAAAATTTAAAAAATGCAAAAGACAAATCATTCTGGGAGAAATATTCCATTTCAAAAGTAAATTCTCCACACTAAGAACATGAAGTTAAGAAAACAGAAGCTCAAAGATGAAATGATAAAATTATATAATAAAGGAAACGTAAGATTTAAACCTGAGTGAATAAAAGCCAAATAACTATAATTATCAAATTAAGTAAAAACTGTTAAAGAAAGATAGAGGGAATGCCTCGTTGGCTCAGTTGGTTAAGTGTCTGCCTTCAGCTCAGGTCATGACCCCAGGGTCCTAGAATTGAGTCCTAAATCAAGTCCTCACTTAGCAGGAAGACTGCTTCTCCCTAAGTCTGCTGCTTCCCTGGCTTGTGCACGCGCGCACGCTTTCTCTCTCTCTGTCTGTCCCTCTCTGACAAATAAATAAATAAAATCTTAAAAAAAAAAAAAAGATTAGATCAATGAAAATCAAATTACTGATAAAAAGACGAGATAATATGAATACGTATAAAAAGACAAAGCCATTTTTTTAAAAGGTGAAAGTAGAGTAAGATTGTAAAATAGAATAACTGGCATTTCTGAAGCATACAAATAACAAATGGAACGACAACAACAACAACAAAAAAAAAAACCCTGGAAGAGGGAAAAAAAAAGAATTCAAAAAAATTCTACAAAATAAATAAAGAAGTGAATATGTAGATCATATAGGATGACTCACTCTGAGATGCAAATTTACTAATCTTTACAGATTACAAAGAAAGGAAAATAGATTTCTGGGGGTTACAAACAAACAAAAAAATCAATTTACCTGCAAAGAAAAAAAAGTCTGTGGCTACAGGGAGAGCCCTCTGAAGAATAAAAAAAAAAGGTATGACCCAAGACTATTATATCCAACCAAGAAGCCAAATATAAAAATAACATGACAATTCAAAGACATAAGGCCTAAGAAAATACTGATTCCCTAAAGAGATGAAAATGTTACTATACAGAAATAATATTTGCCAAGTCATAATTAAATGAACAATACACATTTGTTAAAAAAATTATAATACAATACTGCAAAGATGGAATAACGAAAGCACGAGACAATTTAGAAGAATGCCGTATCTTCCATTTCTATAATAAAATCAATATAAAATGTCTAAAATTCATAAATCAAGAAAGAGCAAAACAAACATTACTAAAAAGATGCATATTACTTAGAAATGGAGGAAGTTAAATACATACATCTAAAAGAATTTGAGGTAACTAATTCAGGCGTGGGGAAGGGTGGAACAGGAGAATGTTTCTTATAAGCCATGTAAGTATTATTTACCTTTTTTATAACCATGTAAAATGTTTACTTGGATAAAATTTAAAATATTTTGTAAAGATTTTATTTATTTATTTGAGAGATCCAGAGAGAGAGAGAGCAAAGGAGGAGAGCTGAAGGGAGAGAGAGAGAGGAGAGAGAAGCTTGCTCCCTGCTGAGCAGGGAAAAATGACCTGATCCCAGGACCCAGAGATCATGGCCTAAGCCAAAGGCAGATGTTTAATCGAATGTGCCACCTAGATGCCCCCAAAATTTAAAATATTTTTAAAAAGAAACTTCATGAGTTAAAAAATTCAAGCAAAAATAAATTACAAACAAGAAAAATAAGGACTCTTTAAGATAAACATTCCATAACTAATGGAGGGAAGGCAAGAGAGACCCCACAGCAATATATGCACATGGTCCAAGGTTTCCCAATAAACTACATATTGAACTTGCCATCAATAGGTGCCTGAAAAATGTCTACAAAAACTTTGGTATTTGTATTGTGAAGTATGGATTCTACCATAACTCCTCACTACTCTTATTTAAAAACTTTACAACAGGGGCTGCTGGGTGGCTCAGGTTGTTGAGCATCTGCTTTTCAGTTCAGGTCATGATCCCAGGGTCCTGTGATTGAGCCTGGCATCAGGCTCCCTGCTTAGCAGGAAGCCTGCCTCTCCCCCTTCCATTCTCCCTACTTGTGTTCCCTTTCTCGCTGTGTCTCTCTCAGTAAAACAAATAAATAAAATCTTTAAAAATTTATTATTTTTTTTTTTTAGATTTTCTTTTTTATTTATTTATCAGAGAGAGAGGGCAAGAAAGCAAGCACAGGCAGACAGAATGGCAGACAGAGGCAGAGGGAGAAGCAGGCTCCCCGTGGAGCAAGGAGCCCGATGTGGGACTCGATCCCAGGACGCTGGGATCATGACCTGAGCCGAAGGCAGCTGCTCAACCAACTGAGCCACCCAGGCGTCCCTAAAAAATTTTTTTAATAAACAAATAAATTTCACAACAGTGAGATTCAAAAATAGTTCATAAGTAAGACACAAAATTTATTTTACAAAGAAAATTAACCTGTAAAGAAAATTAAAATTCAATAAAAAATAATCTCTATCCTGTAGGTCCTGGAAGACAGGACATGATGCACTCTCTCCGCCATCTTTGTATTTTCAGAAAATTGCTAATCAAGAATAATGCATATGAATTTTGCATATAGCTGTCCCCAAAAAACTTAAGAAATTTATCTCAAAATACTTTAAACAAAATTCTAAACTTGGAACTTTTTTACACCTAAGGTTTTATAACTGAAGTACATATATATATTGAGAGAAATAAAAGTAAATTCATCACTCAAAATTTCAAAATGGAATGCATACTGCCACTAAAATTTTATCACCTGGATTCATAAGTAAAAAGTAGCTCTGAGTACACAAAGTTTTAAGTCCTCAATCACGAAAGTAAAAAATTTTGATAATTCTTGCAAAACTGTCATCTCCTAGAGAAAGTTTTTTTAAGGAGCTAGATTCATAATAAAATTAACCATTCTGTCAAGCTGCAGTGCCCAAGGTTTCTTTCGGTTTATACTTAACATCACTAAAGGTTTTTGATACTCTTAAAATTTACTTAATTTTAAAAAAATCATTATTTATACCAAAGCAACTTTAGTCTTAAAGATTTACATTTATGCTTCAAGTATTCTCCCATAATCAACTTGAATGACACAAAGAAAATACATAAGTAATTTTCTATCCTTGAAAACTATACAAACTTGACCCAGAATTTAAAAAAAAAAAAAAACACCTACATGGACTGCAAAGAGTAAGGTAAATCTGAGAAAATAAAAATGCAAATATGCATTTTAGCAGTCTCTTGGATTTATTAACCTAAAAGGTTTAATTTCCATTTTCCTGCATCAGCTTTATTTATAAAATGTCGTGCCCTATAAATACGCTGTTATTTTCTATAGTCAAGCACCCTCTTAACAAATCTTCTCATTAATATGTAAATTTAAAGTCAATCGGTCTTCTCCCTGACAGCCCCATGAATTCCTAGTGCACTGTATAATCGGCTTTGACTTGGCATCCACTATTTATCATCAAAGATGTCAGTTAGAAAAATTATGGAAAATGCACTGCAATTGATATGACTGCAATCTACTTTGTCAACAGTTAATTGTTCCTCAAATCATACATTTACATATAAACAGCCTAAATACTGATCTATAATGATGCAAATAAGCTAAATTAAAAATCTCTTCTGTCCTGAAGAAGCTTGTTTGTATATGATGTGTTCATTTGAGAACTTATTGACAAAAGCATGTTACATCAACTCATCTCAAAAAGTATTTCTACTAATTTTCAATTCCTCAAAAAAACAATTTTGTTACCTTTCAGGCATATAAGCATAAACAAATGTTTTAAAAATTCAATGAGAAACATGATTTTTCTCTTTGAAAAACAAATTTAATTACAGTAGTTACCTAATTGCAATGTCTAAGCACTGTGGATTGAGGGGCCTTCAAAAATGGCTTCAACTGGAATACAATAAGCAAACACAGAGTAACTTATTACAGTAAGCAAAAAGATAATAAAAAGTCATGAGGTAGGAAAAAAAGAGATAAAAGAAAATAAAAGGAAAGACTGTTGACTTAGGGATCAGATTACTCTGTTTATATTTCTGGCTCCATATTTTATAAACAGTATTATCTTAGGTGAGTTGTTAAAAATCTGTATACCTCAGTTTTGTCATCTATAAAATGGGTGTAATAATCACCACTGTCCTATCTCAAATACTACATAAGTGCAGCAAAAGAACAAACTGCTAAATTTAAGGTATCACAATGTTATTTTTCCTGTATTATCTTAGTATCTGAGAAAGAAATCCCTTGATTTTAATGAATCTGGTATGTTTAGGCAGTATTTTTACTTTAAACAACTTTTAAATCAATATATTATTTTAGTGAGGCTGTTTTCTCACTGTAAAATCTTTCAAGATAAATGACACTTTATATATCATGAAATGGTATTCATACAACATTTATACAAGTGACTTCTGCCTGTATGCAAAAGGGGATGAAGGCCAGAATGGACACCTTTATACTCTACCATCTTCGTGAAAAAATACATTCAAGACCTGATGGTTAAAGGATAAAATAGTATTGTAACAAGTAAGCACTGACTATGCTAGAATACTGTTCCACTTTATCTTTCTATCCAAATTCTTAGCAATTCTTTACTACATGGTATGCTTTCTACAAACATAAGAAGTGAAAAATGGAAGCAGACAGGAATGCAGAATTCCTCTAAGTTTCTTCCAGCTTTATAATTCAGCTTGCCAACTTTTTAAAAAGATATTTATTTATTTTGAGAGAGAGTGCCCGCTGGGAGAAGGAGCAGATGGGGAGGAGAAGCAGACTCCCCACTGAGCAGAGATCCCAATGAGATGTGAGGCTCAATCCCAGGACCCTGAGATTATAATGTGAGCTGAAGGCAAATGCTTCACTGACTGAGCCATCCAGGTACCCCCTAATTAAAATTAAAATTTTTAATTTTTAAAATTAAAACTACTATGTGTAGTCCTAAAAAGTTGGATGCAACTTTAAGTCTAGGCCAAAAAGCCTCCAAGATTACAAGTGGCTGGACTGCTCACTGAAAAGGTGCTCAGTGAAACAGAAGTCTAACAAGCTATAGAGAAAGATGGGTTAACTTGAAAAGCAAGCATGGACATGGTCTAAATGATGATAATTCATTTGAACCTTAATTTTTTTTTTAAAGATTCTATTTATTTATTTGAAAGAGAGAGATCACAAGTAGGCAGAGAGGCAGGCAGAGAGAGAGAGAGAGGAGGAAGCAGGCCCCCCCCGCCGAGCACAGAGCCCAATGCGGCACTCGATCCCAGGACCCTGAGATCATGGCCCAAGCCGAAGGCAGTGGCTTAACCCACTGAGCCACCCAGGTGCCCCTGAACCTTAATTTTATAAATGTATTTGTACCAAAAGTCTAACATCCTGGATAATCTCTAACCTCTAATACTGCAATAAAGGATAATCCTTCTAAATCTTTCCTGCTGGTATGGGAGAGAATACATATGTATATGAAAAGTTTGTCTTACTTTACTGTCTTACTTTACTTATTGTTGTCTTACTTTGGAATCAACCGATACTACTATAAATTAATAAATAAAGAGAAATGTGTTATCCAAAGTAAAGTTTACAAGCACTAGAACAAGTGAAATTAAACAGTTGCCAGTAAATACCTCTAAGGGGTCAACTAAGAGGTTATAAGAAGGAAGATTTACCTTATTTCAGTGTGTGCATGAATTCCTTCCATAATTAAAAAAAAATTGTTAGAGTTACAGTTAGCTACACCCTTATAAATCTCCTATTTTATTGAGGTTTTCTTCTTTTCTTTTCTTTAAGCCCAGGAATCTTTCTCAAAGGAAATCATATTCATAGCTGTATATGAAAGATAGACAAAGATAAAGGCTGCTCTGTTTGGAACAGAGGCAAGAACCCAAGAGCTGCTGTCTAGAGCACCACTGCCCCCTGTGGTTGTTCCTGTGGCAGTGTTACAACATCCTGAGGCCTGAGATGCACATTTGAAAACTAATGAATTAGTCTATCAACCACGTAATCTAGAATAATGCAAAGGTCATATTTGCAAATATGTGGCAAAAGTAAGAAATTACTTAGCCCAGTTTCAGTGTACCCAGGACAAAGACCAGACTTCATCTTATGTTTGCAATAATTAATATCCAAAGAATCCACATGTGAAAACACACAGAATAACACAAAAATAGTCCCAACTTTTTAAATTAAAATTTAACCTCCCTGATTTGCAAATAGCTTTTAATATGAATTTTATCTAAAATAAGATGAAATAAAATTCAAGGAACAGAAACACAAATAAATAGACAAACTACAAACACAGAGATTTTAAAGTCTATTACATATTTTTAGGAGATATGGCAAGAAAAAATGTATTTTAACTCCAATTTCTACATAATAGCAAAGCAAAGGATTATGTGCACAGAGATACTGAAAATGATCTGATGGGGATAGGAAAGTAAAATTTTAAATCTTATTAAATAGTGACAGTGGTTAGATGAGGCAAAATTACTTTATAACCTTCTAATGGGAAAAAAAAATGTATCTGAACAGCACTCTGGAAAAGAACTGGCTGAAATCAAACAACTTATTACTAGCAACAAAAAACTCTTGTCAAAGTTATTACTTATATCAAAGGGCCAAGACATTTGCAGCATGGGCATGTTGTTGCTTAATCCAGCAAAAGTGTCATCAAGCGTCAACTTTGTTCAATGACAAATAAAATTAACTTTATAAAAAAAAAAGCAATCATTAATTTAAGTGCCCTATATAGCATGAGATTTTTATATATTAATTCAAAACATTTCAATTTTATTTTATTTTTTAAAAATATTTTATTTATTTGACAGACAAAGGTCTCAAGTAGGCAGAGAGGCAGGCAGAGAGGCGGGAGGGAAGCAGGCTCCCCGCTAAGCAGAGAGCCTGATGCGGGGCTCAATTCCAGGACCCTGGGATCCTGACCTGAGCTGAAGGCAGAGGTTTTAACCCACTGAGCAACCCAATGCCCCAAAACATTTCAATTTTAAATAACAAACACTTTCTTAATATTAAAATTAAGACGGAGTCCGTATTACAAACAGTCTTATGGATAAAGATATACTTTTAAAATTTTAAAATACTTTTTAATACTGATAATACTAAGTCACTATAAAAAGCATCAATGAATATTTTAAACATTTAAACCCTTAAACATCTGAATGCTTAACACATCATCTAAAATACGTATTATGAACACTCCTCTATTTGATACACATTTTCCTCTCACTTTATTTCTAATTAACAAAAGTGAAATGAACTGAACACTCCAATGTATTGAGCAACTAAAGTGTATGTACACATAAGTTTGTATACAAACCATTATGATATAATTGGGGTATTTCTGTTCTTTTACTTTTAGGCAGTTGATTTTAAAAATCTATACCATTTTTTCCTTTTTAATTGAAATGTAAGTTGATACACATCACATTATTTTCAGGTGTACAACATAATGATTTGATGACTCTATACATTACGCTCTGCTTACCACAAGTGTAGCTGCCATCACCAGGCAATTTTATTGTATATTCCGTAAGCTGTACATTTCACCTCTGTGACTTATTTACTCTATAACTGGAAACCTATTATCTCCCACTCCACTTCACCCATTTTGCCCAGTTTCCCATCTCCCTCTACTTGCTTTTTAAAAAGACAAAAAAGAACTATCACAAGATTAGAATGAATGTGCTATTCTTGTAACATTTCTTTTTTTTTTTTAAGATTTATTTATTTGACAGAGAGAGATCATAAGTAGGCAGAGAGGCAGCAGAGAGGCAGCAGAGAGAGAGAGAGAGAGGGAAGTAGGCTCCCTGCTGAGCAGAGAGCCGGATGCAGGACTTGATCCCAGAACCCTGAGATCATGACCTGAGCTGAAAGCAGCGGCTTAACCCACTGAGCCACCCAGGTGCCCTAATATTTCTTTTTTTAAACAAATTTAAAACTTATACTTAAATATTAAATATATACATAAAAGGTCTCTTTTGCAAATTATGTAATAAAATGTTTTCAACTATCAATTACGCAAAGAGAAGGTATTAAGTATGCCTCTAGTGTTAATATGCACAAGGTAAACAACTTCAATGTAAGGTTCATTTAATTATAAATTTTACTAAAATTCTATCAACCTAAGTGAAAAAAGAAAACAAACATATTAAAAGATAAAACAAGAAAAGGTAGTTAAAAGTTTGGCAATATTTACCTATAAGGTAATAAATTCTCTTAGGTATAAATTCCCATGTGCTAAAATCACATTACCCACTTGTATAAGTGAGTCACTTGAATAGCTGAGACTTAAAGATATGAAAGCAACTAGCCTCAAAAAAAATCCATGAAAAAAAAAATCCAGGATTTGGCAATATCACTGCAAACAATGTACCAGGCTCTGCTCCTAACAAGGGCCTCTTGCCAAGTATCATACTAAGTTTATATACTACATCATTAAGTATATATCAATCAGTACCAAAATAATGAAAAATTATGCTTGCATTTGTTTCCTGCTTTCCAAAAGAACATGAAAAAAGGGAGCTCTCCATAAATATGCCAATCTCTATATTTTACAACTATACACATTTTTAAAGCTCATCCATTTTCTTAGTATACTTTATAAATGGAAGACCATTCAACACTTACCTCTTTCCAAGGACTGACAAACTGTGTACGAGCATATCGAGTTAGCATGTGGATTATGACAACCTGTCCCCACTCTTCTACATCAACTAGTAAATTACAGAGCTTGCGGTAATTCTTGTGAATCAGATCTATTCTATCCGGGCATACTTCTTCAAAAGCCATCACAACACTGCCAGCTACCAGCTAGAAAAGGAAGAAATAGTAACTCATTAAAAAACATTTTCCCTCCATCAAAAATTCTACTCAGGCATTACAGAGATGCAATCAGTGTTACGACAATATTTAAAGTACTCAGTTATTTAATTTAAAAAATTATTGTTCATGTATCAATAACAAGTTTTCGGTGTAACTCCCTTAAAGAATAATTTTTATAGCTGTGACATGTCTGAAAAGCTAGTACCTTCTTGAAATATTACAATTAGAAGTTTTAGTATTATTAGAAATTCCAACAATTTTTCATCAAGTTAAATTTTA
Source organism: Mustela putorius furo (assembly GCF_011764305.1). Lineage (NCBI taxonomy): Eukaryota > Metazoa > Chordata > Mammalia > Carnivora > Mustelidae > Mustela > Mustela putorius. The sequence continues at coordinate 23,647,620 of NW_025422471.1, read as the reverse complement.
ATAAATTGTTCATACATAGATTCAATCTACTCATCATATATATTTATGTTTTCATCTCCACATTTTTAAAGCTAACCTAAGTTTCAATCTAAAGATTCATTATTTAGTATATAACAGCATTCAAAAAAATAAGACAATAACAAAGATCAGATCATGTCAGTTTAAAATAAAAAAGACAATGAATTTATTTTAAAGTGTGTGAGGAACTCAAGTACTTTGGTATAGAACACTTTCAAATCTTCAACATTTTAATCTACCTCTTAATTTTTACCAATATTTCAGTTACAAAGAAAACACACAGGCTAAAATTTTAGTGATTATAATGTATGTAACAATGTGTATAAAATGAAATAATGTAGTACCAACAAAAGTCAGCTCCCACCAAGACCAACTAATGAACCATAAATGCTGTTTTTGTAATTGTCATACTTGGGCAAAGCAGTAAAATTAAGGTATCTTTGGAATAAAGATACAAGCTAAGCACAATACATAATATACAAATACTTCTATATATGTACCACTGATATATGTGCAGTTAGCCAACAATATAATGCTGATGAAAAAATAAATTAATATCGTATTTTTTCTAAACACTGGGGATCTTCATTTTAGTGTCTAGAATTTCCCCAATGACTTAAAATAAGCAATTAAATAGAAATGTAACTTACAGAAATGGTACTTTCTGAAAAATATTAGATATAAGGATATTTGTATTTTTAGTGTTTGTCCCTCTACTTGGCTGACATTTAGTTTATTAATATGCAACCAACAATACAATTCAAAGAAAACAGCTCAGAATATAGACTTGCTATTATGCTAAACAAGTTTCTAGTCCTGTGGGGATTTTATGAATTACCAATCAGTGTAAACGTGAAGCCGCATTTATTGACTCCAGCCCTGCCCATGTACTGGTGCCTGCTGGTCCCAGCATGAATGTACTTCAATCGAAAAAGCAAAGAATTGATTATTTGTGTGAACTAAATAAAAAATGTATTATATGTATAATTTCCTATTTGCTATTGATATGGAAAGGAAGTTAAGTTTATGTTTTCATCTCTACATTTTGATATCTCCTATACAAATCACTCTTCAAAAATTGTATTCTTTGATATTTCTAAACAGTTAGATTTAATACCATTTAAAAATCTCTTAAAACAACTGAAGTTTATGACATCAAACTACAGAATAACTTAGTATTTGTGAGATCTATCTTTCCATAGATATATTTCATATATAGGTCAATCTTACATTAATAGAAGAAATACATATCAATTGATATAGGATACTAAAGTACAAAAATAAATAATACCATTTAGAATAAAATAGTCCATGAAACAGAAAGCACAATGCAATGAAGTTCCAATTTAAGACATATTATGTAAAATCAAGTATTTTGCCTAAGCCTAGAAGATTTTTTTTGAAGTGTTTATTACAGACACCAATTAAAAGAAAAATTAGCTATCAAATGTTATTACATTTACTAAACTAAGAGCTATAGGTACAACATAATTCTAAAGTACTAACTAATAACATGAAAAAAAGAAAATACTTAAGTATAAATAAAGTTTAAGGTAACACAAAAATATTTAGAATATAAAGAAAAGTACCTTCACAAAATAAAACTGACTATTTTAGGTATTTCATTGTATGGATTTAACAACTGACCCTAGGTTAAACAATGCCAGAATTGATAATTTTGGTCTATTAAACATTCAATATTCTATAAAACTTCCAGAATTAAAATAAAATTATATTCTCTGATTTTAAGACCAAAAATATTGGTCTCCCCAAAACAGACAGTTAATTTCCATCTCACTGTGTCAATAGTAGCTTTTTATATGAGGGGAAAAATAAATCACTCCAACAAAACTAGCAATGAGCTCATCAAATTCAAATGCAGTTTTCCATTTATGTATTTTTTATATTAAAGCTATAAACATGGTTCATTTATCTTCCCTTGGTTGCCACGTTTTTCTGTGCTGTTGCTATGAACTTCAGCCATTAGCTGTGCTCCAAGGTAAACTACATGAACCATCAACAAAAGTGACACCCCATCTATGGAGTTCATATTTTCTCCAGATTATCTATGCTAGTTGACAAGCTGGTAATGAAAAAAATCACACTAAGCAAATGGTTCCTCTAATAACAATAAATTTTCTATAAAATTATGAAGGGTACAAAACGTTTCCTTGCATCTATTTTGTCATGAATTCTAATTAACGTTGCAAAAACCTGAGAGTGCTGGGTCATCACAAGAAGTGCATCAAGGTTTGATTGATAATATGGTATAAGTTGGCCAATGCTGCCAAGATTTTCTTCTCTTAAATTAATGGCCATCCAACCTGCCCTAATCATACAGCCCAAATGATATTCCCCTTCTTATTTCAATTTTCTTGAGGCATGGAAAATGGGAAAGATCAGTCATTTATCTTCTAATAGCTGGATAATAGATCTATCACAATAAAACATCTGCACAAAATCAGAGGTATGGGGGGTTTTTTTGCCCACAACAGTGAAGCTTTTACCAACATTAAATCAATAACTTATCAAATGGTGTCTTACCCTCATAGTTTAGTTATTAACTACCAATATATTTATTAAACATCATTTTTAGCTAAATTAAGGAGAAACTTTGTCATAAAAAAATATACAAACTGAATTTTTCAGTAAGCACTGACCTAATCTATTTTCTTAAGAAGCTCTGTTTTCTATTAGAAAGTTAAAAGCTTTTCAAAGGATTTCTTTAAAATTAACCTGAAAGAAACAGGAAATAAATGCTACCTTGCTTTTGAGGTGTCCTAAATAAGACTGTCCACCGCTATGCTTAAGTTGCTCAACAAATATGGATTTCTACCTTTTAAAGATAAACCAGAGAAAGCACTACATACTTTAAAAATGAATTTGAAACTGAACACCAGTAAAAGAGTGTTTTTAGGATATGTTAAATAGAGAGTATAGGAGGATACCAGTAAATCTACGAACATACAATGAAGAAATTATATAAGAAAGCTGTAACAGCTGATTGGGGATAACGGAACATTAATAAAATATTCCCTTTTAATTTTACTGACTATAGTTGTGGGGTGTCTTTCAAAATTTATAGATAACCATTAGATAATAGTTATACCTCAGTAGCCCTAAAATGTTTTTCCAGTTATCTTACGATAACTATATTCTTTAACCCCACAATGTATTTTTAGAAAAGGACTATTTTTATGATAAATACTGGTCTTACCCTAGTAAAATGGAAAAATCATTCTATTTTAATAATGTTTATATGCCCACCTTTCCTTAAAATGAGAATTACAGAACTGCCTTTGAGATCTTAATTGTCAGGAAGTCTTGCTTTAGGCTAAAAGAAGCAACAGAAGGTGTATCTCCAAGTCAAATGTTAAGTGAAGAAAAGTTTCAAGTACATTAACACCTTTCAAATTGTAATTACCAGCAGCAATAGCAACATTAATATGGCAACAGTGATCCCAAGAAGCTCCTGATGATAACAAATAAATTCCTTTTCAAAATGCAAAAATAAACTAGACAAGCATAGTTCACTTAATTGGGAAATTTTTAAACAAAAATGATTTGGGATTCTTACTATTTTGTTTTTTTTTTTTTAATTTTATTTATTTGAGAGAGACAGAGACAGAGAGAGCAAGCAAGAGCAGGCAGGAGGGGCAGAGGGAGAAGTAGACTCCCCACTGAGCAGGAAGCTGACATGGGGCTCAATCCCAGCACCCTGAGATCATGACCTGATCCAAAGGCAGACGCTTAATCTAATGAGCACCAGCCAGGCGCCCTGATTCTTACTGTTTCAAACGTCAATACGGACATTATTAATTTGGGGGAGGAAGGAAATACATCTGTCTTCCTTCAATAAAGAATTTTAAAAGACAAAGTAATAATAATGCTAAGATCCATAAACATATGCATAAATAGTAGAATATTTTAAACATTTCTACAATAGGTAATAATCACACAAAAGAAAAAGTTACCATAATATGTTCTTAAAACATAATTAACTTAAAAAATGGGTTAGACAAGTTATAGCACGTTAGTAAATCTGAATCTCCTAAACTAAACCCAGAAAAATCAAAGATGAAAACCTCTGCCCTAAGCATAAGTAAAAAAGAAAGAATCTCCAAACTTCAAATTACATGTAAATAGAAAATTAAGTCCTAAATCCCAGAGAGTTCTCTTTCAAGCTTATATCATAAAACTTCACAAAGACCTATGGCAGTCTGGAAAAAACTTTCCATAACAAAGCAGTAAGGAGTTGGTGGTAAGCAAAAGACTGAATTAAAATCAACAGGAGAAAGAAAAAAAAAAAGGTGCTCTAAGTGTAAAAATACTGCATAAGATTCCCAGTGGGTCCACTGGACTACAAAGAAGAAATTTCAAGAGGGATGGAGGTGGAGGAAGGATTCAATGAGACTATCTTGGAAAAGAACATTTTTAAGAAGATAACAGTTAGTTTAAAAATGAGGTAGAGGAAAAGGAGTCCCTCAGAAGCTATAGGGTGACAGAAAAAAATGAAATAAGAGGAGGAAATCTAAGCTCCTAATAGACCAAAAAATAAAAAAATAAAAATAACTTTAGGACATTCACATCTTCCTATGGATGCTCTCCTTTAAAAAAGCCAACTAATAGAAAAGCATACTTCACTATTCTGACAGAAACATTGTTCTTGTACTAGAATTTTGCAAAACACCTCAAATTCAAATCATTAGCCCTGTCCAAAGAAATATGAAAATGTAGGTAATCCACACATAAGGAAAACAAAAAGTGAAAATCAAAACAACTCAGCTGATAAAAAGTAGCCCCTAAAAAATTAATGATGAAGAAAAAGAAAACTGTCTAACATAACACTCCAAATTGAAGTAATCACCCTTAAAGAAGCATTTGATAATCAGAAAAATGAGTATGAATCAGAAATTCATAAAAGACCACAGAAATAAACAAAAGATATCAGGAAGAAATGGAACAGAAGTTTACTGAAACCAGGAAAGAAACAGAGAGGAAGAAAATAATCAAACATGATGATTAAATTGCAAGGTGTCCTTGCAAGAGAGCTGCTGAACAAAAGATTTAGTAAGGGTAAATTAAAGAAAAGTAGAAAAAGAACCAAGTGAACAGAAATGAGGTAAAGAAAGAAGTTAAAAGGTTTGGAGAGACAGTGGTTGAAATGTAAAATAGGCAAAGAAGATCCAACCTACATAAAATTGAAGTCCCTGAGCAAATAAAAGTAACAATTGAACAGAATTAATGTTTAAAACTGTACACTTAAAAAAAAAAAAAAAAACTTTGCCAGAACTAATATTTAATTTAACTAGCAATCCCCATCTCAGCACTCCCGACAAAGGTACATGCTAGCAATTCTGAAACCCTTACTCTTCATCTTGGGCTGAAAGAGTACGTAAATATACTGAGGACAATGATAGCCACATTTTTTAATGTTGGAGAAAGATGCTGAAAAGGTAGAAGGCTAGAAGGAACCCTGTACTACTATACTGCAATTAGAGGCATCAGTATAAACTACTGCCATTTAACACAGAAAAATAGATTTAGATGTCTTTTGAGTTTAAAAATATATAAACATGCAACACTTTAGGAAAAAGGAGTGTCTCATAAGTGATAGACAATTAAAGCTCCTATAAGCTCTACCTGCAAACACTGAATATAACACACACAATTTGGGAAGCAAAGTGTTAAAAATGATAGTAAACACCTAACTACTAACATCAAAAAATTTAGTAATTATATTACTATCACCAAAAAAGATAGTAAATACCTAATTACTATCACCAAATTAATTCCACAATCATTCAACAAATATTACATACCTACTATGAACAAGTATTCAATGTCTTCTATTGTATTTTGGAAATAAATGGTCAGAAATTAATAACCAACTGTTGCAAATTTACAAAGAAGTTATCTTCTACATTCCTTTTTCATTCATTTATTTCTTGTTGGAATATGTATTAACCCCCTTCTATGGTGTCAGGCGCTATGATCCCAGTTATATATACAGCAGCTCTTTCAAAACAAATAGAACTTCATACATTAGAAATTACAAGCTATACAAATTTGGGAACTAAAATTTATGAAGGCTTAATATATAGCTACACAAGGGGCAGAAGTTCAGACACAAACCCCATTCTGCCTTATTACACAGACTGCAATTTTCACCTGTGATGTATTTTTTTTTTTAGGAAGATATGCACACATTTTAAATGGAGGTTTCATTCACAGGCCATGCAACAAATTTCTTTTAGTCTATAATGTAACAGAAATCATGGTAAACTACATTAAAGTAAAGGATCTGTCTCTTAAAGACCTTACTATATTCTTCACAATTCTTGGCAAAAGTCTTGCATGTCAAAGAAACTAAATGTTTTTGTATTATTATAAAATCAAGTTAACCATAATACCAATAATACTGATTCCACATCTGGATCCTAGAAGCAGATAACAAGTACACCACACAGAAAGAAATCAAAATTTCTGTCTTTATTTATTGGGCAGATCTGTATTTACTTAGCTCCTTTATTACATCAAGCATTATAGAAGAACAACAATGAAGATTTCTGCTATATTATAGAATAATTTTGCTGAATGGCTTAGGAATGAAATCCCCAACCATATTTTCATGTATAATACAATATTTTCAAAGTAAATGGGGCAGGGAGTACATAGAGAAAAACTCATTAAAGGAAGTAAAATGTTCAAAAGAACATATTCATAATGTAAAAAGAAAGCAGTAAAGGAAAAAGGAGGGACAAAAGAGATATGAGATAGGGAAAACAAGTAAATAACAGCTATAAATTCAACTAAATCAATAACATTAAATGCAAATGGATTAAACAACCTAACCAAAACGTACATGTTGTCACAGTGGATTAAAAAACAATATCCAACTATATACTGTCTACAAGAGATACAAAATTGGATTGGATTCAAAATTACCAAAAGGTTGAAAGTAAAAGCAAAGAAAAAGATCATCTGAACAGCAACTATAAGAAGGCAAAAGAGCTGTACTTGTTTCAGACAAAATACGCAGATCCCATGGGTCATCCCTATTCCTAGATTTCATTATCACTATACAAAAGAAAGGGAGTGGGGAAGAGACCAGGAGGAGATTAAGTACATTCACAAAAGATGACTCAAAGTAGCCAGTAAGATGACTCTTACTAGTAATAAAACAGTCCTACAAATAAAAAAATGTTTTAGAATATTTTTTTAAAAACACATTTATAATACTCTAATTTTAAAATATCTCTTTAATACTTCATTTTAAAACAATCTATTTGTTCCCAGGTGATTCAGCCTTTAAAAATCCTAATAAATCATTGCTTGAAATAAAAACTTTTATACTCAAAGCAGTCAAAAACTGGGCGCCTGGGTGGCTCAGTGGGTTAAGCCAATGCCGTCAGCACAGGTCATGATCTCAGGGTCCTGGGATCGAGTCCCGCATCGGGCTCTCTCCTCAGCAGGGAGCCTGCTTCCCTCTCTCTCTTTCTCTCTCTCTGACTGCCTCTCCATCTACTTGCGATTTCTCTCTGTCAAATAAATAAATAAAATCTTTAAAAAAAAAAAAACCGTCAAAAATTAAGCCACATATTAAAAAAAGGATCCCCCCCCCCAATTTATTCTTCTGATTCCGGACAAAGAAACACGTAACAAGCTAAAATTCTAAATACAACATTTCTCTTTATAAACACATTTTTATTCTTCAAAGATTTTAATGAACTCCATTAATATTTACACCACTTCAAAATCAGTAAAAATAATTTTACCACATATACAATGGCAAAATGATACTATGTAAATAAAACACAAATTTACTTTGACATAAGAAGGTTATCACTTACTGTGCTTTTATCCTTTAGAAGTTTTTCAATTACTTCAATTAACATTTCCTTCTGCTCTGGATCAAGGCTAAAACATAAAAAGAAAAGAACACACATTAAAATTTTTCCTTTAATTCAAATTTTAAAATGAAGCTAGTAACATCAAGAATATTAAGAAAATTTTTTAGGGGACAGGGAAAGCAAGAATTACGTAAAGATAGAAAGAAACAAAACAAAACTTTTTTCTCCCAAATGTGTCCTAATCTTTCTCTGTAAAATTGCTTATATTAATTAAACCTGAATTCTTTTTTTAACTGAGGGAAAAAAGGAACAGAACAGTAATGATTTATGACTACAGATACATAGTGGTCAAAAAAAAAAAAAAAGAGAATTCCCAAATAAAAATTTTCTATCGTTTCCGTTCTGTAATAGAGTCAAAAAAATACAAGCAAAGGCTTACATATATACAAAATTCAGAAATGAATCCTATCCTATCCTATCCTATAAACATTTCTAACCACTGAAATACTAGTAACTATAATTTCTTCCTAACATGGAATTCAACTGTTGTCCATTTACTGTGAAGCGGAGAATAGTTATACAAAGACAAATAAGATAGTCTAGTAAAGAAAGTCCCAAACATAATCATTGCATATAACAGAAACATGTATAAAGGATAACAGGAATATGAAGAGCACCAATGGAGTAAGAAAGATTATGGAGGGTTTCTAACAAGAAGTGACATCACAGAAGAATCTTAACAATTTGGCTTTAACTGAAAATAGGAGGAAATTTCCTAGATTGAAACTAAACAGATGGTTTTAAGTTAAAAACATTTTATGTAGAGCACTAACAGGCAGTACTGAGCTATTATACGGTAAATTTCAGCCAAAGAGAATAAAGGGTTGGGGCTGGAGAAGTAAAATGGGCTCCAGTGAGGGACTTTAAATTTGTCACAGTTGAACTTGGAACCTATTCTGCAAGTACATAAACAAGAAAAGATAGAAGTATGATATAACTTTGTCTGACAGTTAACCTAAGAAAATGAATTTTTACTTTTCACATACTTACTGTAACTTTATTGCTAACCATTATAATTATCTGAACAAACTTTGTACTTCTTTCAAATTCTAGCTCCGGTCTTCCTTCTCTAAGCAGTCTTTCCTAACTAATCCCATTTCATGACATCTTTACATTATGAAGCCCTATATAATAACCTCCGAGCCATATCCTATCAAAGTCACGGTTAGTATGCCTTTCTATATACATATATATCATATATTCTAATATCTTATTTAATTATATATCACCTTTAATTAATTGTCACTGGTTTTATTTTTTTCCTCAAATATGTGATAATACATCCTCTACCATTTTCATACAACTTACACATACAACCCAACACCAAAACACAAAATGATCTTGATAAAAGCTTGTGGAATCAATGGTAACAGAAAATAATACCAAATTATTATAGATAATAATTCTTTTTTTCAGGCACTATGTTTTCCAAAAGGATCAAGGCATTGTATGAAATGTCGTACCAATATGGTATGTTGTTGCATTTCAAAACCAGCCTTTTAAAATCCAATAAAAGAGCGCTATAAAAGAATCAAAGAAGGGAACATCAGGGCCAAAGATGGAAGAAAGGAGAACAAAGTGAGTTGATAAGTATTTACTCCAGAGATACAAATGTAGTGATCTGAAAGGGCACCAGCATCCAATGTTTATAGCAGCAATGTCCACAATAGCCAAACTAGGGAAAGAGCCCAGATGCCCATCAACAGATGAATGGATAAAGAAGATATGGTATATATATACAATGGAACAATACTCAACCATCAAAAAAATGAAATCATGCCATTTGTAACGACATGGATGGAACTACAGGGTATTATGGTAAGCAAAATAAGTCTATCAGAGAAAGACAACTATATGATTTCACTCGTATGTGGTATTTAAGAAACAGAACAGGGGATCAAGGGGAAGGGAGGGAAAAATAAAACAAGATGAAACCAGAGAGAGAAACAAACCATAAGAGATTCTTTTTTTTTTTTTTTTTTTTTTTTTTTTTTTTTTTTTGAGAGAGACAGAGAGAGATCACAAGGCAGGGAGGCAGGCAGAGAAAGAGGGGGAAGCAGGCTCCCTGCTAAGCAGAGAGCCTGATGTGGGGCTCAATGCTAGGACCCTGAGATCATGACCTGGGCCGAAGGCAGTGGCTTAACCCACTGAGCCACCCTGGCACTCCCGTAAGAGATTCTTAATCAAAGGAAACAACCTAAGGGTTGCTGGAGGGGAGGGATTACAGGGATGGGGTAACTGGGTCATGGATATTGAGAAGGACACAGACATATAATCATGAGCCATAGGTATTATGTAAAACTGATGAATCAATGACCTCTACATCTGAAACTAATAATACATTATATGTTAATTAACTGAATTTAAATTAAAAATTAAATAATGTTTAAGAAATTAAAAAAAAAAACAAAGTGAATCAAGAGGATAATACACTTTAAATTCTACCCTATAATAAATAGACAAGTCTTAATTTTCTAATAATAAACATTTATGTACATGAGAAATATATAAGTGAGAATTCAAATTCCCTTCAGTTTTAAGTTATAAAATCTATAAAATTATCATAGGCCCTAAAAGGCTCACAAGTGAAAACCAGCATAGGGTCTCTAAAACCAAAATAAAGCTAAAGATGTCTAAAGAATGTTTGTGGGGAAAAAACTGTCACTGGGTTTTACTCAGTATAAGTACAGACTAACTCTTAAGAGCTAATCAAATAAGCCTCCATGAGGTGTTAACATTCCACATACCATTAGAGGTCGTTGGTATTATTAAAAAAGCACCTACCTGTACAATTTCTGTATTGCATGGGCTGCATTCTTCCTCACATATGGTGATAAATCAGCAGAAGCCTCCTTAATAGCAAGCATCATAATTGGTACAATAATTGGTACTCTAATACTCGATAGAACTCTCAAAGCACTTGCACGGATTAGTTGATTTGGGTCCTAAAAATAGTGCAAAAATATTCATCAAAATTTCAAGTTTAACATTCCAATTATATCTTTATGACACAGTTAATTGGTGCCCACAGGGTAAAATAGAACAACACTTGATCTTAGCCAAAAGGCCGAGAAGTGATGTAAAATACAACAAGAGAAAAAAGCTACTTAATTTAAAAGATTAGTATATGGAAATGTGTAAGAAAAAAAGAGTTAAATAAATGTTCATTTCTCTGAATAATGTTTGAACAAGAAAAGTAATGGTTATAATTCTAGTCAATCATTCATTAATAAGCATGTTGGGTTTTTAGAGATTCACAATTACAAAATGCTACAGGTTATAAATTTTATCTTTAAAAAGTCATGTCCCCTCATTACACACTTTCAACAACTAGTTGGTATAATGATGAAGAGTTCTTTGATGTACGATAATAAATAAAATATAAAGGAATCTACAGAAAAGGAAACACACCGGGAAAGATCTAGTTGGTCATACATATTATCTACACTGAACAGGCATACATATTATCTACACTGAACATGCATACATATTATCTACACTGAACAGGCAATGTGAGGGGCCTTTCAACTCTTTCAGATCTCTACTGTGCCATTTAGATTCTTGCTCCAGTTCTTTAAATCACACACCTTCAACTTTACACAAACCTTGTAGCTATCTGCTGGCTCACACTATTATTTACCTTCAGAGCTCGCTGAAAAGTGCTTATGGACAAAAGTGCCAGATCCTGCTGTTCTTCAGCATACCGGACCAAGTAAACATATACTAACTTCTTGATCTGTTTAAAAAAAATAAAATCATTTAATCCTAGCCAAAATTAAAAATTCAATGTTTTGAATACCAAATCCATTCTCAATTTTCCTGAAGTAAATATTTCCTGAATAGCTTATATTGTAATATACAGATAATACATTGTAGGATAATGAATAGCACCAAAAAGCTTATAAAATAAGCATTTTAATAATCTAATCTATAATAGAAGCATTCTATCAAGGTGTTCTGTAACAAACTCCAACAGGTCTTAAGGGCTAACTTGCTTCAAGCTTATGCACTCCTCGTTTGCTGACCTAAGTCCCTTGGTCTACATATGAACTAACCTACTTTCCTTGAGAACTGCAGACCACCGGCCTTAAGGAATAAAGGACCAGACTTCCCCAGAAGGGAAGTCCTGACCACACTGGAACACAGCTGCTGCTGATGCCAGCAAGTCTGTCCAGGGTCATGCCAACATATGACTATTTGCCTGGGCACCACCTTCTCCTGTAGTTGGCCCAGCACCAACCCCCAACATCCCATACCTTCCCCTTTAGAACTTTCTGGCTTTGCCTGGACATGGAAGGTGGTCTTTGGGACATCAGTCCACCATCTTTCCAGGCTGCCAGCTTCCTGAATAAAGCAACCTTTCATTTCCCACCATCACCTGTCTCTCTTGATTTTCAAGCACCAAACATGTGAACCTGAGTTCAGAGCCAGTTCTGTCGGATAACACTTTCTCTTGAAGGGAATAAGAAATCCCTGAGCAAAACTCAAACAAGAATATTAAAATATTAACTGAGGGGCGGCTGGGTAGCTCAGCGGGTTAAAGCCTCTGCCTTCGGCTCAGGTCATGATCCCAGGGTCCTGGGATCGAGCCCTGCATCAGGCTCTCTGCTCAGCGGGGAGCCTGCTTCCTCCTCTCTGTCTGCCTGCCTCTCTGCCTACTTGTGATCTCCATCTGTCAAATAAATAAATAAATCTTTAAAAATAAAATATTAACTGAACTGTAAAAACATTTTCAAAATGAAGGATACAAACACTAGAAAGACCTTGGGTTCTGTCCACTAAATACATAGTATTTGAACTTGTGTTTTCTCATCAATCAAAAGGTGCTGGAGCCCCAACCCCGACCATATGTTAACAGTCACATTCCGATATATATTACATGATATTTTCAGCTTAGTAAGAATAAGATAGACCAATAATATCAATTTTATGTAATAAAATTTTTATGTAATAAAAATTCCAAAAGACTGGAAGTGTCTTCCAAAAACTGTTTTAAATGGCAATTTAATCACTAAGTCTATATAACAGAATTATGATGAAGAAAAATAAAAATAAGAATTTGAGTTGAAATTCATCAACTGCTTCTTTCTGACACTGCTCACAGCCTGTATCTTCCTTCTCAAGTATCTTAAGATACCAGTGTCTGATTAATTTCTTAATATATCAAGAGAGTACAGATCTAAAAGTTTATAGAATGTTCATAGAGCACAGGAAATGAGGGGAAGCAGCTGGAAATAGGTGGAGTTGATGCTGAAAAGGAAAAAGAATGCTACACCAGGCCACATTTTATGTCCTACTAACCAATCTGAAATTTTTTAAAGATAATTGCCATGGCCTTCCTTCCCTCATCCTCCAATTTCCTATGACGCAATGTACTTGTTTTGTTTTTCTTAAGTAAACTCTAGACCCAATGTGGGGCTTGAACCTACAACCCCATCAAGAGTCACACGTCCTACCAAGTAAGCCAGCAAGGCACCCCAACACAGCATATTTTGGAGTTCCTTTACTATCCTGTTTGCTTCCTTCTGAACTCACCCCAATTTGTCCACATTACTTTTAGTGTAGTACCTCAAACTACAAATGAAGTTTAAGTAGAACAAGTTAAGGCCATGTTCCATGTGAGGGGCTTCCACTGATAGATCTTATTCTTAAGCATACAATATACCTTCTCTAAATGTACACTGACTAAACAAAGCCATATTTGAGTAAATGTCCTAGTCAGGTTTTCTTCTTTTAAAAAAAGGGCAATATCGTACATTTATCTATAGAAATTGTCGACAATCTAGATTCAATCCATCACAGCACGCTCTTAAGATAATTTTAGACCCCACCTTGTATTTCAACCTATTTGGATATTCTTTACAATTTTAGAGGTAAAAGTGAAAACTTAATGAGCATCCTTTCTACATCTTCATCATTATTTTTTTTAAATGCTAAACATATTGTGTTAAGCTGATACTAATCCATTCTTCTCCAGTGTAAGGATAGGGTTATAGGTAAAAGTAACCAAAAAAATTTTTATTTTATTTATTACAAATACCCTTCCATGGTGAGTGGATCAAGTAAGTCTTAAAAACAAAAATAAAACCCTTAAAAAATTAAAACTCAGTACCCAACGCTGTCCATAGTCTGCCCCCAAATTCCTTTCCAGTCAAAGAGGAACAGTAACCAGATATAACTTGCACTTTTTTTGTCTCGATCTCCACTCACCTTATCACCCTACCTTCCCCCAAGTTCTGCTAATCATATCTTCCACAAAGCAAAAGTGAAACAATAAAATGCCCATTAAAGATGAACAGCAAAATAAATAACAGGATACCCATATAACATTATACTATGCAGTCACCAAATAGATTTAAGTAAATCTGCACTTGACATTAAAAATATGTCCTTGCAGGGGCACCTGGGCACCCCAGGTCATGATCTTGGGGTCCTGGGATTGAGCCCCACATCGGGCTCTCTGCACAGTGGGGAGCATGCTCCCCCCCCCGCCTACTTGTGATCGCTCTGTCAAATAAATAAAATCTTTTTTTAAAATGTCCTTGTAAAATGTTTTAAGGTGCAAAATCATATGCATTATATGATATCACTTCTATACTAATAAAAATGCACACTTTTTTTATTAACCTAAGGTACACCATCAATTTTAAGATGTCCCATTATTTTATAAACAATAAACCCTGCCAATTATAAGTCACCATCAATTCTTAACATTAAGTCTCACCTGCAGAAACTTTAAAATACAAAACCAACATCTTAGAATGGACATAATATGGCAATAATAGCAAATACCTTATATATAGCAATAACTACATCCCAGGTGTTATTATCAATGTTTTACTTAAATTAACTGATTTTAAATTTACAATTCAATAAACAGGTACTATTACTCCTATTTTACCAAGGAAGAAACTGAAGCATAGTGAGGTTTAGTAACTTGACCAAGATGGCACATCTATTAAATGAAGAACTAGGATTCAAACTTAAGCCTAAGTTAAGAAATCTATGTAGTAAATTGTTAGCAGTGAGTATATCTGAGGTATTCACTCTTTATGCCTTTATTATTTAATTTTTTTACAATGAATATTAATAGTGTGTTCAGATAAAACAAAGATATTTTTACTTCAGGGTAAATCTCATCTTTCTTAATTTTCTCTACTATAAAATAATAGTCCTTTCGTGGATTATAAAAGTATTTGAAACTTTTCATTATTAAAAAAAAATCTCAAACTTAAAATATTTTTAAGTTCCTACATTTCCACAAAGACAGCTTTTTCTGTAGCAGTGATAAAATACAGGCACTAAAACTGTTTTAAACCTCTCCAACAGGTCAACAAAAGCTCAAGCTAAATGAACAAACTTTAGCAAGTCAACCAACCTATGACAGTTCTTCATATTGGAACATCAGCCTATCAGGAATAAATTCACTCAAAACCACCACCACCACCACCTCTGAGCGCCAATCAATCAACAGCAGTCTCAGCCAAGTGATCACATATTCACAGAGGATATCAACCCACTTAGGCCACTGAAAGTCCACAAACCGTTTCAATGTTCACTTAGAAGCAAGCAGTCTTACACAAGAATACAAGTAGGTTCCAAAATTATATAATGCTATTATATAAAATGGTAACCATGTGATCCAAAATATACCCAATGTTTTATATTATAGTTAAATGGAAATATAAAGTTTTTAATTACAGTTTAAGAAGCATTTATCTAATTGTCTGAGGCAGAAATAGCTTTTTCCACTACCAGATTTTTAAGTTCTTAAGATTACAACAGTGCCAAAAAGCAATTAACACTGCTAGTTGACTGATTTATACAATTTTCAATAAATCAAATCAACACACAGATGCATTTTTAAGTAAGATATTTCTCAACTCCACCTTAGAATGAACAAGAGGTTACTTAAATACCAGAACCATTCCTTATTCATCTGTATATTCTCAGGATCTGTATCACATGTCTGGCATATAGTAAGAGTTCAATAATTAGCTGAATGAAACATCACTGCCCAGTGGTAAACTGAAAAAATTTACCAAGATATTTCCCATAATTGCTACATCAGGAATCTAACATCACAATAGCTATAATTCACCAAATAAAGGCCTAGAAAAACATGAACATATTATGAAGAGATGACAGATATTACAACGATTGCCTCCAAAGTCTTGAACTTGTGGGTTTAAGAAAAAAAAATTAATCATTTAAAATATTCTTTTTCCTTACTAATTATATTCACATCCAGTCTACAATTCTCTGTAGTTTCGAAAGAAAATGGATTAGAGTCCACCCATCCCCTCATCCTCCTGTGATTTATTTCTCAGCAACACCTTTATTTATCAAGTAACTGTACAGCCAACTTTTAAGGCTGAATTATGAACTCCAGAATATATCCAGGGGTTTATATTGGCAACACTGAAACATTCAGATCTACAGCTGAGCTAGCAGGCATTGCTGTAATTACTCACTATTGGAGAAGGATTTTTATGACTGTTATAGCAAAAAGCATAACAATATTAAATCACAGAAGGTTGCAAAACACCAAATTTGTTCTAGTTCTGTTATAAGAATCAATCAATATTGACCACAAGAGGCCTATGCACTGACTGGCTGCAGGTGTGCAGAGAAAGCCTAGTTTCCCTGAAACCATTCTGTGACCAGAAATGGGAGTACTTAAAGCTCCGTGACTACACCATTCTCTGATCAGTTACCTTCATTCAATGTTACAACACTCCTGGCTGTAAAGCTAATCATAGCAGAGCCCCAGTAGGCTGGAAGAACACAGGCAGATCTGTTTAATTAGTTTATCAATACCAGTACATCAAACTTCATGAGTTATTGACTAAACCTTTGATTATTTTTGTACTATAACCACTGATTGCTTACTAGGTAACTTTTGGTATCATTTGACATCAAATGGAAGATGACGTACAGCTTAACTGGGTGTCTAAGGCAGCATGTACTCATAAAAATGAAATTTTGCAGTTGATAGCAATGAAACATCAATCAATTCTCTAAACATAAATTTTAAGAAGCTTATGTCAGTCTTCTCACAACACTAGAGGATTAAGTATAATTTCAAAAAACAAGGTATTTTGAGAACAAAAGAAATCCGACAAATAGACCACTAATTATGTTTATAGTGACATTTTTGTCGCAGAACATTAGGCAGTATAAGAGAATCTGAGTGTAAAGGGAAAAGATGAACAAACAGGGAAGTTCTACTATTATAACTCCTGAACAGTACAAACAGCTTTGGATGAACAATAAATAACACAGAATTTTCTGTTTATAAGACTATAAATCCAAGGGAAACTAGCTAATTTACTGCCAATTACTAAGGACTTGCTCATTTCTACCAATCTCTAAAACATAAAAAAAAATTATACCAATGCCAGATACCTCCCAAAGAATAGCTAATACCAGATATTGATTTGGGGCCAAAGTCGTTAAGGCAGAAGAGGAGGAAGGAAGCACCAATTAGGAAGGACAGCTCTAAAAGGGTAACGGTCTAAGATGGATTCTCAAGTCAAGCCACCGGGCTTTGGATTCTGACTCTGAAACACAGTAGCTGTGTGACCTTGGTCAGATAATTTAACCTGTCTGCTATCTCACCCTTATATATAAAATTTGGGAAATGACAGAATCAACCTCACAACGTTATCTGTGAGGATAAAATGAGGGTATATGTAAGCACTCATATCTTTTAAATGTTAGCAATCATTGTTCCTAGGAATAGAGACCCTATTTAAGTCCAATATTAAATGAATTAAGTGTTTTGATTTTAATTTTCCCAAGTTAGTCAAACCGAGTTTATGATAACAAATCATTTGGTAGCAAAATTCACTTATCCAAAATATACAATGTATGCATTATGTCATAAAAAAATTAAGTATACTTTAAAAAGTATCTAAAAATGGGTTTAAAGTACATCTCTTCAAAATCTTATAATATAAATTATTCTAATAAAGTTAAAATGGCGATGGGAAAATGTTTCTTTTCATATATGGAAATGTGGGCTTCAGAAATTGTATAAAATATACTCCTACTTTTACTCTTCCAGATATATTTTTTTAAGATTTTATTTATTTTTGTGACAGAGTGAGAGATCACAAGTAGGCATAGAGGCAGGAAGAGAGAGATGGGGAAGCAGGCTCCCTGCTGAGCAGAGAGCCCAACACAGGGCTTGATCGCAGGATCCTGAGACCATGACCTAAGCTTAACCCACTGAGCCACCCAGGCACCCCCCTTCCAGATTCTGAATACATAAATCAAAGATTATTTAACCTAACTTACCTTATATTAAAAAAAACTATTTAAACCAATTTACCTTATATTAGAGACATAGTAACACACAATACACTGTCATAGTATTAAAATAATAGCTAAGAGTGAACTTCACATCAATCTTGTATTTGTATTATATAACTGAAGTATGACCTCACTAATCTTACTGTTCTACTTAAAAAATTCTACCATCACTCTCAAGATTATTTTATTCACTCTTATTTTTTTCTGTATCTACCCAATCTCTTCATTAAAAAAAAAAAAAAGCTTTATTTCTAAAACTAAAAATACTTAAGCATGGACTATAAAATTGCTAAAGATATATAGCTCATTCAGTATATTCTGGCCATAAAGCACTATAAGACACTGCTATAGAAGTCTGATGCAGAGGCTAGAAAAAAATGATGTGAATTTTCAAGTATGTCACAGGTTATAAATTGACAATTCCACATACAAAGTAGGGGAAACTGAGACTAGTGTGTCATTTGATCAGCAGATTTTCATATGAAGCTATAATTTAATAATAACCGAGAGACCTGGTTTACCCTCCTACCTTAACCAAACAGAAGATTGAAAAACAGTTTTCATATGTTGGACAACAAGCAGCCCAGTACTGTGAGTCCTCAGAGGGAAAAGTCAAAGTGAGTGCTACTGGAGAGGGCTATATATCCACCAGCACACCAGGGGCAACTCAATAGAATCCTGAAGACTCACTGTGCTCAGTAAAGAGAGATCAAAGTTTGGAGACCAAGACTGCTAGAATTTGCAGGGCAGAAAAACAAACAGGAGGAAACTTCACAGAGATAGTGAGAAGGAGACAGCACACACACTGCAGAGGACAACCACCGAATCTTAGACTAAGCACTGTCATGCACAAGAGAGATGAAACTACCTGAGTCCAGATTAAAAAAAAAAAACAAAAACCAAAAAACAAACAAACAAACAAAAAAACACCAAAAACCAAAAAACAAACAAAAAAATAACAACAAAAGAACAAAGAACACCAAAAACAAACACCAGAAAAAGGCAGAACAGATCTCAAAGATCACAAAGAGTTAGGAATAATTCATGTCCCTATCAGGCAGACACAAAATGTCTGATAAATAAATACATGGGTTTTTAAGTAGAATCCTAAGAAGAACATCACTTTAGGAGTGGGATTAAATTAATCTAGACTAAAAATATTTCTGTATTCCCTAATTAAGCTTAAATGCATGCTTTGCAAAATCAAATGATTCCATATAATTTAACCGTATACCACAAGAAAATCAACACAATTTAAAGGAATACAACAAGATCCAACAAATGACAACATAAACTTTATATTTTTAAGAAGCTAATTAAAATTTACTAAGGATATTTAAAAATTAGGAAAATATGAATCATAACCATGAGAAAAATCAATCTATAGAAAAAGACTCAAAATGACAGAAATTATAGAAACAGCAAAGGGACACCTGTTCAGGAGAACATGTGACTCTTGATTTTAGAGTCATGAGTTTGAGCCCCACTTTGGGAACAGTTTAAGTTAAAAAAAAAAAAAAAAAGGCAGCAGGACTTTACAATGACTTGTAAATACGCTCCAAATGCCCAAGAAGGTAGACAAAAATATGACTATGTTGTGGAGAGAATTCCAAGACGTGAAAGTGACCCAATGAAACATCTAGAGATGAAAAGTATAAAAGTTGATACAATAAATACAGTGGAAGAGATTAATGAGTTAGACACAGCAAAAGGAAAAGTCAGTTAACTTGAATATACAGCAAGAGAAACTATCAAAATGAAGCAGAGAGAGAAAAGACTTGGAGGAAAAAAAAAACAAACACAGTAACAGGCACCTGCAGGACAACATCAATTAGTCTATATGTGTACTAGAAGTGCCAGAGGGAGAGATAAGAGAGAAAATATATTTTTGAAAATTTAATGGGTGAAATTTTTCCAAATTTTAAGAAAACCTTAAATCCACAAAATAGAAGATGCTCCACAGACTTGGGAGGATAAACATGGAAAAAAAAAAAAAAGTCAAGGTATATCACAATCAAGTATAGATCCAGTGCTGGAGAGAAAAATCTTAAAACCAACAAGAGAAAAAAAAGACATATTACACACAATGAAACAGAGATTAACAATGACAGGAATGACAGGAAACTTGCAGGACAGAAAACAAGGAAATATTTTTTAAATCTTAAACAAAAGAGGCTGTAAATGTACAACTGTATATTTTACTAAATATTTTCAAATTATAGGCAAAATAAAGACTTTTTAAAAACAAAAGCTGTAAGAATTCATTACCAGCAAAACAAGAAATGTCCTCTATCCTAAGGAAAATAATATCAAATATAATATTTGGGCTTATACTAAGGAATGAAGAGGGCCACAAATGGTAAACATGTCAGAACGCTTGAAAGACTTTGGGGAGCGGGCAGCTCATTTTTAAATCTCTTTAAGAGATGATGAATTTCTGGTAATTTTGGAATAAAATTGTACCAGAACAATTTCCCACAGAAAACTAAAAAAAACTAGACATGTTACCAAAACACTGTGAGCCCTGGTGGTGAAATAGCAGTAGACAGTATATAACTATATACTGGTTAGGAGTGTATGTTCAAAGATGACAAAAAAGAGAGCCATGTAAAGTAAATTTTCCACTCTCATGGCTTTCTGGCAAGGCCAAGTGAATAGTGGATGAAGTCCAAGTAGAGGTACTGATGGACAAACCAGTTTCTCTAGCAAAAGGAACCCCCCCCCCCAAAAAAAAAGAACTTAGAAAAATTATGGCCACTGAAGAAAGTAGGGGAATCCCGGCAGGAAGAGAGGTGGAGATGGGCCCCTCAAACAATTCTTAATCTCCTCCAGCCACATCTCTGACAAAATCCTGAACCACACAAGCAGAGAATAGACTCAAAGCAGCTCAGCAAAAGACAAAAAATACCAAATGAGATTGAAGCTGCTACTTAAGAAACAGAATTTCCAATCTGAACCCAGTCAGGATAACCACCTTCAAAATATCACCTGTGGAGGAAAAATAAAATAATACAGAATCTCCAGAATTTAATGTAATGACAAGAACAGAACTGAAAATTACCCAACATAAGAATAACTAAGGAAATGGAATACCGGAATACTGTGTACATATACATAGACACAAGAAAACACAAAAAAATCAACCAAATGCAAGCTTAAGACAAATAGGACATTAGAACCAGCAGACAATGACTTTAGAGCTGCTATTATACTTACTCTTAATTAGGTAAAAGAAAATGGTGTGTCCTCAATTAATGAAGAATAAAGCAAATCTCACAAAAAATAGAAAAAATAAGAAAGAAATGGAAATTCTAAAATGAAAAAATGTTCACTGAATGTACAATCAAATAAAGACGGCAGAATGAGAGTGAACTGGAAAACAAATGAATAAAAATCCAATGTGAAGAAAACAAAAAAGATATAAGAAAACCAACAAAGTTCATATACTGTTAGAGAATATCAAAACTACAATACATATAATTTCAATACCAGAAGAAGAGAATAGAGCAAAAGATTATATAAAGATATAATGGCCACACTGATGTTTATAGTAGCATTAATTACAATAGGCAAGATATAGAAGCAGCCCAAGTGTCCATCAAGTGACAAATGGGTAAAGAAGAGGCTGTGTGTGTATGTGTGTGTGCGCGCGTGCACGCACCTGTACAAACAGATGTGTGGAATATTACTCAGCCATAAAAAAGAATGAAATCTTGGCATTTGCAATAACATGGATGGAGCCAGAGAATAGGATACTAAGTGAAATAAGTCAGTCAGAGAAAGACAAATATCCTATGATTTCACTCATGTGGAATTTAAGAAACAAAACAAACAAAGGGAAAGAGAGAGACACAAAACAAAAAATGGACTCTTAACTGCAGAGAATAAAATGATTGTTACCACATGGCAGGTGGGTAGGGGGATGCGTTAAATAGGTGATGGGGATGAATGATTACACTTGTGATGAGCACAGAGCAATGTCTGGAAGTGTTGAATTATTATACTGTACACCCATGACTAAAAAAAAGAAAAGAAAGAGAATAAAACAAAAGATAAGAAAGCAAAAGAAAAGACAAATGACAGCCAAAATCTCCACAAGTTTGGTCAAAAGCAGAAATTCACAGATCTAAGATACTCAACAGACACCAAGCTAAATGAACACAAAGAAGCTCAAAGCAAGACAACTCAAAGTCAAAGATAAAGAGTAAAACATGAAAGCATCGAGAGACAAATGACAAATTATCTAAGTGGTATCAATTTTTCAGTTAATAGTGACATTATATAAAGAATTATAGAGGATCTTTAAAACATCTTTAGAATGCTAAAAGAAAAACAACAACAATAACAATTATAAAACCCATAATTCTATGGCCAATGAAACAATCTTTTAGAAACAGATAAAATGAAAATACTTTCAATCAAGAGATTTCATCACCAGCAGATCTATACCACAGCAAAAACTAGTGGTACTTCTTAAGGCAGGAAGATAATGATAGTTAGAAATTTGGATCTTAACAATACAAAGAACAACGGGAATGATATATATCTGAGTAAGTGATAATCACTTTTTTGTTTTTTTTCTCTGAATTTCTTTAAAAGTCATGAGTCTAGGGGCACCTGGGTGGCTCAGTGGTTTAAAGTCTCTGCCTTCGGCTCAGGTCATGAGCCCAGGTCCTGGGATCCAGCCCCACATCGGGCTCTCTGCTTGGCAGGGAACCTGCTTCCTCCTCTCTCTCTGCCTACCTCTCTGCCTACTTGTGATCTCTGTCTGTCAAATAAATTTAAAAAAAAAAAGTTAAAATCATGAGTATATAAAGTAAAAATTGCATTGTCTTATGATGTTTTTAAATTGACACACATAATAACTAAAACCTAATAGATAAGAGGAACATAGAGGTATATAGTTGCAAGATTTCTGTATGTTAAGTGAATAGATGCAGTATTAAATGAAACTACAAAAAGTTAAGAATGAATACAGTCAATGATAAAATAATGCAGAGATAAACATATTAAAAATAAAAACAAGTGCGGCGCCTGGGTGGCTCAGTCATTAAGTATCTGCCTTTGGCTCAGGTCATGATCCCAGAGTCCTCGGATCAAGCCCCCACACTGGGCTCCCTGCTCAGTGGGAAGCCTACTTCTTCCTCTCCCACTTCCCATGATTGTGTTCTCTCTCTTGATGTATGTGTCTCTCTCTGTCAAATAAATAAATAAAATCTTTAAAAATAAATAAATAAAAAATAAAAACAAGAACATTTAAAACAGGATTTCCTCCAAAACAAGAGAAGGAAAGGAAAAGAAAAACAAAAGGAGCATAGAAAAGAAACAGTGTAACAGTACACTCAAATCTGCACACATCAACAATGACATTAAGTGTTAAAAGAATAAACAATCCAATTCAAAGGCACAGTTTAACATAATGGATAAAGAAAAGATGGAGCTACATGTTGTCAATAAAAGACGCACATTAGATACAAAGACACAGAGAGGCTGAGAGCAAATAGATATATACACTATACAAAAAGATGAACAGGCTGGAGTGGCATAGTAATAACAGATCAAATAGACTTTAAGACAAAAAATATTACCAGAGATAAAGAAGGACTTATTTTAGGATAACAAGGTCAATTCTTCAGGAGAAGGAATGCTGCCTGACAGGAGTACTTTAAAATATATGCTAGGAAATGGCTAAATTAAAGGGAGAAGTAAACAATTTCAGAATCATGATTGGGAGGTTCAAAATTCCTCTCCTAGCAATCAGTGGAACAAGTAGAGAAGTCAGTAAAAACAATTTTAAAAATATAAATAAACAACACTATCAACCACATTTATTTAAATAACGCTTATAGAATATATATACAACAATAGCAGAATACACATTCTCTTTAATTGTACATGGTATACATACTATAATAAACTTTGGTGATCTATAAACAAGTTTTCATAGAGTTGTGTTTTTTTTAGATTTTATTTATTTGACAGAGACAGAGATCAGAAGTAGTCAGAGGCAGGCAGAGAGAGGGGGAGAAGCAGGCTCCCTGCTGAGCAGAGAGCCCTATGTGGGGCTCAATCCCAGGACCCTGAGATCATGACCAGAACCAAAGGCAGAGGCTTAACCTACTGAGCCACCCAGGTGCCCCAAGTTTTCATAGAATTTAAGAATGAAATAATATTAGGTATGTTTTAAGACTAAAATGGAATTATGTTACAAAGCAATCAACATTAAGATCATTAAGATAACCCTCTCACCCCCAATATGAGGAAATTAAACAACATACTTTTAAATAATCCATGAGTCAAAATAGAAATCATTAAGTAAGTAAAAAATATTAACTAAACAACAATGAAAATATATAAAATTAAATTTAGAAAATGCAACCGAAGTAATGTTTAGAAGAAAATACATAGTGTTAAAGGTTTATAATAACAAAAAGATTTTATCTGAGTCCCCAACTCAAGATATCAAAAAAGAGCAAACCCAAAATTATATATAAGCCTAAAATATCAAAGATAAATACAAACTCAATAATAATAAAAAAAAAATCCATGACATAGAAAACAGAAAAAAGTAAACTCATAAAAACAAAAGCTGGGGCGCCTGGGTGGCTCAGTGGGTTAAGCCTCTGCCTTTAGCTCAGGTCATGATCTCGGGATCCTGGGATCGAGCCCCACATCAGGCTCTCTGCTCACTGGGGAGCCTGCTTCCTCCTCTCTCTCTCTGCCTGTCTCTCTGCCTACTTCTGATCTCTGTCAAGTAAATAAATAAAATATTAAAAAAAAAAAAAAAGCTATTTTTCAAAAGGTCAATAAAACTGATAAGGCTCTAAATTGTTCAAAAGAACTAGAGCAAAGACAACAACTACCAATATCGGAATGAAAGAAAAAATATCACTGCGGAAGGCAGACACTAAAAAGTACTAAGGGAGAGCCGCCTGGATGGCTCAGTGGGTTAAGCCTCTGCCTTCAGCTCAGGTCATGATCCCAGGGTCCTGGGATTGAGCTCCGCATCGGGCTCTCTGCTCAGTGGGGAGCCTGCTTCCCCCACTCTCTCTGCCTGCTTCTCTGCCTACTTGTGATCTCTCTCTCTGTCAAATAAATAAATAAAATCTTAAAAAAAAATACTAAGGGAATATTAGAAACAACTTTAGGTTAATAAACTGACTACCCAGATGAAGTGAATAAATTTCTTGAAAGACAAATTAGCAACCCAGAGCCCAGAAGAAATAGAAAATCTTAATACCCCCCTGCGGGGCATCCACTAAGAGCATCTTCAGGATGGATGATTGGCCAGAAGGATTTACAGGACTCAAAAACTTGTTATACTTAGGATTACGGTTCATTACAGCAGAAGGATACACAGTTAAATTAGTAAAAGGAGAAGTTACATGCGTGAAGTCAAAGGAAACCAGGCACAAGCTTTTAAGAGACCTGCCACCAGTGGAATCACCATAAGATCTGCTTAATTCCTTGAACAACAGTGTGATGACATATATGAAATACTTCCAACTGGGGAAACTTGACTGAGAAAGACAGTCCAGAGCATTTATTAAGGTTCGGTCACATAGGTAACTGTACAACTACATACACTGTCATCACTACATATGAGATCAGTAACTGAAGCTCCAGAAGAGGAAAAGAAAAAGCAGGTGTTTACCATAAATTACAATTTTAGTATACACTATCTGGACAAACTGGTACACCATGGCTCAAGACAACAGATACATCAAATACTTTTATCACACAGAACAGTCCAATAGCTCTGTCTGCCCAAGACAGACAAGGGACTGTCTTAAAAACAGACCTTTCTCATGACTATACAAGCTTTGAGCAACCCATGCTGGTGAGTTAACTATTTCCCAAAGAAGTCTATGCCCAATAAACAATTGAAATTCATAATTTAAAACCTTCCCATGAAACAAACTCAAAGCTCAGATAACTTCACAGTAAGGATAAAATAATACCATATAAGATGAAATAACTCCACACATATTCTTTAAGACAACAAAGGGAAACATATCCCAACTCATTTTATAAAGCTAATATTAACCTGATTATCCTAATATCAAAACAAAATCCAATGAAAGTAAAAAGAAAAAAAAATCCTTCAATAACACAATAATCCTTCAATTCACACAATAGTTGTGAAATTCCTTAACAAAAAGTTAGTTAGCAAATCAAGTCTAACAATATAGACAAAAGATTAATATACCATGAATAAAAAGGTTTAATAAGTGAAAATTAATCCGTCATTGACTTTATCCAAAAAAATAGAAAAAAATATGATAATTTCAACAGTTACAGAAAAAGCACTTGAAAAAATTCAAAACTCATTCACTATAAAAACTTCCAGCAAACTAGGGATAGAAAGAACTCTTCAACATGATTACAGACAGCTTGTTAAAAAAAGAAAGAAAGAAAGAAACCTATAGCTGATATCATAATCAATGGGAAAAGGCTTAGTGCTTTCCAAATAAGAAGTAAGGCAAGTATAACCATACTCATCACCTCCATTCAATACTGTAACGTAAACTGTACTCAGTATAATATGACAAGAAAAAAAGAATAGAAACTAAAATTAGGGGCGCCTGGGTGGCTCAGTTGTTAAGTGTCTGCCATCAGCTCAGTTCATGATCCCAGGGTTCAGGGATCGAGCCCCGCATCCTGCTCCCTGCTCGGCAGGAAGCCTGCTTCTCCCTCTCCCATTCCCCGAGCTTGTGTTCCCTCTCTCACTGAGTCTCTCTCTGTCAAATAAATAAATAAAATCTTTAAAAAAAAAGAAAGAAAATTATAGTTGTACATGATATGATCATTTATGTAACAAAGTCAAAGAAATCTATAAAATAGCTATCAGAACTAAAAAGGGACTTTAACAAGGACACAAGATCAATATACAAAAATCAATTCTGTATGCTAGCAATAACCAATTGGGAAATGAAATTTAAAAGGCTATGTTGTTTAAAATAGTATTCGAGGGGCATCTGGGTGGCTCAGTCTTTTAGGTGTCTGCCTTCAGCTCAGGTCATGCTCCAGGGTCCTGGGATGCTTGTGCTCTTGCTTTCTCTATCTCAAATAAAATCTTTAAAAAAAAAAAAAAAAAAGCATTTAAAACTACTAAAAGCTAAATTTAAAGTACGTGCAAAACTTGTATACCAAAAACTACAAGACACTGCAAAAGGTAATTATAGAAGACCACATTCAAGGATTGGAACACAATACAGTAAAGATGGCAATTCTTCCCAACTGACCTATAAATTCAATGCAAACAAGATCAATTCTAACAGGCTTTTGAAGAAACTGACACGCTAATTTTAACAGTTACATAAAAAGACAAAGGACCCAAATTAGCCAAAATAAGGTTAAAAAACAAAACAAGACTGGAGTGCTTATACTACCTGACTTCAAGACTATAGTAACCTGGGCAGTGTGGTATGGCAAACAGATCAATGGAACAGAACACAATCCAGAAATACACTTGCATCCATAAGATCAAAAATTTTTCACAAGACATGGAAAGATAATTCAAGACAAAAAAGATATAGTTTTCTTTTTAAAAAAAGGAAATAAGATGGGAAGGAGACAAACCTTAAGAGACTCTTAATCTCATGAAACAAACTGAGGTTGCGGTGGGCGGGGTTTGTTAGAGAGAGGGTGGCTGGGTTATGGATATTGGGAAGGGTATATGCTGTGGTGAGTGCTGTGAAATGTGTAAGCCTGATGATTCACACACCTATACCCCAGGGGCAAATAATACATTAGATGTTAATTTAAAAAACGATACTAGTACAACTAAATATCTGGGAGGAAAATGTATCTCGAAATCTCAAATCTTACTTCATATCAGATGCAAACTCTAATTTAAAAACTCTTTGCACAGTGAAAAGTTAATAGAGGAGGCCAGAGACTACTGTCCTTAGAAAGTCTGCTTACAAAGTTGGGCCTAATGGCATCTAGGAACCTGAATCTCAGGGGTATTCCCACATTCCCTAACTAAGAAGCATGGTTTACATTCCAACAATATGGTTTATGCTCTAACATTTGCTTTCTTTTAGGGAGTCAGGAATTTTGGTACTTGCCAGGCAGTTAACGACTACATGAACAGCCCCCAGTGAAAGACTTGGGCACTGAGTCACTAATGAGCCTTCCTAGTGGACAGCACTTGACACTTTTTGTCACAACTGATGCTGGAGGAATTGTCACTGGGAAAATCAGTTGGAAAGGATCTTAGAAGCTTGCATCTAATTTCCTCTGGACTTCTCCCCACGCAACTGTTTCAGGGCCTGATTTTGCTGTGTCTTTGACTATACTAAATCATAGCTATGACTATATCTTGAGTCTTATGAATCCTCCCAGTGAATTATAGAACCTGTGGATCATATACCAGTAACATAGATCACAGACCTAAATAGAACAGCTAAAACCTTGAACTTTAAGAACAATACAGGAAAAATCTTTGACATTAGGTTAGGCAAACATTTCTCAAACAGATCACACAAAAAAGAAGTATAACTGAAGAGAAAACAGATAAAATGGACGTTATCAAAATCAAATATTTGTTTTTTAAAAGGTATTAAGAAAAGAAAAAGGTAAGCCGCACGCCAAGAGAAAATAAATAATAATAAATAACCATCTTCTGACAAAAGACTGGTACCAGAATTTTTACACTTTAATAAAAAAAAATTAAAAACAGGCTGAAGATTTAAACAGTTTAGAGGAAAGATGACTAATCAATGAATCATGAAAAGATGCTCAACATCACTAAATATAAGAAAATGTAAATAAAGGCACAATGAAATACCATTAAATACTAACCAAAGTGGCTAATGTTAAAAAGAGTCTAAGAAGATCAAGTCTTGGAAGGGATGTGAACCAACTAGAACTCCCATACAATTGATGGTGGGGATGTAAATGGTTCATTTCATTTTCCCCTGGAAAACTCGTACACTATTTTCTAAAAATTAAATATACATTTTCCAGACAATGCAACAGATCTATCCCCAGATAATTAGAAAAGAAAAAAATTTTGAAAAATTAAAATATATCACCACATAGAGCATATTATTCAAGTGTATTTCAACAGGTAAATTTAAAATTGTGAAATATCAGATTACAGCAAAGAAGGAACAAAATGTGAACACATGAAATAGCATAGACAAATTTCAGATTCCTAGGTAAAAGAAGTCAAATGAACAGATACCAAACTGTATAGTTTAATTTATAAGAAATTCTTTTATTTTTTATTTTTTATTTTTTTTTTGTAAACATATATTTTTATCCCCAGGGGTACAGGACTGTGAATCACCAGGTTTACATACTTCAAGGCACTCACCAAAGCACATACCCTCCCCAATGTCCATAATCCCACCCCCTTCTCCCAAACCCCCTCCCCCCAGCAACCCTCAGTTTGTTTTGTGATATTAAGAGTCACTTATGGTTTGTCTCCCTCCCAATCCCATCTTGTTTCATTTATTCTTCTCGTACCCACTTAAGCCCCCATGTTGCATCACCACTTCCTCATATCAGGGAGATCATATGATAGTTGTCTTTCTCCGCTTGACTTATTTCGCTAAGCATGATACGTTCTAGTTCCATCCATGTTGTCGCAAATAGCAAGATTTCATTTCTTTTGATGGCTGCATAGTATTCCATTGTGTATATATACCACATCTTCTTGATCCATTCATCTGTTGATGGACATCTAGGTTCTTTCCATAGTTTGGCAATGGTGGACATTGCTGCTATAAACATTCGGGTGCACGTGCCCCTTTAGATCACTATGTTTGTATCTTTAGGGTAAATACCCAATAGTGCAATTGCTGGGTCATAGGGCGGTTCTATTTTCAACATTTTGAGGAACGTCCATGCTGTTTTCCAGAGTGGATGCACCAGCTTGCATTCCCACCAACAGTGTAGGAGGGTTCCCCTTTCTCCGCATCCTCGCCAGCATCTGTCATTTCCTGACTTGTTGATTTTAGCCATTCTGACTGGTGTGAGGTGATATCTCATTGTGGTTTTGATTTGTATTTCCCTGATGCCGAGTGATATGGAGCACTTTTTCATGTGTCTCTTGGCCATCTGGATGTCTTCTTTGCAGAAATGTCTGTTCATGTCCTCTGCCCATTTCTTGATTGGATTATTTGTTCTTTGTGTGTTGAGTTTGCTAAGTTCTTTATAGGTTCTGGACACTAGTCCTTTATCTGATATGTCGTTTGCAAATATCTTCTCCCATTCTGTCAGTTGTCTTTTGATTTTGTTAACTGTTTCCTTTGCTGTGCAAAAGCTTTTGATCTTGATGAAATCCCAATAGTTCATTTTTGCCCTTGCTTCCCTTGCCTTTGGCATTGTTCCTAGGAAGATGTTGCTGCGGCTGAGGTCGAAGAGGTTGCTGCCTGTGTTCTCCTCAAGGATTTTGATGGATTCCTTTCGCACATTGAGGTCCTTCATCCATTTTGAGTCTATTTTTGTGTGTGGTGTAAGGAAATGGTCCAATTTCATTTTTCTGCATGTGGCTGTCCAATTTTCCCAGCACCATTTATTGAAGAGGCTGTCTTTTTTCCATTGGACATTCTTTCCTGCTTTGTCGAAGATTAGTTGACTGTAGAGTTGAGGGTCTATTTCTGGGCTCTCTATTCTGTTCCACTGATCTATGTGTCTGTTTTTGTGCCAGTACCATGCTGTCTTGATGATGACAGCTTTGTAATAGAGCTTGAAGTCCGGAATTGTGATGCCACCAACGTTGGCTTTCTTTTTCAATATCCCTTTGGCTATTCGAGGTCTTTTCTGGTTCCATATAAATTTTAGAATTATTTGTTCCATTTCTTTGAAAAAGATGGATGGTACTTTGATAGGAATTGCATTAAATGTGTAGATTGCTTTAGGTAGCATAGACATTTTCACAATATTTATTCTTCCAATCCAGGAGCATGGAAATTTTTCCATTTCTTTGTGTCTTCCTCAATTTCTTTCATGAGGACTTTATAGTTTTCTGAGTATAGATTCTGTGTCTCTTTGGTTAGGTTTATTCCTAGGTATCTTATGGTTTTGGGTGCAATTGTAAATGGGATTGACTCCTTAATTTCCCTTTCTTCTGTCTTGCTGTTGGTGTAGAGAAATGCAACTGATTTCTGTGCGTTGATTTTATATCCTGACACTTTACTGAATTCCTGTACAAGTTCTAGCAGTTTTGGAGTGGAGTCTTTTGGGTTTTCCATATATAGTATCATATCATCTGCGAAGAGTGATAATTTGACTTCTTCTTTGCCGATTTGGATGCCTTTAATTTCCTTTTGTTGTCTGATTGCTGAGGCTAGGACCTCTAGTACTATGTTGAATAGCAGTGGTGATAATGGACATCCCTGCCGTGTTCCTGACCTTAGCGGAAAAGCTTTCAGTTTTTCTCCATTGAGAATGATATTTGCGGTGGGTTTTTCATAGATGGCTTTGATGATATTGAGGTATGTGCCCTCTATCCCTACACTTTGAAGAGTTTTGATCAGGAAGGGATGCTGTACTTTGTCAAATGCTTTTTCAGCATCTATTGAGAGTATCATATGGTTCTTGTTCTTTCTTTTATTGATGTGTTGTATCACATTGACTGATTTGCGGATGTTGAACCAACCTTGCACCCCTGAAATAAATCCTACTTGGTCGTGGTGAATAATCTTTTTAATGTACTGTTGAATCCTATGGGCTAGTATTTTGTTGAGTATTTTCGCATCTGTGTTCATCAAGGATATTGGTCTATAGCTCTCTTTTTTGGTGGGATCCTTGTCTGGTTTTGGGATCAAGGTGATGCTGGCCTCATAGAATGAGTTTGGAAGTTTTCCTTCCAATTCTATTTTTTGGAACAGTTTCAGGAGAATAGGAATTAGTTCTTCTTTAAATGTTTGGTAGAATTCCCCCGGGAAGCCGTCTGGCCCTGGGCTTTTGTTTGTTTGGAGATTTTTAATGACTGTTTCAATCTCCTTACTGGTTATGGGTCTGTTCAGGCTTTCTATTTCTCCCTGGTTCAGTTGTGGTAGTTTATATGTTTCTAGGAATGCATCCATTTCTTCCAGATTGTCAAATTTATTGCCGTAGAGTTGCTCATAGTATGTTCTTATAATAGTTTGTATTTCTTTGGTGTTAGTTGTGATCTCTCCTCTTTCATTCATGATTTTATTTATTTGGGTCCTTTCTGTTTTCTTTTTGATAAGTCGGGCCAGGGGTTTATCAATTTTATTAATTCTTTCAAAGAACCAGCTCCTACTTTCGTTGATTTGTTCTATTGTTTTTTTGGTTTCTATTTCATTGATTTCTGCTCTGATCTTTATGATTTCTCTTCTCCTGCTGGGCTTAGGGTTTCTTTCTTGTTCTTTCTCCAGCTCCTTTACGTGTAGGGTTAGGTTGTGTACCTGAGACCTTTCTTGTTTCTTGAGAAAGGCTTGTACCGCTATATAATTTCCTCTCAGGACTGCCTTTGTTGTGTCCCACAGATTTTGAACTGTTGTATTTTCATTATCATTTGTTTCCATGATTTTTTTCAATTCTTCTTTAATTTCCCGGTTGACCCATTCATTCTTTCGAAGGATGCTGTTTAGTCTCCATGTATTTGGGTTCTTTTCAAACTTCCTTTTGTGGTTGAGTTCTAGCTTTAGAGCATTGTGGTCTGAAAATATGCAGGGAATGATCCCAATCTTTTGATACCGGTTGAGTCCTGATTTAGGACTGAGGATGTGATCTATTCTGGAGAATGTTCCATGTGCACTAGAGAAGAATGTGTATTCTGTTGCTTTGGGATGAAATGTTCTGAATATATCTGTGATGTCCATCTGGTCCAGTGTGTCGTTTAAGGCCTTTATTTCCTTGCTGATCTTTTGCTTGGATGATCTGTCCATTTCAGTGAGGGGAGTGTTAAAGTCACCTACTATTATTGTATTATTGTTGATGTGTTTCTTTGATTTTGTTATTAATTGGTTTATATAGTTGACTGCTCCCACGTTGGGGGCATAGATATTTAAAATTGTTAAATCTTCTTGTTGGACAGACCCTTTTAGTATGATATAGTGTCCTTCCTCATCTCTCATTATAGTCTTTGGCTTAAAATCTAATTGATCTGATATAAGGATTGCCACTCCTGCTTTCTTCTGATGTCCATTAGCATGGTAAATTCTTTTCCACCCCCTCACTTTAAATCTGGAGGTGTCTTCGGGCTTAAAATGAGTTTCTTGGAGGCAACATATAGATGGGTTTTGTTTTTTTATCCATTCTGATACTCTGTGTCTTTTGACAGGGGCATTTAGCCCATTAACATTCAGGGTAACTATTGAGAGATAAGAATTTAGGGCCATTGTATTGCCTGTAAGGTGACTGTTACTGTATATGGTCTCTGTTCCTTTCTGATCTACCACTAGTAGGCTCTCTCTTTGCTTAGAGGACCCCTTTCAAGATTTCCTGTAGAGCTGGTTTGGTGTTTGCAAATTCTTTCAGTTTTTGTTTGTCCTGGAAGCTTTTAATCTATCCTTCTATTTTCAATGATAGCCTAACTGGATATAGTATTCTTGGCTGCATGTTTTTCTCGTTTAGTGCTCTGAAAATATCATGCCAGCTCTTTCTGGCCTGCCAGGTCTCTGTGGATAAGTCAGCTGCCAATCTAATATTTTTACCATTGTATGTTACAGACTTCTTTTCCCGGGCTGCTTTCAGGATTTTCTCTTTGTCACTGAGACTTGTAAATTTTACTATTAGGTGACGGGGTGTGGGCCTATTCTTATTGATTTTGAGGGGCGTTCTCTGAACCTCCTGAATTTTGATGCTCGTTCCCTTTGCCATATTGGGCAAATTCTCCCCAATAATTCTCTCCAGTATACCTTCTGCTCCCCTCTCTCTTTCTTCTTCTTCTGGAATCCCAATTATTCTAATGTTGTTTCGTCTAATGGTGTCACTTATCTCTTGAATTCTCCCCTCGTGGTGCAGTAGCTGTTTGTCCCTCTTTTGCTCAGCTTCTTTATTCTCTGTCATTTGGTCTTCTATATCACTAATTCTTTCTTCTGCCTCATTTATCCTAGCAGTGAGAGCCTCCATTTTTGATTGCACCTCATTAATAGCTTTTTTTATTTCAACTTGGTTAGATTGTAGTTCTTTTATTTCTCCAGAAAGGGCTTTTATATCTCTCGAGAGGGTTTCTCTAATATCTTCCATGCCTTTTTCGAGCCCGGCTAGAACCTTGAGAATTGTCATTCTGAACTCTAGATCTGACATATTACCAATGTCTGTATTGATTAGGTCCCTAGCCTTCGGTACTGCCTCTTGTTCTTTTTTTTTGTGTTGAATTTTTCAGTCTTGTCATTTTGTCCAGAGAAGAGTATATGAAGGGGCAAGTAAAATACTAAAAGGGTGGCAACAACCCCAGGAAAATATGCTTTAACCAAATTAGAAGAGATCAAAAATCGTGATGGGGGAGAAAGGGGATAAAAAGAGGTTCAAAAAGGAAGAAAGAAAAAAAAAAAGAAAAGAATTTAAAAAAAAGAAAACACCTAAGAAAAATATAAAAAAGAAAAAATATATATATTAGATAAACTAGTAAAAAATCGTTAAAAAGGAAAAAGGTAACAGTTAAAAAAAAATTTTACCCGAAGGCGAGAAAAAAAAAACAAAAAATGAAAAAGAAAAAAATTAAATTAACTGCAAGACTAAAAAAAATCACAGGGAAAAAGCCATGAGTTCCGTGCTTGGCTTTCTCCTCCTCTGGAATTCTGCTGCTCTCCTTGGTATTGAAACCGCACCCCTTGGTAGGTGAACTTGGTCTCGGCTGGATTTCTTGTTGATCTTCCGGGGGAGGGTCCTGTTGTAGTGATTCTCAAGTGTCTGCCCCAGGCGGAATTACACCGCCCTTACCCAGGGCTGGGGTGAGTAATCTGCTCGGGTTTGCTTTCAGGAGCTTTTGTTCCCTGAGCGCTTTCCGTAGAGTTCCGGAGGATGGGAATACAAATGGCGGCCTCCTGGTCTCCGCCCGGTGGAGCCCAGAGCCCAGGGCCGCACTCCTCAGTGCGCCCTCAGAGAACAGCGCCCAGTTACTCCCGTCTGCCTGACCTCCGGCCGCGCTCCGAGCTCACCGAGCCTGCGACCGGTTCAAGGTCACCCTGAGCTGCGAGCTTATTACTGTCGGCTCTGTCTCTGTAGCCGGCTTTCCCGTTCCAATACCCGCAAGCTCTGCGACACTCAGACACCCCCAATCCTTCTGTGACCCTGCGGGACCTGAGGCCACGCTGACCCCGTGTGGGCTTTGCCCCGGGTAGCCTCTGGAGCGATGTCCCTCAGCGGAACAGACTTTTAAAAGTCCTGATTTTGTGCGCGGTTGCTCCGCGCTTGCCGGGAGCTGGCCCCTCCCCCCGGGGTCTATCTTCCCGTCGCTTTGGATTCACTTCTCCGCCGGTCCTACCTTTCAGAAAGTGGTTGTTTTTCTGTTTCCGGAATTGCTGTTCTTCTTCTCTTCGATCTGCCGATGGATTTTCAGGTGTTTGCAATCTTTAGATAAGCTATCTAGATGATCTCCGGCTAGCTGAAGTAGTCTCAGCCTGCTACTTCTCCGCCATCTTGACTCCTCCCTTCAATTTATAAGAAATTCTAAAAATTACAATTCTCTACTGACAGAAAGCAAATCAGTAGTTCCATGGAGACTTAAAGTGGATCACAGCCCCGTATATAAAAGCTACATCTACAAAACTCTTAGGAAAAAGACAAGTATAAATCTTCGGTCCTTGAAGTTAAGCATCTGGATTAACTCAAAACGGATCATAGCACTATATATAAGCTGAATCTATAAAACTCTTGGGAAAAAGACAAGTATAAATCTTCATGGCTTTGGAGTAAGCATCCATTTCTTAAATATGACACGTAAAGCATTAACAAAAAAAAAAAAAACAGATGAACTGGAATTCATCAAAATTGAAAATGTCTACACTTAGAAGGATTCCATCAAGAAAATGAAAAGACAAACCATAGAATGAAAGAAAATATTTGCAAATTATATATCAGATAAGAGTCTACTATTTTGAATATATAAAGAACTCCAACAATAAACAACAGAAAGACAATCCAATTACAAGATGGTAAAAGGACTGGAATAGACATTTTTCCAAAGACTGTAGAACTGGCCAATAGATGCTCAATAGTTTTTTTCTTAGACAAATGCAAACTGAAAACTGCAAAAGCAGCCATGAGATTCCACTCCATACCATCTAGGAGAGCTATACTCTAAAAGAAAGTATTTTTTTCCAATCAAGAAAAGTAAGCATCATTGAGCATGTAGAGAAAATTATAACACATACATTGTTGATAGAAATATAAAATGATACAGCTGCTGTGGAAGAGTTTGGCAGGTCCTCAAGAAAACATTCAGTAACCATAAAACCTAGCAATATCACTGCAAGGGATACATAAGAGAGAAATGAACACACTGGTTCACACACAAACTTGTACAAAGTATTTATAGTAGTGTTATTCATGAGAGCTGAAGAGTGGAAACAACCCAAGTGTCACTGATGGATGAATATACAAAGCTCAGTACATCCATATGATGGATTATTATTCAGCAATAAAGAGGAATGAGGTACTGATGCACACTACAAAATGAATGGACTTGGAAAACATTCTAAGTGAAAGAAGCCAGACAAAAATGTCACATATTATATGACTTCACTTATATGAAATGCCCAAAATAGGCAAATCCATAGACAGAAAGGAGATTTAATGGTTGCATAGGGCTGGGGACATAAGGAGTGACCACTAATGAGAGCAGGATTATTTTTTGAAGTGACAAAATATAGAAGGAAGTAGATGGTGGTGATGGTTGCACAATTCTGTAAATACACTATAAATCACTCAAAGCACACTTTAAAAGTTATAGCATGTTAACTGTATTTCAACAATCTTAAAAAGATGACTGACTACAGCAAAAATAACAATCATAGGGGCGCCTGAGTAGCTCAATGGGTTAAAGCCTCTGCCTTCGGCTCAGGTCATGATCCCAGGGTCCTGGGATCAAGCCCCACATCGGGCTCTCGGGAGCCTGCTTCCTCCTCTCTCTTCCTGCCTCTCTGCCTACTTGTGATCTCTGTCAAATAAATAAAATAAAAAATCTTAAAAAAAAAATAACAATCATATATTTTTAGGAAGTTTTAACATATTTAAAAGTAAAATGCATGATAACCTGGGAAAAGATGGGAAGGGGAAAAGGAAGTTCACTGTCATAAGATTTCAAAGTATATGTGAAGTCTTATAATGTTACTTGAAAGTAGATAGTGATAACTTAAAGATGTATATTATAAATTCTAGTGGTAGACTCCAGTAAGAGAAAGACGGACACTGTATACCCTAGGGCAAGCACCTACTAAATAAGTAAAACAGAGATACAGCTTTAATAGTAATATCAATATTTGATTATGGAAAAACTCCCTTATATTCTTAATTTCTACTTCTTATACTCCACCTATTTCCACCTAAAGCATCTGCCCTGATGTCACTAAGTCCTTGAAGATATTCTCCAGTGGAGATTGCCCCTTCCGTCAAACTTTCCAGACTCAAAAACAGAGCCTAGCACATTCCCCACAGTTGATATTCAGTTGTAAGCAATGGGCAAAGAGGAAGCATGTGTGCTGGCATTTTCATTCTCATGTGCATATCACTACTTTCTACTGAGTAAACATATCCTCCAGATCATCACTACCATATCAGTTGACAGTGAGATGCATGACAGACATGGTCATTCAATCCTCTTCCTTACTACCTTGTATTCTTTTAAAAACAAGCCATTTGCTCAGATCAATCTCTTATCCCTGTCATGGAACTCTTCATCCTACTCATCCTACTCAACAGTTTCTACTCAATGGGCACTTATTTTTCTTTTGTACTCTATCAAAAGTTATTAGTCCATCTGACCCAACGTTACCTTGGCCTCAAAGTTCTTTGAATTCCTGTTTCAAACACTACTTACAAACCCACACAGAGACAAGTAACTGAAGGCTCACAACGCATCCTGCCTCTGCCCTCCTCCTGCTGTACAGAGTCAGGGTATACCAGAGCTAAAATGTTTCAAAAAGAACATTACATTTGGAATGATAATGATAATGGAAAATAATAACTTGGGTTTCAAACATTGCCCTTCTCTGCCTGAATTTAGGTCCATTTCATGCAGTATGTGCGATCTTGAATTTAAGTGCCTAGGGCAGAATTTCAAGTAAACTGGTTTCTAAGATTACACAATAAACTGCTATCATTCACCAAGGTGAATTAATCTCAATTTACTTTTCAGATTCTCCATCCAAAAAATCCAAATACTGCTTATTTATTTATTTATTTAAGATTATGGACATTTAAATTATAACCAAAAAAATCTAGTGATACATAAGGATCTTATGCTGCATTTCTAAGTAACTGAAAAGTATGATTCTTTTACAACAAAAGGAATCATGAAAACTATGAAACAAAATAGCACTCAAGGGGCACCTGGGTGGCTCAGCCTGTTAAGTGGTTGAACATGACTCTTGGTTTTGATGGGGTGATTATCTCGAGATTGTGGGGTCAGGCTACACACTCACACAGAGTCTGCTTAAGATTCTTTCCCCTCCTCCCTCTCTCTCTCTCCCTCCCCCGCTGCACTTACCAACCCCACCCCCACTGGCTCAGCAAACACTCACTCTCTCTCTCTCTCAAATAAATGAATAGAATATTAAAAAAAAAAAAAAGTACCTCAATATTTTTACTGGCCACATTCTTCACAACAGCAGGAAATAGTTCAGATGCATTTTTCCCTTTTGCAATCATCTGAAGAATAAAAGTAGAGTATTAGAGCTGAAACCTTTTTTAGATTAGTCATGTGAAAATAAAACATAAATTCTACATACATTAAATATTTAGAAAATGGAATCAGCAAATAAGCTATGGAATTAATAAGTTGAAGTCTTTTTGAGTTCTCTTACTACTCATCTAAATGCCTGCATCAAGAACCAATGACTTCTGTAACAATATAAATATACAAATACATAGACACTTTAAAGAAGAAATACATAGTAGTTTAAGACATATAATAAAATATTTACAGTAGTTTTCTCTGGCTAATGAGGGTATAAATACTTTTTAAATATTTATGCTATTCTTTATTTCCCAGGTTCTTATATTAAAATTATACTACATTTGCAATGGAAGCGGGGGTGAGGGTGGAATAAATGTTATTTTAAACAAGCTATTTCTCCCCTGGCTTTCTTTTCACGGGTCCCCCTACTTCCCCAACCACTACTTTCAAAGTTCCCTTCACCAAGTCCTCTTCTCTGCCCACTAAAATTCTGGGCATCACCATCTTTTCAGGCTATACTAATCTACAATCTCTAAAACTACTAACATTTCATTCACCTTCTGGACTTAACTTTCACACACTATGGGGATCAATTTCCCAAACTCTAGCCCTAACTCTGAGCCCTAGCTCCACTTCTATAACTGGACATCATTAGATATCTCTTTCATCTCAAACTTGCTGTCTAAAACCAAACTTATTTTTCATTGATAAAATGACATTCATGCTATAACTTCCTATTTCCACCAATTTTCCCAGATACCAGAAACCAAAGAATTATCTTGGGCTCTTTCAAATCTACAAAATAATTAGGTCTCATTGTGATTTTTTTATACAATCACATTAATCCTTTCTCACTCTTACTATCCTAAAATACTTCACTATCATCTCAGAAAGGACTTTTTCTAACAGTCTCCTGTTCCTGTCCAAATTTACATCACTGATAGTTTCACAAGCTTAAAACACTACTATAAAAGTCAGCCACTTGGAAAGATTTCAAAAGCCCCTGACTGCCTAAGAATCTAAACTGTTGGGCACCTGGGTGGCTCAGTCAGTTAAGCCTCTGCCTTCAGCCCAGGTCATGATTTCAGGGTCCCGGCATCAAGTCCTGCACTGAGCTCTCTGCTCTGCTTCTCATTCTCCCTCTACCCCTCCCCCTGTTCATGCCCTCTTTCTCTCAAATAAATAAAAATCTTAAAAAAAAAAATCCAAACCATGTAACTTAATATTAAATGCCCTCAAAGTTTGCAATATCCCTTTTAAGCACATAAATCATTATTGTTCTACACAAATGCTTTTGACAAATAAAAATGTACCACTACCAGAACACTCTCTGGCTTCTCTATGCCTTTACTCATGTCACAACCCCAACTCAATTCTTTTTACTCTTCACATTCCTCCCAAATTCTAATCACACTCCCTTCCTGAGTCATCTCCTAATACCTGGCCTACCATGTCATCTAATTCTAATTTCCTCTAGAATTTTCTTAATTCACATTTTCCATTTGGAAGTTTCTATGTGCTACGTTTTATTTCTATTAATTTAGTGGTATGTCTACCTATATCCCCATTTCCTATACTCTCATTCCCAGAATATCTTTATATCTATTAATAGTCAAGACTTTGATAGCTACAAAATAAAGTTTAAACTATAGGATAATTTCCTGGAAAAAGATTCTTTTTTTGTTATACACTATATCTAGGAAACTACCAAAAATTATGGAAACTATTAGTTTTATAAATTTATGACACATTTTAAAATATACTATCTGATATTTTGAACATTATAATCCCAGCTAGCAATTTCCCAATAAGACCTTTCTACAGGATAGCTTAAAAATACTTTAATACAAGCTAGTCTTTTTATATTCTATTTCCTTACCTGTCATATTATGGTTTGAGTATTTTGGGTTCTCTAAAAGATTTTATTTGTTTGAGAGAGAGAGAAAGAGAACGCAAGTGGGGGGAAGGGCAAACAGAGAGGAAGAGGAGAAGCAGATCCCCCCAGAGCAGGGAGCCCAAAGGAGGGGGATGACAACCTGAGGCAAAGGCAGACATTTAACTAAATGAGCCACCCAGGTACTCTCACTTAAGTATTTTGTAAATCTGCTGAGTAGTATAGAAAGTTCACAAAATACTGCAGCTAAAACATCTTTGAATGATTTTTACACCCCCCTCAATTCCCTCATCTATAAAATAAGGAGAGAGGGACCAAATGTTCTCTGGGGCCCATTGTTTCAATTATTCAATGACTACCTGAAGTCAGAGATCCTATCCTAAGGATTCCCCAAATGCTCTACAGAACACTCACTATTCAAAAAAATGTTAACAGATGACAGAAGAAAAAAATCCTATAGTCAAATTAATTTAACAATATTTGCTGGGAGAGCACTACATGCCAGGGACTACTGCCTTGATGATACAACTGTGAACAGTACACAATCCTTGCCCATTAGAGCTTACTTTCTAATGGGGGTGAGGGACAATAAATAAATTTAATATGTGAGATGGTAAAAGAGAGTACTGGGGGGGAAAAAAAAGAACTGTATGAGAAATGGAAAGTGCTAGGGTAGAGATGGGAGCTGCCCTCTTATTTTGTTTAGTATTTTGCTAGTATATATTTCCTATCCTTATATTTTTAATCTGCATCTTTGTATTAAAAGTGGGTTTCTGAAAGAAGGGGCAAGATGGTGGAGGAGTAGGGGAACCTATTTCAATCAGTCCGCTGAATTCCCTGGATAACTACCAGAGCACTCTGAATATTCATGAAATCAGACTGAGATGTAAGCTTACACATTTCTGGATCTCTATGGGGGCAGAGTTATCATTAGCCGAAAGGTACAAAGGACGAAGTTGGGATCACACAGAAGGATATCGGAGGATAAACAGATGGGGGAGGGAGCCACCAGAAGCAAGCCATTGCTTACCCAATACAAAAGTGCCCTGTACTTGGGGACCAGTGATAGCTTGGGGGTCGGTGGCTGCAAGATGGGAAAGGACTGATAACAGCACTCAAACAGAAAAAAGGGTTTTAAGGGACAACTGC
The DNA here is from genome assembly GCF_011764305.1 of Mustela putorius furo. Classification (NCBI taxonomy): domain Eukaryota; kingdom Metazoa; phylum Chordata; class Mammalia; order Carnivora; family Mustelidae; genus Mustela; species Mustela putorius. The sequence continues at coordinate 23,605,502 of NW_025422471.1, read as the reverse complement.
TGGGACCTGGCAGCAAGAGGCATGCAGCGCATAAGCTCAAGGTCCCAGGACCATCGGCAGGACCTGGAGCAGAATTGGGTCAGTGGTCCCAGAACGGCAGCCGCGAGGACCGGGCTCACCCAGACCAGTATCACTTGCAGTTTTGGTGTCATGGAGTTACAGAAATAAGCAAGGGGCCTTGGCTGACCACTGAGATGGTCGCTGGCGGTGCGCATCACCTTTGGGAGGCTACAGTATTCGACGGAGTTTGCAGAGGGGGAGTCTGTGTGTTCTGGACCATTCAGAGAAGAGCAGGCTGTGTCTTCTCTCTGAGGCAGAGGCTCTGACCCTCTGAAAAGGCCCAAAAAGCCACCAGAGAACAAGAGCCTGAAAAACCAGTTTCCACAGGACCCAGCCCCTTTACAGGAGGAAGGGCAACTATACCCAAGCAGGATTGAATGAAAAACAATGCAGCAGGCCCTCCTGGCAAAGACAAGCTGAAAAGGGGAAACAAGCACAAAACATCCATTGGGTCCCCATAAAACTATAAAATCCCATCACCAGGCAAACAGTATATTAAGCTCCTGGTATTGCCTCACAGCCTGTATATTTCTTAGATACTTTTCCCTCCCTCTCTTTTTTTAAATTCTTTCACATGATTCTTGTTTATTTTTTTACCTACTTACCATTTCAAATAGGTATTTAATACAACATATTCCATAGTAACTTTTTAACTTCCTAACTTGAACTTTTTCATACATATACTTTTTTTTTCCTTTTTTAAAAATATATAGATATAAGCTTTAATGTAGTCCCTTTTTTCCCTCTTCAATACTACCTTTATATATAGAGCAGTTTTAATTTCACTATACCTCTGGAAAGCTGAGTTCTCTAACAAAGATAACAAGATAGTCCCAGGAAGAAATGAAATACCTTTCCTCCCCAACATCGAAGAATTACAACCACCTTCCCATCACCACCCTCTTTTTATTTTGGGGTTTTTGTGGGGGATTTTCTTCTTCTTTTATCGGTCTTTTTGTTTGTTTTCGTACTTTATAAATCTTACTCTTGGGGCTCATTTTGGCTGGGTTTTTGTTTTTGTTTTTTGGCAGTGACTTCCGATTGCTCTGAAACTTCCCAGGGTGCACCCTGCCTAGGTAGTGGTTGATATTTTCAGCTACACATCCCCTCAACCACAACTCAACAGAATGACAAGGAGGAAAAATTCCCAACAAAGAAAAAACCCAGAGACAATGGCCTCTCCAGCAGATCTAATGGATATAGATTGACACAAGATGTCAAAAATAGACTTCAGGGTAGTAGCTATGAAGACAATAGTCAGGCTACAGGAAAATATTAATGGCAACATAGATTCATTAAGGGCAGAAGTGGGAGCACATCGGGCAGAGCTTAAAAATACTATCATTTTTGTATGGCATCGTAAGATCCAATCTAATCTAGATACTCTAACAGTTATGGGAAATGAGGCAGAAGAACGAATTAGTGACCCTGAAGACAAACTGAGAGAAAAGAAGGAACAGGAGGAGACCTGGAACAAATAGCTTAAAATCCATGAAAACAGAATTAGAGAAATAAATGATGCCATGAAACATTCCAATGTCAGAACTATCAGGATCTCTGAGGGGGTGGAGAGAGAGAGGACCAGAAGATATATTTGAGCAAATTGTAGCTGAGAACTTCCCTAATCTGGGGAAGAAACAAGTAATCATGTCCTAGAGGCAGAAAGGACACCCCTCAACATCGATGAGGGCAGATCAATCCCTAGGCATGTAATAGTAAAACTCACAAATTTTAGAACCAAGAAAAGCATTTTAAGGGCAGTTGGGGGAAGAGATTCCTTATGAACAGAGGAAGGAACATCAGAATAATGTCAGATCTGTCCACAGAGACTTGAAAAGGGCTGGCAAGACATACTCAGGGTACTAAATGAGAAGAATATGCAGCCAAGAATTCTTTATCTGGTAAGGCTGTCATTCAGAATTGATAAGAGGTAAGAAGCTTCCAGGACAGAGACTGAAAGAATATGTGACCACTAAGCTAGCCTTACAAGAAATATTAAGGGGAGGGCTCTACAGAAGGAGAAAGATTCCAACAGATATACCGAACAGAGACATACAGAGACCATCCATAGAAATAAGGACTTCACATGCAACATGATGACAATAAAATCTTATCTGTCAACAATCACTCTCAATATGAATGGCCTAAATGCTCCCATAAAATGGCAGAGGGTTGCAGACTGGATAAGACAGGAGCCATCTGAATGCTGTCTACAAGAGACTCATTTTGAACCTAAAGATACATCCAGACTGAAAGTGAAGGGATGGAGAACTATCTTTCATGCCAACAGACCTCAAAAGAAAGCTGGTGTAGCAACTCTTATATCAGACAAATTAGATTTTAGAAAAGACTGTGGTTAGAGATACAGAAGGACACTGTATCATTCTTAAAGGGTCTATGCAACAAGAAGATCTAACAATTGTAAATATCTATGAACCCTACACGGGAGCAGCCAACTATATAAGCCAACTGTTAACCAAAGAAAGAGACCTATTGATAATAATACATTAATTGCAGGAAACCTTAACACTCCACTCTTAGCAACAAACAGATCAACTAAGCAGAAAATCAACAAAGAAAAAAGAGCTTTGAATGATACACTGGACCAGATGGACCTCATAGATATATACAGAACTTTCCATTCTAAAACAACAGAACACTCAATCTTTTCAAGTGTGCAGGGAACATTCTCCAGAATAGACCACATATTGAGTCACAAATCAGGTCTCAACTGATACCAAAAGACTGAGATTATTCTTTGCATATTCTCAGACCACAATGCTGTGAAACTGGAATTCAATCACAAGAAAAAGTTTGGAAGGAATTCAAACACTTGGAAGCTAAAGACCATCCTGCTTAAGAATGTTGGGGTCAACCATGAAATCAAAGAACTTAATCAATTCATGGAAACCAATGATAACGAAGACACATTGATCCAAAAACCTATGGGATATGGCAAAAGCGGTCCTAAGGGGGAAAAACATAGCCATACAAGCCTCACTCAAAAAAAAAAAAAAAAAAAAAAGAAAAGAAAAACAGAGAAATCCCAAATATACAAACTATCTTTACACCTTAAAGATCTGGAGAATCAACAAATTATACCTAACCCACACAAAAGAAGGGAAATAATTAAGACTAGAGCAGAGATCAATTAATGAGAAACCAGAAATACAGTAGAACACATTAATGAAACTAGAAGCTGGTTCTTTGAAAGAATTAATAAGATCGATACAGATTGATAAGACAGATAGTTTTAGCTCTTCCATTTAGGTCTTTAATTCATTTTGTGTTTACTATAGTATATATATATATATATATATGTATATACATAGACATATATGTGTGAGGCATTTATGAGGCATATATGAGGCAAAATGAGGCAGAGGTCTAAATTCATTTTCTTGCAAGTGTATATCCAGATTTCTAAATTGTTAAGGACTATCCTTTCACCACTGAATGGTCTCTCACCCTTGATAAACATCATTTGATCATATTATGTAAGGGTTTATTTCTGCAAGCTCTATCAGGTCTGTCTTTGTCATATTACCACACTGTTTTGATTACTGTAGCTTTTTTTTTAAAGATTTTATTTATTTAACAGAGAGAGATCACAAGTAGGCAAAGAGACAGGCAGAGAGAGAGAGGAAGAAGCAGGCTCCCTGCTGAGCAGAGAGCCTGATGCGGGGCTCGATCCCAGGACCCTGGGATCATGACCTGAGCCGAAGGCAGAGGCTTTAACCCACTAAGCCACCCAGGTGCCCCTGATTATTGTAGCTTTGAATTAAGTTTTCAAATCAGGAAGTGTGAAACTTATAAATTTTTCAAGAATGTTTTGGCTATTCAGGATCAGTATGAATTTAAGGATAGATTATTCTGGTTTTGCAAATAAAATCACTGGGCATTTGAAGGGAATTACACTGAATACATATTCACTTTGACACTAACATCTTAAAAATACCAAGACTTCCAATCCATGAACAGAGGATATTTTTCCATTTATTTATATTTTCTCTAATTTCTTTCAGCAATGTTTAATAATTTTCAAGGAATGAGTCTTTTACCCCCTTGGTAAGTTTATTCCCAAGTATTTTATTCTTTTTGAAGCTACTGTAAATGGGACTATTTCCTTAATTTCCTTCTCGGACTGTTCATTGTTAGTGTATAGATGCAACTAATTCTTATGTATTGACTTTTTTATGCTGCAACTTGGCTAAATTCATTTATTTTTAAAGTTTATGGTAAAATATTTATTTTTCTAAATAGGAAATCATGTTGTCTGTGAACAAAGAAATTTTAGTTCACTTTTTAGTTCCTTGGCTATTTGGATGACTTTTATTTCTTCTTTTTGCCTAACTGCTCTGCTAAAACTTCCAATATTATATTCAAAAGAAAAGACAAAAGCAAACATCCTTGTCTTTATTGAAGAAAAAAAGCTTTCAGTCTTTCATCACTAACTATGATGGCAGCTGTTGTTTTTCATATATGGCCTGTAGCATTATGTTGGGTCAGTTCCCTTCTAGTCCTTGTCTGTTGAGTGTTTTATCATGAAAGATTATTAAATTTTGTCAAATTCTGTTTCTCTATCAATTGAGATGATCATGTGATTTTTTACCCCTTCATTCTGTTAATGCGGTGCTTTACAACAACAGACTTTCATATGCTGTTCATGTTCTTCTATAAATAATAATAATCTAGATCCAAAAAGCCACATGAATTCTTTAAAGTCAAGAAGAAAAACAGGAGAAATTGCGCTTTTCTAAATTTTATGGTTTATTTTTAAAAGTTCAACAGTTTTAATGTATAAATACTGGCTAATTTAAAAGGAAAGAAGGAAGGAACAGAAGGGGGAAGGGAAGGGAAAGAAAGGAAAAGGGGAAGGCAAGGGGAGGGAGAAGCAAGAAAGATAGATCTTTCCCAAAGGCAACTCTTAAACTTCAGCATTCAAGAATAAATGAAGAAATAGAAAAAGAACTAGTCCCTGATTTACATCCCAGAAAGTAACAATGGAGTAAAAATTGAAAGAAAACTCACTAAGATGTATTACTACTACTTATAGAACTGGTGTTGATGACTAACAACATGGCAGAAGAATCTTGACCCTTTACGCAATTTCCAACCCCAAAACAACAAAAAGATGCCAGCATCAACCACAAGATGAATCCTTGAAGTATACACACAACTGAAACATTTTTGTTAAAGGAATGAAGAGTGGAATTAGCAATGCTCAGAAAGGTTTAGACTAGTATGTTTATTATACATTAACTGGAGACAGTAAAGATTATACATTAGTTTCTTCTTCTTACATGGATTTTCTCATTTTTCCAACAATAATAATGTAGCATTTATCTTTGGCTTAAGATCTTTTTTTTTTAAGATTTTATTTATTTATCATAGAGAGAGCACAAGCAGGTCAAGTGGCAGGCTCCCTGCTGGACAAGGAGCCCGATGTGGGACTCAATCCCAAAACCCTTGGATCATGACCTGAGCCAAAGGCAGCAGCTTAACCGACTAAGCCACCCAGGTGCCCCATGGCTTAAGATCTTTTAAAAATATATTTAGAGGGCACCTGGGTGGCTCAGTGGGTTGAGCTGCTGCCTTCAGCTCGAGTCATGATCTCAGGGTCCTGGGATCAAGTCCCGCATCAGGCTCTCTGCTCAGCAGGGAGCCTGCTTCCCCCCACTCTCTCTCTGCCTGTCTCTCTGCCTACTTGTGACCCCTCTCTCTGTCAAATAAATAAATCTTTAAAAAAAATATATTTACAAAAACACCTAAAACTCTGAAACTACTTTTAATTTTTTTAGGATCAGTAATATCCAACCAAATACTCTGGAACATGTATGACTATGAAATAAGATAAAACAATAACTACAGGAATTTTAAGACTCTCATCAAAGAAAGGTTCAGATTTGCTCATTATCCTATAACTACAAAGCCAAGTAAACTAATCTGAGGAAGACCTTCAAGTTCTAATGCTTGCTAAAAGAAAATACATAAAAGATTCAATACACTGGGGATTTCAACACAAATATTCCATTCCTCCAAGGACTCCAGATTGTCAACTCATCAGTATTTTAGCTACAAAATCTTATTACTAATTCACTGTCTGAAACAACACATTTCGAATTCTCCTTGGTCCACTACATTTCACCAAGCAAGGATAAAACATGGACATGTGCTATAAACATTAGACACATATTTTTCAGAAATATTAAGAAAAATAATGTATGAGTGCTTCAACTTGAGTCCTGCTGTGTAATAAGTGACCACAAGATTTTGAGGTAGGCAGCTTTTCTTCCCAAAGAATGTTGTGGCACAGATGAGACTTTACTTAATACATGAAACACTGGAAACATTGCTTCATGATTCTAAGTCTCAGATATCACCAAAGAAATAAACTGTATCATTATGGTTTCTCAATGTTAGATGTTGCTGAAAAGATTCTCTAGTGAATCACAGGACTACCAACTATGAAAGATACAGATATGCATTGCCAGCACTTTGACATATTTTAGAAAATAATGTGGTTAAATACCCAACATTTAAAATTTTGGCAGATTAAATTCAGATATCTTTAAATGTTTTTAACTATGATGAAAAGACCTGAAAACTACTCTGCAATTGTAAAAAGTGACAAAACCCCATTTTCAGGGCTCATGATACACAAATTATAAAGAGAAATTTAAATTTAAAATTTACATTAAGAAAATACAAGTCTGGGATGCCTGGGTGGCTCAGTGGGTTAAGCCTCTGCCTTCGGCTCAGATCATGATCCCAGAATCCTGGGATCATGCCCTACATCGGGCTCTTTGCTCAGCAGGGAGCCTGCTTCTCCCTCTCTCTTTGCCTAAATCTGCCTACTTGTGATTTCTCTCTCTGTCAAAGAAAGAAAGGAAGGAAATAAGGTAACTTTGAAGCCAATATCAAATTCTGACTGACTGACCTCCAGGAAACTATTTCTAGCCAAAAGATGTTTGGAAATGATATACACACACGAACAGAAAAATTTCTAAATGATTTTAAAAGCTTTCACATAGGAATATGGTATTAACTAGAAATCAAATTAAAAGCTGGACAAAAGTAAAAGTGAATGAATAATTGCTCTAACAGCTCACTGAAAATATTTTAAGTAAAATAACTGTTAGTTACTTAATAAAAGGGCAAATAGCAGGGGCACCTGGGTGGCTTTGTGGGTTAAAGCCTCTGCCTTCGGCTCAGGTCATGATCCCAGGGTCCTGGGATCAAGCCCCGCATCAGGCTCTCTGCTCGGAGGAGAACGTGCTTCCTCCTCTCTCATTCTCTGTCTGCCTCTCGGCCTACTTGTGATCTCTGTCAAATATATAAAATCTTAAAAAAAAAAAAGGCAAATAGCAAACAATAACTGCTTACTGAAAATTGAAATGTATTACTCAATAAATAGTATGCAAAAACACAAAGTATTTTGAGAAAGCAGTAACAAAAAAGTAGAACTTAAAATTAAACACTAAAAACTATAATACACCTATGAGAGAAATTAAAGATGACCAAAACAAGTAAAGAAATAGAACCATGATCATGAGTCATAAAGCAAAATACTGTTAAAATGTTAATTCTCCCCAAAATTGATCTATAGAGTTAATGCAGTTCCAATATAGAGCCCCGTAGGTTTTTTCTCCATATAGAAAATGAGTTTAAAATATCTGAAAATAAAATATAAATCTCTCATAACTCCCTGACAATGTAATTATCAACCGAGAAAGTCCAAGCACAGAATACTGAAAAACTGTTAGAGATAAGAAGAGAGTTCACTGAGAAACATAATGCACAACACAGAAAAGTCATTTGTTTTCCTATATACTATTAATAATTAATGTTAAAAATATAATGGAGACCATTCAAAATGGCTACCAAGACTTAAAAATGCACAGAAATGAATCTAATAAGGAATGCACAAGATCTCTATGATAAAAACCACAAAATATAAATATAATGTTAAAGACAGGGAAAGAGAGATGAAAGCTAGAAGGGGAAGGGAATATATTAATTCCATATTATCCTAATCAAAGTTTAAAAACAATTTTAAACAGAACTTGGAAATTTGGTTCTAAACTTTATCTAGAGGATGAAACTTTCACTTTTTATGTCTCAATATTATTTAAAAATTTATATATATAATTACATCTTGTATAATATATTCACTTGTATAATGAAGAATAACTTCTTTCACACTTATTGAGATATAACTGACATATAACATTGTATACACTGAAAATAAGGTATTACTGTCAAGCCTCTCAGAACAACCATCACCTAGAAGACAAGGGATAACAAGTGATGGCTAGGATGTAGAGAAAAGGGGATCCTTTCTACTATTGGTAGCAATGTAAATTGGTACGGCCACTATGGAAAACAGTATGGAGGCTGCTCAAAAAATTAAAAATTGAACTATCATATGATTCAGCAACCCCATTTCAGAGTATATATCCAAAGGAAATAAAATCGCTATCTCAGAGATATCTATATTCCCATGTTCACTGCAGCACTGCTCACAGTAACCAAGATATGGAAACAACCCAAGAATCTGTCAACAGATGAATGGATAAAGGTGATATAGATACATAGATGTAATGGAGTACTATTCAGCAATGAGAAAGAAGGAATCCTACCATTTGTGACAAAATGGATAGATCTTGAGGGTATTATACAAAGTGAAAGAATAATTTTCAATTACTGATCATTCTATAGTTAAAAAAAACAAACTTGAGGGCGCCTGGGTGGCTCAGTGGGTTAAGCCTCTGCCTTCGGCTCAGGTCATGATCTCAGGGTCCTGGGATCGAGTCCTGCATTGGGCTCTCTGCTCGGCGGAGAGCCTGCTTCCCTCTCTCTCTCTCTCTCTCTCTGCCTGCCTCTTTGCCTACTTGTGCTCTCTCTCTGTCAAATAAATAAATAAAATCTTTAAAAAAAGAAATTTTGAAATTTACCTTTATGCAAACTTCTTAATGAGACAGTCTTTAAGTACTAGGCATATAGGACTATATTTATATTTCTTTTTTTACATTTCTTTGTGATACATTATTTATACCTAAATTACATTTTTTATAATCCAGATTATGAGAATATCAATGTTGATTTAACACTTTAAAAGAGTAATTTCAAAAATTACCAAATGCCACATTTCCAGATTTAGGAATTTCCACAGTATCCTCAGATTTAGTGAAATAATTTTTCCTACATGGAATGTAAAAGCCAAAATTTAATGAAATTAAGAGCAGTGCTTGCTTTATATGGTAGTAAGGGATTGTAACCTATAGGAGACCGAGCTGAAACCATCCAAAGCAATCCTGATAATCAATTATAACTCTTGCAATCAATCTTTGACTTTTAAAATTTTTATAAAAATATTAAAACTCTCTCAGTTATAATGTATAGGAAGCTGAAAAACAGTTAAACTAACATTTATTTAGTAGAATTTAGAACATTAGAAACACTGGAAATTAACATAGCAAGTGTAGTCCGAAATGGGTTTTTCTATTCTCACCATGTAAAATACAGAGCAAGCATCTTTTCTATGTTTTAGTGAATTACCAAACTCCTGTTCAAATTTGTATCACCTTCCAACATTTAATCCTTGGCACTTCCAATATTATAAATTATCTTCCAGAGTTCCTCTAATGGGAAGTTTTTTTGGCACCATTTCTTTCTCTGGCATATCTTCATCCTTTCATCACAACCATTTCCCTTACGTATGTTGAAAAGCTCACCTTTACTACATTCTTCCAGCTACATAAATTAGTGTCTCTCAAAAAATTGCTGTTTCACCATTCCCACTCTTGGCTCTTTCTCTATAACTCCATTTACTTTCTACCTGATTTTCATTTCCAATGTTACCACTTTTTTCGTTTTTTAAGATTTTATTTATTTATCAGAGAGAGAGAACAAGCAGGGGAAGCAGGTGGCAGAGGGAGAAGCAGGGTTCGATTCCAGGACTCTGGGATCATGACCTGAACTAACGGTAGAATGGAGGTAGATGCTGCCTGAACCACCCAGGCATCCCAAGTATTAACACTTTTATTTCTTTGCTGCATTTTCATCTTTGCTGACCAAATCTCTCATTATCCATTTTTATAAAATGTCAAGTGAGTTTCTCACTGGGAAGCAAGGAAGGAACACAACTACATGTTTTGCTGTCTGTAAATAAACCACGTAATGTACACAGTGACAAATCAATAAAAGATTTTGAAAGAAGTGACATAACTGATCACTGATCATGATGCATATTTGTTATCTATACAGTGAGTTGTGAACTTAAGAGTTACTGGTGAAGTTTGCACATTATGCAATTACTCTGTTAATAAGCCCTATAACTGAAATTTGAACCATGTTGTTGTGGGATTGGTATTATTTAACTCAACTATGTTAACTGAAATCTGTGTGTTATCAAAGCCATATAAAGCAAAAACTACTTGTCCAGAAATGCAATTATTTATACGGCTTAGTGTTACAACTGAAAAATTTACAAAGAATCTTGAACATGTCCCCTACATTACCAAATGACATAAACCTGAATTTAAGAATCAAATAACCTACAGGAATTCTACAGATGCAGTTAGTCCTTAACTTTTATAAATCTGATTTTCATAACAAGTAATTTTTTAACACAACATATTGAAACTGATAATTACCTTTCATAAAGGTGATATGAATTTAATATGTAAGAAAAGAAAGGAGGGGGCGCCTGGGTGGCTCAGTGGGTTAAGCCGCTGCCTTCGGCTCAGGTCATGTTCTCAGGGTCCTGGGATCGAGGCCCACGTCGGGCTCTCTGCTCAGCAAGGAGCCTGCTTCCTCCTCTCTCTCTGCCTGCCTCTCTGCCTGCTTGTGATCTCTCTCTCTATCAAATAAATAAATAAAATCTTTAAAAAAAAAAAAAAAAGAAAGAAAGAAAAGAAAGGAGGGGCGCCTGGGTGGCTCAGTGGGTTAAGCTGCTGCCTTCGGGTCCTGGGATCGAGCCCCATGTCAGGCTCTCTGCTCAGCAGGGAGCCTGCTTCCCTTCCTCTCTCTCTCTGCCTGCCTCTCTGCCTACTTGTGATCTCTGTCAAATAAATAAATAAAACCTTTAAAAAAAAAAAGAAAAGAGATTTCAACGTCTCATTTGGTAGCATTTCCTTCTGGAAAACAGTATTGTTTCAGTTGTGTTGTCACATTATACTATTTCAGTTGTGCTGTCACCTTATTATACAAGTTTATTTGTGCAATTATACAAGTATATTACATTTTGACATTATATAAAAATATGTGGGAAATAAAATCAACAATGGTAGTGATAAAAAAAACACAGAAGCAATAAGAAACAAAGGTTTTATAAATTTAATTCCACTGAGAAAAAAATCAAAACTCTTTAGCATTAGACAATCACTGAATTAAACAGTGTTTTCACTTTGAATGCAAAAAAAAAAGTGTGCATACAATACAAACTGCAAAAACATTTTATTAAAAATTGTATATACAACTAAAAACTGCATTATATTTTTAGCTTACTGACAACTGAACTCCTCTAATAACTTATTAGTAAATTGTTTAAATTTTACATTACAATTGAAAACTGGTTAATGGTCTTACACTTACCAATATTCATTAGAACTTCTATGATACAGGGCATCTGGGTGACTCAGTCAGTTAAGCATCTGCCTTTAGGTTGGGCCCTGATCTCAGGGTTCTGGGATCAAGCCCTGCATCGGGCTCCCTGTTCTGTGGGGAATCTGCTTCTCCCACTCCCTCTGCTCCCACCCCTGCTTGTACTCTTTCTCTCAAATAAATAAATAAAATTTTAAAAAAAAGAACTTCTATGTTCTTTTTTTGTTATTGTTATTGTTATTGGTAGTAAGGGAACTTGAAACACAGAAGACTGCTCACAATTTTTAGGCCATTAAATGACACAAGAAAATCCTTTCACTAATCTAGACTCCTTCCAAGTAGGAAGTCAAAATGTTGTAAATAATGTTATTTTGTCCTTAAAATGATTAGCTCTTTCTATCTCTATTAGTGAAAATCCTTTCACTAATCTAGACTCCTTCCAAGTAGGAAGTCAAAATGTTGTAAATAATGTTATTTTGTCTTTAAATGATTAGCTCTTTCTATCTCAGAGGAGAAAAATTTTGATATTAGAGATGGGGAACTTAGAACACAGAAAAGATAGAATTAAAACTCAAGCTCTGGAAAAAAAAAAAAAAAGCAAAACTCAAGTATTGGAATTGTGACACTCCAAAGTTCTTCCAAAACATTTTAGACAGGAAATACTAAGTTAATATAAAGGGAAAATGAGGTATTTGTCTTGGTACTAAATATATTATTTAACATATATTTAATATAATCACTACGTGTCCCTTTTCCAAAATTGAAATTATCTATTTTACCTACCCCAACGATCCGTTTCATAGCATCCAATTTAGCAGAGTCTTTGTTGCTTTCCAACATTTGCTTTAGATCTTCATTCCTATATAAAAGATAAGAAAAAACCTCCATATTTCAATTTTTACATTATATAGTTATTAAAATACAGTTCTTAAAAATTAGAAATAATGGGCGCCTGGGTGGCTCAGAGGGTTAAGCCTCTGCCTTTGGCTCAGGTCATGATCTCAGGGTTTTGGGATCGAGGCCCACATCAGGCTCTCTGCTCAGCAGGGAGCCTGCTTCCCTCTCTCTGCCTGGCTCTCTGCCTACTTGTGACCTCTGTCATATAAATAAAAATAAATAAATAAGTAAATAACCCTGTCTTTTTAAAAAAAATTAGAAATAATGAATATTATAAAACGTCATTCTTAAATATAATTAAATATATATTTTCATCTACTCTACAAATATTGAAGTGCTACATTGTAATGAAGCCCATCAATCATACAAAAATATAAAACTGTACCTCAGTTCTGGGTAAAATATCTATGTGAACATAGGCATAAAGATTCTCCCATCTAAAAATCTCCTCTGGATTAATCATCAAAAAGAAAAAAGAAAAATTCTTGAATTACCACTAAAATATTTTCATAAGCCAAAAAGTAAGAATTTTCTTTTCTCAAGAAAGAACACTCATCAAGAAAGGCTCACTCAAACCATCCCTTTTTAATCCCTACCTCTCCTCCGTCAAAAAAAAAAAAAAAAAAGAGGGGTGCCTGGGTGGCTCAGTGGGTTAAAGTCTCTGCCTTCGGCTCGGGTCATGTCCTGGGCTCTCTGCTCGGCGGGGAGCCTGCTTCCTCCTCTCTCTCTCTGACTGCCTCTCTGCCTACTTGTGATCTCTGTCTGTCGGGTAAACGAATAAAATCTTTAAAAAATAAAAAAAAAAAGAACTTGAACATGAGGGCAAACACTCAGGGATACTCCCTAATCAAAGAATTATGTAAAGCCAATTTTAACACTTGAATGAGAAGACAAGGTGATGAACCAGAATAGTTAGTTAGTAGTAAGGATGAAAATGTAGGATAGATGCAAGAACTACCTACAAGTTGAAATCAGTGTGATGCAGTGACGGTGAAGAATGAGATTGGGGCACTCAGTAAGGATATTCTGTGTTTCTAATTTGGACTGACCATGCTACCATGTAAGATAAAATAGACACTTCCTATTTCCCAAAACTAATTGCTATATAAACATCCTTAAAAGTGCAGAACAAAAACTATCACTACCTTACACAGAAAAACTGAAAAAAAGAAAAAGAAAAACATAAGAACACTTTTTTAAAGATTTTATTTGAGAGAGACAGACAGACCACAAGCTGGGGGAATGGAAGGCAGAGGGAGAGGGAGAAGCAGGCTCCCCACTGAACAAAGAGCCAAACACTAGGCAGAGGCACAGGCAGACACTTAACCTGACTGAGCCATCCAGGCACCCCCTAATCCACAACAAATTATTTTGCTCACAACTGATCTGCTCCTATCCTAAGTGAAACTTCTCCCAGCATATTCTCCCAACATATTCCCCCTAGCTAAAGAAAATCTGTAATTTGCAATCTCTAATCATTTTTCCTTCAACACGAAAGGACAGATTTTTAAAAGTTATATAGCTAGGCGAAGAGTTCTCACACTTGACACCAAAAGTACAGTCCATAAAAGGGAACACCAATAAACTGGATCTCATCAAAATTTAAAACTCTTTCTCCCCATTAAGAGGAAGAAAAAGAATAGAGACTGGCAAAACTATCTGCAACCATATTGCACATATTGCACATAATCGATAAAGGACTAATATCCAGACTATATTTCAAATTTCAAAATTCAACAGTTAACAAAAAAATTTCAATTAGAAAAGGGACAAAACTATGGATTAAACTATGTTTCCTTAACCCCAAAGGTGACTTTACTAGGGCCTTTAAAGAGATCAGTAATTAAATAAGGTCATAGGGGTAGACCTCTAATCCAGTAAAAATGATGTTGTCCTAAGAAGAGAGAGAGAGACATCACTGGTGCACACCCACAAAGAAAAGACCATGTGAGAACAGAGAAAGGAGACAATCAAATGTAAGCCAAGCAGAGGCCTCAAGAGTAATCAAACCAGGAATTCCAGTATCCTGGGAGAACTGTGAGAAACTGTGAGAAGTAAATCTCTGTTGTTTAAACTACACAGTCTATATTTTGTTAAGACAGCCATAACAAACCAATAGATTTTGGTACCCAGAAATGTAATGCTGCTATAACAAACCTAAAAATGTGCAAGTGGCTTTGGATAGAGGCTGGAACAGTTTGGAGGTGCATATTTAAGACAAAAAAACCAAAAAACAAAAAAGCCTAGATTGCCTTAAAGAGAGTGTTAGTAGAAATATGGATGTTAAAGGTGATTGTGATGAGATCTCAGATGGAAATGAGGAGCATGTTATTAGAAACTGGAAGAAAGGCAATCCTTGTTATAAAGTGGAAGGAACTTGTCTCCTAATTTTCTTCTAGTGTTGTATGGAAAGTGGAAGTTAAAAGTAATGAACTTGGATATTTAGCAGACAAGATTTCTAAGCAAAGTAGTAAAGGCACAGCCTGGTTTCTCCTTGTTTCTTATGATAAAAGTGAGAAAGATAAACTGAAGGAAATGTTAAGCAAAAAAAGAACTAGAACTTGAAGATTTGGAAAATTTTCAGCCTATCTATATTGCAAAATATAAGAACTCTTCATTGGACCTTTTTCAAAAGTGTGGCTAGAAAATTATTTCACCAAGATTACATGGGTACCAACTCATGAATATAAGCAGGTGTCAGAGCAGAAGCCAGAGAGAGAGATGGGATTATACCACAGAGACACTGCCAGCTTGGAGTAAAAGGGAGAAAAGAAACAAAATGAGGGAAGTCTGTCGGACTTCAGGATTCTACATGACAGGACAGCATGAGGACGCAGAGAGATATCAGCCAATGGTACACCAAGGAGACAGGCCTGAGAAGAAACCAAACCTGCCTTCAGTATGATGGTAGACATTTGGCTTCTAGAACAGTGAGAAATAAATTTCTGTTAATCAAGCCACCCGTTTCGTGGCATTCTCTGATGGCAGCCTTGGCAAACTAATACAGATATCAACAATTCACTAAAGGAGGTACACATTGCGAAAGGCATATGAAAAGATAACTGCATTACCTATTAGGGAAATACAAATTAAAACGACAGCAAGATATAACTACATATATATCAGAATGGCTCTCATCTAAAATTTTTTAAAAATGGGGCACCTGGGTGGCTCACAGTTGGTTAAGCACCAACTCTTAATTTCAACTCAGGTCATGATCTCAGGATCATAAGATTGAGCCCCGCACTGTGCTCTTCGCTTGGTGTGCAGCCTACTTAAGATTCTCTCTCCCTCTCCTTCTGCCCCTCTACCCACTCTTACATGCTCTCTCTCGAAAGAAAAAAAGAAAAGATTAAGTTAAATTTAAAAACAGTAACAACACCTAATGATAGAACAGAGAGGAACTGGATCACTCATTTACTGCTGGTAGGAACTTAAAGGGTTACAGCCACTCTGGCAGTTTGGACAACCAAGTAATTTCACTGTTGGGTATTTATCTCTGGGAAATGGAAACTGATACACAAAAACCTGCACACAGGAATTCATAGCTGCTTTCATCCCTATTAGCCAAAATGGAAACCCAGATGTCCATCCACAGATGAATGGTTCAGCATGGAATACCACTCATCAGGTTAGATAAACTATTGATACATAAGACAACTCTGATTAATCTCCACAGAAATATGCTGAGTGAGAAAAGTTAATTCTAAAAGGCTAAATACTGTATTATTCTACTTATATAATAATTGTGAAATAACAAAATAATAAATTATAGAATAAAAAAATAAATACAAATTATAGAAGCAGAGAAAGGTCAGTGGCTTCTGCACATTAAGATCAAAAAAGGGAAAGGCGGTTATAAAAGGGAGATGGAACAGTTATGCATCTTTACTGATGTGATGATGATACATGACACAAAACAGAATTGAGGACACACACACAAGTAAATACAAGTAAAGTCTTAAGTTCAATCTAAAAAACCAATTATATAACAATTAATGGTTCATTTATAAGAAGACAAAGAAGCCAATCAAAAATGAATGGTTAAAAAAAAAAAATGGTCAAGTGGTGCCTGGCTGGCTCAGTGGAACATGTGGTTCTTGATCTCAGTTATAAGTTCAAGCCCCACCTTGGCTAAAGGGATTACTAAAAAAAAAATGGTTAAAATATGTCAAGACATTTCACAAAAGATCAGGAATACCAGTAAGCATATTAAAACCCGCTTAAGATTATTAACTATCAGGAAAATCCATATTAAATGAGATATCATTAACACCCAATGGAGGAACTGAAATTAAGAGACTGACAATAACAAATGTTGCCAAGGCTCTAGAGAAATGAGAATTCGCACATATTGTTGGTGGGACTGTAAGAACAACAAAAACACACACATACACACACTCTCTCTTTGGAAAACTGGGTGATTCTTACAAATTTAAACATAAGCCTATCATGTGACCCAGTCGATTCCATTTCTCAGAGAAATAAAAACATATTTCCACATAACAACTTACATGAACATTCATAGCAGCTTTATTAGTAATAGTAAAAAACTGGAAGAAATATAAATATCCATTGGTAAAATGTGACTTAGCCAAACACTGGAATACTACCCAGCTATGAAAACTAATTACTGATAGATGCAACACAGTGGATGAATTCTTAAAATCATTATTCTGAGTGAAAGAAGTCAGACACAAAACAGCGTGATTTAATTCATTTAAACTTACAGAAAAGGCAAACTAATCGAGACTGAAAGCAGATAAGTCATACCCCAGGGCCATGGAGTAGAGGAAGAAATGGAGAGCCAAGGAACGTAAGAAAACTTTATTTCATAAGATGGTGGAAATGTTCAGTATCTTCTTCACTGTGGCGGTGACTTCACTGGTACAGATACCTGTCAAAACATCTAATTACCACCTTTGGGTGGATAATTTATTATATGCAAATCATACCTCTGTAAAGCTAATAGTAAAAACATTCATAATGTTTTATTCAGGTGTGAATAAGATGTCGTGTTCTCCTAAACAAGACCAAAAGACATAAATCTACTTCTGAGAAAAACATTATGAGGAATCAGATAAGCCACCACTTTATACTCAGATATCAATTAAGCTTCATCCATGCTTACTCAAGAATTTAAATCACTACATACTGTATTTTAGTATATCAAAGCAAAATCTTCTCAAAGAAACTAAAAGGAAACTAAGACTGTATTATTACAAATTGTAATTAACTACTTACAATAGTTATTTGTTTATAATTAGCAATCTTTCAACTTTTCACAAGGCAGAAAAAGGAAAAAAAACTTATGCCACATGACTACTTCATGAAACAGTTCAATCACCAAAAAGTATGAGAAACCTGGGTGGCTCAGTTGGTTAAGCTGAACTGCCTTCAGCTCAGTTCATGATCCCAGGGTCCTGAGATGGAGTCCCACATCAGCCTCCTTGCTCAGTGGGGAGTCTACTTTTCCCTCTGCCCGCCTCTTAACTTCTTTGTGCTCTCTCTCCTTACCTCTCTGACAAATAAATTAAAATCTTAAAATTAAAAAAAAAAAGTATGAGAAACCCTTGCTTAGGTCTATGAGTAAACCAGAAAATCTTCTTTAACTATACATAGAAATCCTGGACACAAAACTACTAACTAGTGTTTGTACACTTTATGAATTTAAGCCTCATGTACACAGTAAGCACTTACTAAGAATGAATGATCAATCAGATGTTATTACAGGCTAAGTTATATATCTTCCAAAATTCCTATGAAGTCCTAACCCCCAAAATGTGGCTATTTGGAGACAGAGCCTTTAAAGTGGTAATTAAGTCAAAATGAGATCAGGATGGATGGACCTTAATCCAACATGACTTGATGTCTTTGTAGGAGATTAAGACACAGACAAAGACAGAACAAGGGATGACCAGGTGAGGACACAGCAAGAAGGTGGCCACCTGCAAGCCAGGGAAAGGGGTCTCAGAAGAAATCAGAACTGCCTATTTTGATCTTAGACTTACAGCCTCCAGAAATTGAGAGGAAATAAGTTTCTTTAAGCCATAGGTTCTGTGTCTTTCTATTATGGCAGCCATAGCAAACTAATATGGAAGGTAAATGTTACAAATGGTCATTACATAAAAACATAAATAAACAAATAAATACTAAGTACATTTTTTTCCAAAGAGTAGAGGCAATGAAATTTATTATGCAAAAAAAAAAATTACTCTTCTTTTCGAAGCAGCTCATAAAATTAAATACAATGGTGACAACTAATGGGACACAAAAATAGTTAAATAATTAAAACAGTGACTTTTCTCTAAACTTACAGTTAGAAAATACACAAGTAGTAGAGAAAGCAACACATAAAAACTGTATCTGAGGATATACAACTACCAAATAATAAAATATCATAAATGTTCACTGGATTACATTTAGAATCCCTTCTTAAAACTTGTCACTCTTCTATACTGCAAAGGTAACTGAAAGGAATATTAAAAATAATATGCCTGGGTGGCTCAGTCAGTTAAACATCTGCCTTTGGCTCTCAGTTCATGATCCCAGGGTTCTAGAATCGAGTCCCACCTTGGGCTCCTTGCTCAGCGGGGAGCCTGTTTCTCCCTATGCCTACTGCTCTCCCTGCTTGTGCTGTCTCTCTCTGACAAATAAATAAATTCTTAAAAAAAAAAAAAATGAGTTTGCCTCAATTAGAGAAGTAGACATAGAATATATTAAAAAAAAAAAAAAATGGAAGGGTGCCTGGGTGGCTCAGTGGGTTAAAGCCTCTGAAAAAAGATTTTATTTATTTATCAGAGGGACGGGGAGAGAGCGAACACAGGCAGACAGAATGGCAGGCAGAGGCAGAGGGAGAAGCAGGCTCCCTGCTGAGCAAGGAGCCCGATGTGGGACTCGATCCCAGGACGCTGGAATCATGACCTGAGCCGAAGGCAGCTGCTTAACCAACTGAGCCACCCAGGCGTCCCATAAATAAAATCTTTAAAAAAAAAAAAAAAAATGGAACCACACGAGAGGTTTTTTTTCCCCTTATCTACCTTGTTATTTTCTTTCTACTTTTTATTTTTGTCTTTGACTTAATGACCATGTATACTTCCATAAATGAAAATTTTTAAAAAATCTTACAAATCTTAGTGGGGTAAGAAAGAAAAAAAAAACTGAAATAATTAGATAGGGGAAAAAAAGACTATGTGATGACACATACACATATCAAAAGTAAAAGAAAGTTCATTTGCTCATGTCTGCCCCCTTACACTTTTCCCAAGAGCTCTCCAACATTCTTCTCCACCAGTGTTAGAGAAGTGAGCAATGAAGAATAACAAAGCAACAATTTTTAGGATAACCCAACCTCTCCAATCCTAGGAGTAACTTTATTCAGAGCCTAATGGAAACTTGGTTTACTCCTTTTAAGCTTGAGATACCAGAGTCCCCTTCCCAACCACTTTTAGGTACTGACACACACTCTCAAATTAAAAGTAAGAAAACAAGATCCCAATATTAAAGCCAAAGGTTTTGCAGATCATGTTTAATGTAGTCTTCAACAAACATAAGTATCTTTTGTTTTAACACAGGCCGATAGTAAGTTTGAGGTTCAGAGAAGATACTAGAAATACCCCAGGCACTGCTTCAACTTGATGTAATATTCAACTTCACACAGGTATATCATGAAAACTATTGAAAATTCTGACATAAATTACATTATTTCTTCTCCAATTCCTCTTTGTCACCAGTTACTGTTACTGTCAACAGTAAAGGCTTGGGAGACTAAAAACAAATACCTCAGGGACACCTGGGTAGCTCAGTCGGTTAAGCCACTGCCTTCGGCTCAGGCCATAATCCCAGGGTTCTGGGATGGAGTCCCACAGCGGCTCCTTGCTCAGTGGGGAGCCTGCTTCTCTCTCTCCCTCTGCCTGCCTTTGCTCTCTCTCTCTCTCTCTCTGCCTGTCTCTATTTGTCTGTATGACAAATAAATAAATAATCTTTTTTTAAAAAACACACACCTCAAAAAACACATCTCATTTACCCTCAAAATAAGTGCACTTGTATAGGGTCATTTTAGGTCTACCTTCTTCCTTATCTGGATTCAAATATGGCCTATTAACATGTATCAGTTAGTTCATTAATCTTAGAAATTGAGAAATTCCTTCTGCTAAACATTAAGAGAGTTGATTCAAATAATGCTGAATTGGCAATACTTTCACTGATAGGTGAAAAACAATACTTGTTTGAATTATTATTTTTTTAAATTTACCTGATTTTTTATTTACCTACTGACCAGCAGCTTTCCAGCTTTGAGTACTAGGATACCAGCTTTATTTTTACATAAGTGACATCTTGTGGTAATAAGTGGTATAACTTTTCCTTTCATTTTCAAAATATATCTTTTTATAGTTTAAAGGAAAATATGTAACTGGAATTAGAGAAAATCTTACTATTACCAGAAAGACACTCTCATCAGCACCAGTAAAAAAATCACCTATAATCAAAAAGCAAAATGTTACCAGTTATACATAAGAACTTAAGAGGTAGGAGAGCTTTAACATTGTATAAATTAACTCTTTTCTTAAAAAACAAAACAAAACAAAACAAAATCTATAATCCAGGGGCACCTAGCCAGCTCAGTCAGAAGAGCATACAACTCTTGATTTCAAGGTCATGAGTTCAAGACCCATATTGTATATAGAAAGTACTAAAAAAATAAATAAATAAAATGTCTATAATCCATATTTCATTTAAATCTTTCACTCCTTTTAAAAACAATGTGAATTAAGGGAATGATTAAGACTATACAGCCTTATACACTGTATCGGTGATACTCAAAGTGTGATCCAAAAAAGTTCAGTCCAAGAACCATCACTAATCCACAAATTCTTTTTACTAATCCATGAGGAGACATGTACAGAAACTGAAAGCAAGCAAAGCTAAAAACCTGACAATAATTCAACACTATTTTTTTGAATCTAATAAAAAAAAAATGGGGGCTTGCATTTTGCATGCTTTCTTTCATTCCATTTTTCCAGTAATTTATTTCTTAATGTATTTTACAGAAGATCCATGATGGACTAGAAATTTGAAAGAAAAAAATAATAATTATTTAATCAGTTTGCAAGTACTGCAATATACACCATCTCCTTCTTTTCCCTCAAAAGGGAATTTGTGTACCATAAAAAGCAACACCTGAAATTTAAACCCAGGAATGATGGACTAGGGAAAGTAACATGGAATAGCAATTTCTAGTTGGAGGCATGTCCCCCAAACGACGTATCAAATCTTTAAAAGGAAGGTGGACCTTTTCAAGCCCTGTCAAAAAATTTTAAAATTCTAAAACATAGGTAACTCTGCATGCTTTATGAGCCACTTAAATGAAAAATGTTTCTACTTAAGTGTTACACTGTACAAATAGATATGTTTAAAAAAAAAAAAAACAGCTGGGAACAAGAATCAGAATTTACTTTTTTCTAGTGCTAAGTAGCCAAAGGGAATGGCCTTCATGATACATTTATGTGCACAATATAAAAACTTATTAGTAACTTACAGTTCAGTTATGACCTATACTTTCCTTGGATGACCTTCAAAACACTGTATAGTTTTGGGGACAAAGTACTGACTTAATAATACAAGAGTAAATAAAACAAAAACTCCCAACTACCTAATCATCCATCTACTAACCCCCTAAAAAAAGAACACAAATTATCCAAGTAAATATAAACTTTTCCTTCTATATTGTTCACAAAACTAAAAAAGGAACAGTGTACAATTGCCATCACCACTTCTTCAACCTTGGGTAATTTTTTTCTCTCTTACTCCTCCATTAGAATTTCTCTCACAAAGGTACAACTTCCTAATTTAAAAATTCCATGAATACTTTTAAATTATTCCTCTACATTTGATATAATTAACCACTACTTCTCCATCTTAAATTCCCTCCCCTCTCAGATTCTGTAACTCTACTCTCACCTGGCTACCACTTACATTTGTGCCACCCCAGTAAACAAAAATGATCAAAATCCTCACCCTTGTAGAGTTTTCATCCTAACAACTAAAAGAGACAAAACAACAAACATAATAAATAAATTTTAAATCATGAGGTGATATGAGGGAAAAATAGAGCAGAGGGAAGAGAATGCAGTAGGAAATGGAGAAGGCAATTTTAAAGAGGGTGGTCAGAGTAAGCTAAATAAAGAGACATCTGAACAAAGATTTACAAGTAAAGCAGTCAGCCATGCAGACACTGGGAGTGAGGAATATGGAGGAAGAGCACTCTAGGCAAAAGAGACAATGAAAGGGGAGTAAATAATATGTTTACTCCAAATGAAAAAAGGAACCATTGGAGGGCTTTGACTAAAGGAGAGCCATGATCTGATGATACATGTGACAGAATCATTCTGGCTGCTATGTTTATAATACACCGCAGGGATTTCCACATCTGCCCATGGGTCTATAAGAAACTAAACCTGCCACAGAAAGTAAGTATAAAAGCTGGAAGAAATAAGTAACTTTCTGAATGCACTAAAGAGCAACCAACCAAAGCAGTCAAGACTTAAGGGGCCAAAATCCTGCAAAGAAGAGAAGCAGACAACAAAGTGAGCTCTGTATTTACACCAGTTTTTTCCTTGAATATATTTCCCAAACCGCCATTTGGGAGACTAGAACTCAACAAGAAATGGCAGTTTTAACAGACTGAGGAGACAAATGCTGAAGTTCATAGGTAATAAAGGAAATGGAACTTGAAGGGCAAAATTACAGAAGAGAGAACCAGTGAAAAGGTACACAAAAATCCCTTTAAGTACTCATCTACATTTTCACAGGGCATGATTCCAGAAAATCCAGCAGAAAACAGTTCAGAAGTTAAATATCTGTGCAGGGATTTCAGCAACTATGCACTGCTATGTAGAGGAGTTGGAATTCAAGTCTCTGGCAAGTACAGAGGTATGGTACATATCCCAGCCTTTCAATTAAGATTTTAAGAATTTTTCCAAAGTAATGAAAGACATAAGCCCACATATTTTAAAACCTGAAGAAAACAGAATACACACACATGCAGAGAAAGCTACTCTAGGCATAGTGTGGTCAAGCTGATGCAAATCAAATCAGTGAGAAAAATCTTAAAAGTATGCAGAGAGAAAAAAGACATTTCCTTAAGAAAAAGGTCTGCAGAACTTTTCTGTAAAGGACCAGATGATAATTTTTTTAAAGACTTATTTACAGAGAAAAATCAATAAAACTTAAGGTTAGTATGTACTTTGAATAGGTTGTAATAAAGACTTAATGAGATCACTATAAAGTACTTACTAGCATGTCTAGCGAGTTCATTAATTCAATATCCACATGCCCCAGAAACTGTTCAAAATACTGGGATCCCTGACTTCTTGGGACTTACATTCTAAGTTTGAACACAGGATGGGTAGGAGTAGGAGGAATGACAGAAATGATAGAAGGAAAGAGGAGGGAGGGAAGGAAAACAACAAAAGTGGACAGAAAGACCATATAGCAGTACTAAAAATAATTAAAATAGGGTAATGAAATAAAGTAAGACTGGGTGACCATAAAAGTCCTCTCTGGGTAGGTAATCATTTAAGCTGAGGTCTCAAATGAGGAGAAGGAGTCAACCAAAGGAATTCTGCAGATACTATGGCAAAAACAAACCTGGATATATGAGGATCCAACAGAAGGTCTACAAAGGATTTATAAATGAAGACTATGGTTGTTTTCTCAAGCACACTTAACACCGTACATAAAAGGCACACAATAAATATTAGTTCAAAGAATAAATGAATATTTGCTACATACTAACATGTTCATTAGAAACAGAAAACTCCAAGCTTTCCCTGGATTCTCAAAAGGCTCCATGACCCAATAAAGGTTAAAATTTAGGATTACATTTTCTAGGTATACATCCCATGCATACAAGTTTTAAAAACCACGACGCCATAGTTCACAGCAAGTCTCCATGTTTGCCAAACCTTTTATCAATGACGTCAGCTACTTGCTTTCTTGGAAGGCAGCACAAAGTAAGTTCTACTTTCGCTCAGGATATTAGGATGACTTCCAGAATATGACAACTCATCCTTAAAGTTTTCAAGAAAATCTCACAGAGCACTGAGCCAGCTGAGCTTGTATGTGCTGAGACAAAAAAAGTTGACTGGCACAAGGAAAAGTTTCACTGTTGAAGAGCAATATAAACCAAAAATGCCACTTTCTATAAAAGATAAAAGGCTGGGGGAGTCTCAGAAGCAAGAAAAGAAAAATATAAACAGAAATTTTTAAAGCTTTTACACCAAAAAAATGCCATAAAAAGTCAAAAATGAGTAATTTTCTTAAATTATATAGAAGCCTTAACTAATCAATTAAGAGCTGACCAACAGGGAAATGGATAAAAGACACTTAAAAATATTTACTGAAAGAATAAACCAATAAATATGAGGAAAAAGACTTAATACACTCATAATCATGAAGACTCCATGTAATAACATTTTGCACTGTAAGACTGGCAAATGTTATGAAATTGGATAGTACCCAATATTGGCAAAGGTGCAAGGGAAACAGACTTCACTGGTGGTGGAGGGAGAAAACCGGTGCAACCCATCTGGAAGGTAATTTAGCAATATCTATCATAATTTAAAATGCAGTAAACTTTGACCTACAATTCTATTTCTAGAAATTTTTACTACAAATAGATAAATTCTCACACATACTCAAAAGTGTATGTTACAGTATTGCTTATATTCAACAAAAAGTGAAATCAATCAAATGCCCCTCAAAATGAGATTAAATAAAGGGAATAGTAGGAAATATTATATAGTGATTAAAAAAAACACTGACATAGTTACAATTGCTAATATGGAAAGGCCTCCAAGATGTATTAAAGGATAAGCAAGACACATTAGAGAACAGTATATATATTATCATTTCGTTTTTTAAAAATTTCCTGGAAGGATACGTAAGAACTTTCTCATTGTAGTTATCTCTGAGAGTATGGGAAAGAGTTATGTATTTTCCACATTACTGACTACCTTGCCACTAATATGCCTTGCATTTCTAACATATAATTAATGTATTTAGCTACCGGACAGTGCTATTGTCTTCTATAACTTATAACACCACATTATTTTAGGACCACAAAGTCTCTGTGACACATGTGTGGCTTTATTATTCCCACTTGAGAGATAATAAAATTGAAGCTCAGGAAATACAAGACAGCATACAAGCAGAAAATTATACAGACATAAGAAATTGTGAACTCACACAGCTTTTAAGTATACCACCACAGAACTAGGGAACGGCAAAGCAAGAAATTAAATGTGAGTCTTGTTTTGAAATCCAACATTCTTCCCATTTACCACATTGCTGTCAACTTCTGTTATAATTCAAAAACTATAAAGTAATATCCTGTAAGAATAAAATCTATAACTGACAGTGCCATAGTACTTCCTCTCTAGTCTATAATCTACCACAAGACAACTGTTGTATATTTTTTCTCTTAAACTCACAATTTTTACAGAAAGAAAATTGATCCCTGGAACCATAATGAACACTAATTCTAACTATTCTCAATAGTAGTCTAAAACATCTGTGATACACTTCTGTATAAGTCAAAATAAATTTTGTTTTCACTGACATTACTTTGACTATATTTCGTTAACTTTATCTCATGTAGATTCATCAGCTCAAAATTAATTAGTATTACAGAACAGTATATTCCATCCAAACAATTCATCTTTGTTGGCTCACATGCCTCACTGCTATTGGCATGCCCCCACAATAACGGGCATGGTGCCACAGTAACAGATGGGCATAAACACAGACATGCCAAAGAGTCAGTATGTGCATCAAGTTTGAGTATTAGTATTAGATTTTTCTCCAAGAAATTCATAAACTATAGTAGAATAAATATAAGTGTTCTACAACTATGTTAATAAGATATGCCAACTCAAAGCTAGATTAATTTTTAAATTCTTTTAAAAAACCACACACACAATTTTCCAAGGCCACAGAAGGCAAGTTTTCCATCTGATGAGTTTGGATCAGCCTCCTGTGTAGGGAATTGAGGAAACCAATATGCAATCTCTACCTTAGATAAGCTTTGTCCCTGAAGCACTTGAAAATCTCACTAAAAAGTTTAGTTTTCAGAAGTCACATGGCAGTGTTACAAGACGTAAAAGTTCTAAAGAACACTACTGAACTGTAGGTGGGGTTAAGATGTAAATTTAATATTAGGCATTTTTTACACTTTTTTTAAAAAGTCGTGTTTCCTGATGTGGGCTGTGTAGCCCTTGAAAGAGAAAAAAGGTCCTATAAATTACTATTTGACAGGAATAGAATCTAAAAGTACAAATCACCTAAATTTACATGATTATTTTAAATTCTGCCATCTCTTGAAAAGAGTGTCATCTCTTCAAAAAATTATTTCTATGTGATTTTAAATTTTTGAAATATAAAACACACTCCTGACCAAATCACACTGAAAATTTTAATTTTTTACTACATTAATGAAAGGTTTCAAAATACTAAGAATGCTAAAGATAGTAAGAAAAAACCATTTGTGGTCACTATCATCCAAAATCCTTTGTTAAGAAATATATAAGGTACCAGTATATACAGCATTCTGTGTGTTTCTGTGTGTGTGTGTGTGTGTGTGCGCGCGTGTAAACAAAAACATCTCTGACTTCCAGGCATACTTTCTCTTTGAAGAAATGTTCAAGTATCCAATCACCTTGAGAAAACCGATCTACTATTTTTTAATTGCTGATATTGTTAGATAGCCAGAAATTATGAGAACTATGTGTTTCTAACTTTATTTAATTTACTTTCAATTAACCCTAGCACTTCTATGTACTATTAAATAATAGTTATCTATTTTGATTTTTTTAAAGTACATAAAAGTGTGTGAAATTCTTACTGCCCCCAACAGTTTTGACTTTATATACTCAGAAGAGTGTCCTATGCTTCTGGATTTCAAGGACTGGGTAAGATTTCAACAAAAATTCTGGACAATGACACACAGTTGCCCACTTTGTGGTATCCCACATAAAAATGTAACAAAAACTTCTCTCTATGGACACTATGACTTCATATACGGAAATAGGAAGTATGTTTGCATTCCTTTGATTACTAGGAGCCATTTATATTTCTTTAGTAATCTAACTACTCACACTATTTGGGGCTAATGTTCTTTAGATACTATGCTTTTACCTTTTTTTCATTCCCAAATATTTCTGGACCAATGTTATACTGACCTTTCCTATTGTCACAAACCTATCTCAAGAACAGATTTTTGACAGAATTTCATAAATTCTAATGACAAGTGCATTTAGTCGCAGACAATATGTACTGCTCTCTCACCTCAAAACATTCCCAAATACATAGACAGTTCTAATCTCTCTTTTTTTTTTTTAAGATTTTATTTCTCTTTTTTTTTTTTTTAAAGATTTTATTTATTTGTCAGAGAGAGAGAGATCACAAGTAGGCAGAGAGGCAGGCAGAGAGAGGGGAGGAAGTAGGCTCCCAGCAGAGCAGAAAGCCCGACGCACGGCTCCATCCCAGGACCCTGGGATCATGACCTGAGCCAAAGGCAGAGGCTTTAACTAACTGGGCCACCGAGGCGCCCCTCTGATCTCTCTTAACTACAGTCCAACATCACCAATGAAAATGTCTTTCTCCTTCCCAAAGGTCCTCTCAACCCTTCCCCATTTCAGTCAACAGTTCCCACATTCTTTTAGGGTGGCTAAAAACCCAAACTTCTCGATTCCTTCCTCCCCTCAACCAAATCCAATGAGTAAGACCTCTAAATTCCCCTTTCATAATGTGCTCACAATTTCTTTCCTCTTCGTACCCACTTACACCAACAGACTCCAAATCATCATCACATTACTCTTGGACTTTTATAACAACCTCCATTATGGTCCCACTCTGCCCCCAGATTCTTTTCTCTGATTTATTCTCCACACAACTCCAGATTAATCTTCACAAAACACCACAGCAAAAGTCACTTGTAATCATCAACTCCTGTTCTTAGAACAGAAGTTGAAGTCCAATTTTCTTCACAGTCTAACAAGTACTTCTCAAATTTTCCACTGCTCTTTTCCAGGAACTCCCCTCTTTATCCATACTGCTTCATTCACTACTGTCAGGATAAAAAGGCAAAATATGTTACCTTCATTCATACTGTGAACCCATATCATATCCTACTAAGAACATCTTTCATCCTCAGGGTACCTGGCTGGCTTAGTCAGTAGCACATGCAACTCTTGATCTCAGGGTGTGAATTTGAGCTCTGCACTGGGTGTGGAGATTACTCAAAAATAAGATCTTTAAAAAAAAAGAAAAAGAAAACAAAACACTCTTCATCTTTTCCTTCCTTATATTAATGCCTAAATCAAAGTCCTACTCTCCAGCAGCTCCATGCCTTCACAGACCATTGTCTCCTTCAATATCCTGGAGCATTCCTCATTCCATTTTATACTAGGCAAGTATTAACTTTTTTTCTTAATGCTAGCATTCTGACACCTCACATAGGAATTTTCTAAGGGCCTCTTAGCCCTGGTTTTATGAATATGTGAATATAGTATTTTACCAATAAAATTCAATGTATTAACCATTAGTTTAAATTTAAATGAGAACACTGTTAGACAAATATGAAGTTACCTGCCCCATGCTGTAATGCTCATGGTTTTGGAGGGGGAGGGTTGTTAAAGATTTTATTTATTTATTTACTTGAGAGAGAGAGAGAGAGAGAGCAAGCAGGGGAAGTGGCAGAGAGAGAAGCAGGCTCCCCGCTAAGCAAGGAGCCTTGCTTGCTAGTCCTTGGGACTTGATCCCAGAACTTGGGATCATGACCCAAGCACAATGGGTCATGATCAGATGCTCAACTGACAGAGCTATCCAAGTGTCCCAACATAACACATTTTTAAACCAGTTTTTATGATTTAACAAACACTGCATTGTCATATAAGTCACTATTAAAATTGGGTCCTTGTGGAAAAAAAAAAGAAAATGTTTTGCAAACTAATATATGACCAATGGAATACTGTTTTCAAAGAACAAATATAAAAGTCCTGGAGTTCCAAAGCCAGGGAAGAATGAGGGAATAGCACCCATGAACCCAAACAACATGCAAACCACTTCTCTATTTTGGAAACTAAGAGACCCTACAGATAATTACACATATGGGATCATAACAGAACTCAAAAAAAAGGAGAAATAGTACAAGTATGTAGGCATGGTATCCTATAAAAACCGAAGGTGGAATCCAAAACAAGTGAACCTAAGAGTATCTGGATGAGAAAGTAATGGGATACAGAGGTAGCACTAGTAAGCAGAAGAGTGGTCTGTTTGCACCTTGCATTTGGTGCAAATAATCAAGGAAAAAGAGGCCTGGGTTAAGGAGAATGTGAAGATGTCTGCAGTGTGGGGTTTAAGGATGGGGGAAAAAAAAGTACCAAGTCTATCAACAATGGGTGATTTCGAACAGAAAGAATCTAGACTTACTTCTGTCATCAAGATTCCACAGGCAGGACAGAAGACAGGACTAGTATGTTACTATGAAGACCAGGGAACTTACGAATTCTTGAGGTATATGGGATGGATGGCCAGAAAACTACAGAATATGAAAGTACTCTAAAAATATAAGGTATTATTACTGCTATTACTACTATTACAATGCTGGTTTGTGTCCCCAATCCAAGAAGAGACAAAACAGAGAAGCCATTCAATAAAGGCTTGACATAATATGGCAATGGTGGCATGGAATAGGAGCAGTGAGTATCAAAAGTAACTGTTAGGGGTGCCTGGGTGGTTCAGTACTGTACATTTATGTCCATTTATGTACAGTTATGTACTGTCTTGTTCCCCAACTTTAAGGGGGTTATTCAAGTATTCATAATAGAGAGCAACCCTTTAAAATTTTAATGGGAAAAGGAAAAATAAGGAAATTAAAATAAAAGCAAGAGTAAGGCTCTAATATGCCATAAAGCTCCCTACACTTGCTAGTCACACACCACAAATTCTGCTCTAAGTTTTCTAACAGTCCCTATGTAAAGGAAGCAATGATATTCACTGTTGATAAATAAGGGGGGAAGGGAGGACCAGAAGAAATCGTTATTTCTGACACTAGACTTAATGCATTCGTTGCAAAAAAGTCTTCAAAAATAAACACCATTGAGCTTAACTACTTCTTTTTTTTTTTTAAGATTTTATTTATTTATTTGACAGAGAGAGATCACAAGTAGACGGAGAGGCAGGCAGAGAGAGACAGAGAGGGAAGCAGGCTTCCTGCCAAGCAGAGAGCCCGATGCAGGACTCGATCCCAGGACCCTGAGATCATGACCTGAGCCGAAGGCAGTGGCTTAACCCACTGAGCCACCCAGGCGCCCGAGCTTAACTACTTCTTTTATCCTTGCTACTGTGATTTGCTACTCTTTACTCAAGACATTTTAGCCACTGGTGATTATTCTGAGTGACTTTAACATCCACTTGGAAGCCCATTCAATACTCTGATTTCTAAATTCCTGTCCTAATCATTTTTACTGATACTCAGCTCCAGGCAACTTGCAGCCATTAACTGCCACAGTCATACCCTAAATCATACCCAAACCTTGAGAACACCCAAAACTATTCCATCTCTGAAAAATTAAATTCATACAACTCTTTCTGATCAGTCTCCTCTCCTTCCAGCACTCTCACTCAGTTATTCCCACACCACCTATTCCTTTGACTTCTTAAACACTTCTGGTCCCCTGATACTCTATTTTCTTCCCATCAGCTCTCGACTACCTTTACTTTTCTTCCCACTCCAGCTTAGATACCATCTTTAAGTACTTCAACATCTTTCTTACCAACATCCTCAACTTCTTGCTGAACTGTCATTCATAGCACCCACGTAGCTAAACCTCAATTCTGCCATATGAACTGACCATTTTCTTCATATTTATGAAAGGACTGCTGAGTGCTACTAGAGAAAAAGATCAGACTGTTGACAGTATAAATCAATAATTTCTAACCTCCACTAGGCTACCCCTCAGTATCATCCCACAAGCCTTCCTGGTTTTCTGTCAGGACAAGCCTTCCCCATTGGCTCTACCAACTACTTCAGACTTCTTCTAAAACATTCATCCCTACCACTTCCTCTCCCTCTCATCAGACGATCCAGCCATTTTTCCCTCTCATTCTTTGACAAAAGACTATACCCTTGGCCTCCAAATCCAACCTTTCCTCCTTTTCTTTATCATGCTCTAGCCCTCCCTCTCTTGTTTCCCAACACCATTTTCTACTGCCTCCTTCCAATCAGCATTTAAGCATTCTCAGCTCTCTCAATCCTTAAAATAAAGAGCTCCTTAGATTCCATGTTCCTGTAATTCTACCCTTTCTCATCCCACTGAAAGCCAAAGTTCTTTGGAAAAGTGGTGTTCCTTTACTCACTTCTCACCCATGTGTCAATCCACTGCAATCTGATTCCCTACACTATTGTCAGTACTACCACCAAGGTCACCAACAAGTGCCTTATAACTAAGTCCAAGAAAAACTTCCTCTCAATTTATTTTACTGGCCTATTCACCACAGCAGCTCATACTGCTCACCACTTACCTCCTTCCCGAAACACTCTTTCTTTGATTTCTGTTTATAGCAAAACATACCTAAGTTCCTCTTCTTTTAGGAAAAATGGGAAAGGAGCTCCTTCTTTAAGAACAGTTTAAAAGTAATAGAATATCTATCCACAAGACTGAAGATTAAATAAAAGTTTAAAACAAACACATTTTTACTTCCCTATACCATCTAAAATCATTATTCCCAAATCCTTGATATGCAAACAGAATTCACCTAATGCTTATTAACTTCTTTTACTTTTACATGGTGCAAATTAAAGATACTCCATATAATTCAGTAGTTTTAAATGCTTGTGAAATATGATTCAGTAAAACAATGGTATGAAATTTAGTAATATCTGAAATTTAGCTACATAATATGGTAATTGTTCACTTTTCTAAAAGTTTAGTGCTTCTTCCAAGTTAGTGGCTTAATTACAATATGTC
The DNA here is from genome assembly GCF_011764305.1 of Mustela putorius furo. Lineage (NCBI taxonomy): Eukaryota > Metazoa > Chordata > Mammalia > Carnivora > Mustelidae > Mustela > Mustela putorius. The sequence goes on along the minus strand of NW_025422471.1, from coordinate 23,572,908 downwards.
CTAAAAGAACTATCACTTTAAGAAATGAACAGACTCCATATACTAGTAAATAAAAAGAATAAAACATAACACCATATTACACTATAAAATCATACAGTTTGTTTTAAAATACATAATATACATATATGCAAAAGAAAAAAGAAAAGGGAATATCTATATTATATTAATGGATTCTATCTGGATATTGAAATTAGGGGGGTTTTTTTATATGTTTTGTTATTTCATATTCATATGTATTTATTGTGTCTGTTGTTATTTTTTCATCTGTATTTGCTAAATTTCCTATAAGGATAAGAAATATCAATCCAGTGAGTCTTTAAATCAAATAAATTTGTTACTTTACTTATAACATCGCAAGTTACATTACCGATGTTATATCACCAATTTTTCCTACTCTACATCAGATAGTTCTATCAGCAAACAAGGTAATACAGTTTTTCCCATTTAAAAAAATCCCTTGACTCATTAACATTCCTTTCCAAGTACCACTCCATTTCTCTGCTCCCCTACCCTAATACATACTAACAGCGAGTCCTCTTTTCTCTCAAGCCCAGTCCACTCAGGCATTCAGCCCCACTACTACACTTAAACTACTTGTCAAGGTCACCAAAACCCCCCATGGACAAATCTGAAACCTACTTGTCAGTAATCTTACTTGACACTGTTGGTACTATTTGATCCAGTTGCTCCCAGGAATGCTCCCAGGGCTTAGTACTCTGATCTTTTCCTACCTTCACTTCACTGGTGTCTTATCCAATCCATGGAATTTACTACCATCTATAACCTGAGGACTCCCAAATATAGATCTCTAATCTGAAACCTCCGACTCATTCACCCAACTGCCTATTTATTATCTCCACTTAAGACAGCTAATAAGCATCTCAAACTTAACATGCTCAAGCTCTTGATCCCTCTTTCCTTTAAAAACTTCCTTTTCACACATCTGGATTTTAGTTGACAGCAAATTTCAAACTTAACAGCCATTTGGGCAAAAAACCTTGTGTTCATCCTTGATATCTTCTTCCTTCACATTCCACATCCAAATCATTAGCAAATTTCATTGGTTCTGCCTTCCATATAAATCCCGAATTTAACCCCTTCACTCTATTAACACCAATCTGATTTGGTCATCATCTTCACTTACCTGCATTATTGCAACAGTCTCCTTGTCAGTCTCCCTACCCTAGATCTGGAGTCTATTCCTAGTTCAGGAGACAAAGCAATCCATTTAAAAGCTAATTTGGATCACCTCACTTCTGTGTTCAAAACCTTCTAATACCTTCCCTCCTTACTCAGAGTAAAATCAGAGTCCTCACAATGATTTACAAAGCCCTAGGCAATCTGGTTCCTTACCTCTCTGACGTCCTCAACTACCAGCTTTCCCCTTCCTCTTCATTCACTCTACTCCAGCCATATTGGCCTATCTGTTGATTCTCATACAGGTCAGATGTTCTCCTACTTCAGGGGCCCTACATTTGCTATTTCTTCTGACTGAATAGTCTTCCCAAGACAGCTGCTTATCACTTGCTCACTTCCTTCATGTATGTGCTCCATTAACAAATTCTGACCCTGATATTTCAAACTCCAACCCAATCCCCATCCTAACCCTTTCTCCTCAATTTCTGGTTTACTTTTCTCCACTGTACTCCTTATCATCAAATGATCAACTATATAGTGACTTCTTTATTGACCATCTTCCTTCCACTAGAATATATGCTCCATGAAAGCAGGCATTTTTTTCCACTACTTAATCCCCAGTATCAAAAACAATGCCTAGCATACAGAAGACATTCATATTTGTTAAATCAGTAAATTACTTATATAATTAAGTTATTAAATAAATACTGGAAATGTACAAGCAGGTCCCAAGCACCCCACAGACTGTAACCTTTTTGAAGCAGGAAATATAGCTGGTACACAAAGGGCACTTAACTGAATGACTTCTATATGTCCATAATGCTCAAAACCCTCCACTGGCTGCTCCTTTGACTCAAAATAAAATCCAAAGGCCCTACACGATCTAGCCCCCCACCTTCCAATCTGCTACTTACCTCTTTGCCTTCAAAGTACTAACTTCCCCTCATCCTTCATTCCTGATCTAGGCTTTAAGAAATTTTGAAAAAAACCCATTCGTAGAGTAAAGCTGGGTAATGTGTAGCTCTGCCAACCCATGACTTGGAACTAGCATTATTTATGCATCTCTCCCTTGCCCAGCTACCATGCCAACTCGCTCAACTGAAAGATTAAAGACACTGGCCTTCTAATTAGATCAGATCCTATCAGCAATATAAACAATCAGACCATCAATAGAAGACACTTACTATAAATTGCTCATTTCTCATTACCTATGAACGCTTTCCAATTTTTTTTTAAAGATTTATTTATTTATTTGACAGACAGAAATCACAAGGAGGCAGAGAGGCAGACAGAGAGAGGAGAAAGCAGGCTCCCCACCGAGCAGAGAGCCCGATGTGGGACTCGATCCCAGGACCCTGGGATCACGACCTGAGCCGAAGGCAGAGGCTTTAACCCACTGAGCCACCCAGGCGTCCCAACGCTTTCCAATTGATAAGCTAAGTAAGTCTTACCTAAATATCCAAATGAACGTTATTCATAGTAATATGAAATAAAGAAAAATCATTTCCTTCTTGATTATTCTACTTTGGGTGCTTCACTTTAAATTCAGAATTTGGACCACAGGCAATTTGTTTTTGTCAGTAGTTCATTTATATATACAGCTACAATACTGTCAAATTATTTCACTATAATACATTTGTCATTCCATGATCATTTGTAACTTTTCATGCAGTAAAAAAGAACATTTCAACCAACCATCTGTCTCCTTTTTATGTTTGTTTTAATCATTCGTTCTAGTAATGTTGTTCTAAATTCTAAATACTTTTTAGAAATAACGGGTGCCTGGCTGGCTCAGTTGGTAGAACATCTGATTCTTGATCCCCAAGTTAGGAAAGAGTTTATTTAAAACAAACAAACAAAAACCTGCCTAGAAATATGTCACATCTTGGAATTTAACTGTAAGGATTGGAATTTAAGTATTCCAGATTTTCTCTTTGGATTTCACCAGATCAATGCTCTCAACATACTCCAGCAAAAGATGAATATTTCTTGGCTGAGCATTTATTAAGGTAAATTATAAAAGCCAGTCATAAAAAAATTATAAAAGTAAATTATAAAATCTTCAAGAAGAAATGCAAGCTAAACAATAAAATGGAGCATTTTTATAATGTTAGAAAGCAGGAATCTGCTTACAGGCAGTATTTCATCATTTTGTTCAATGTGGTAAAATCTTACTTGATTTAAAATATTTTTCAAGGGCACCTGGGTGGCTCAGTGGGTTAAGCCACTGCCTTCGGCTCAGGTCATGATCTCAGGGTCCTAGGAACAAGTCCCGCATCGGGCTCTCTGCTCAGCGGGGAGCCTGCTTCCTCCTCTCTCTCTCTCTGCCTGCCTCTCTGCCTACTTGTGATTTCTCTCTGTCAAATAAATAAATAAAAATCTTTAAAAAATAAAATAAAATAAAATATTTTTCAAAAATTAAATTATAAGAACCCGACTGTACCACTGTGTGACCATCCTCATGTAGTTGTCCTTTTAATAAAACTAGAAATCTTATTTATGTGAAGATAAAAACAACCAACTCATCTAGCTGGGAATGTGATGCAGATACCATTATACAGTTTCTTCTTCCATTAATAGCCATCTTGGAACATATGGAATTAACTAAGTCAAAAATCAATAAAATACTGAAATTGCCTAGAATTTTATGCACCCTTTATAAACAAACAAAAATGGACCCAATTTACATATATAACATGGCAAATATGCTGTTAAAGACAGTAATATATACGGACATATGTCCTTCAAATGGAAGGCAGCTATGCTAACCACTATACCACCAACGCTCGATGTCCTTCAAATGAAGGACAACTGTATACAATAGAAATCCTAAGTGAAGTGTATTTTCATCCTTGCAATCTGGACTTATGAATGAGTACAAGAGAATTTATAATGAGAAGCCTGTGCCTCTTCATAATATGCTAACAGCTCAGGGCTCCAACACTTCCAGCATCTCAAACTAAAATGTCTGACATTTCAAAATTCTAGCATTTCTATTTTCTTCAGAAGAGCACTGCTTATGTAAGTGAAGGCTCAAAATAAATACCTTTTGTAGGTATAGCACACTGAAAAGTTGAGACATATTATACAATCTAACATTAACTATACACTGATACACTAATAATACTATTACCTCACTTTCAGACTTATCTCATCAACTAAATTTTAAGTTTCTTAAAGACAACATAAAGGTCTTATAATCGCTTTATATTTTTGTGCTGAAAATACAGATGAATGAAATACATATATGGAATAATCCCAAATATGCAAGTAAATATGTCTTTGAACAGTCCGAAGAGAGACTTTAAAAATCCTGATTGTAAAGTTCACTCAAAACTTCATGACATTTTCAAGTCAATTAACCCTAACCCAGTAAAGACTCAAGCAATGCCATGAAGAAAATGCTTATTCTGGAACTATATACAATTAAGTCAGGGTGATGCGATAAGATATCAATATTGTACAATACAGTAAGGATACCAGACAAGGTTTCCGTTCCATGGATGGTCCAATGAATCAATCACACTTTATTTTTTAAACTACACTGGTTAGGGCGCCTGGATGGTTCAGTGGTTAAGCCTCTGCCTTTTGGCTCAGGTCATGATCCAAGCATCCTGGGATCGAGCCCCACATGGGGCTCTCTGCTCTGCGGGGAGTCTGCTTCCTCCTCTCTCTCTGTCTGCCTCTCTGCCTACTTGTGATCTCTCTCTCTGTTGAATAAATAAATAATTTTTTTAAGAATAAATAAACTACACTAGTTACAGAGACAATAAATATCATTAGAATCTGAATCATTCAACTGAATAAAAGCCATGAAAATATTTATTAAGAAAAATTATAGGGGCACCTGGGTGGCTCATTCAGCGGGTGTCCAATTCTTGATTTCAGCTCAAGTCATGACCTCAAGGTCATGAGATCAAGCCCCACATCAGACTCCAAGCTACTCAATGGGATTCGCTCTCTCCCTCACTTCTCTTCCCCTGCTCTCTCTCTCTCTCTCCCTCTCTCAAAAAGAAAAAGAAAAATTAGAAGCCAAACACTTCACTCATAAATTATTCCTTCACACAGGTACATCTGGGTGGCTCAGTTGGTTGAGCCTCCAAGTCTTGATTTCGGTTCACATCATGATCTCAGGGTTGTGAGATGGAGCCCCACATTGGGCTCAGGCTCCATGTTAGACAAGGAGCCTGCTTAAGATTCTCTCTCTGACTCTACCCCTCACCCCACCTCCTGCACATGCTCTCTGGTGGGGGGGGGGGGTAATCCTTCACATAAATTATACTACCTAATAGTAGCAGAGTTTATGAATAGATTCTTTTTTTTAAATAAGCTCCTTGCCCAACATAGAGCCCAACCTGGGGCTCAAACTCACAACCATGGAATCAAGATCTAAGCTGAGATCAAGAGTCTGGCGCTCAACCAAATAAGCCCCCAAGGTGCTCCAATAGATTCTTTTATATACCAGTCAACAAATATTCATTTAGTAACTACATAACCTGAAAATACAGGGTGACTGAATGAGATAAAATTATCAACAAGAAATACTAGGACAAGTGAAAAGAAAGTAGAACAAACTTTGAACAACAGTAACTATAAAAATGCATTAATTGAAAAAATAACAAAAATATAGTATAAACCTGAATCAAAAAATTATATGGGGCGCCTGAGTGGCTCAGTTGGTTAAGTAACTGCCTTTGGCTCAGGATCAAGTTCCAAATCAGACTCCTTGCTCAGCAGCAGCTCAGTCTGCTTCTCCCGCTGACCTCTCTTCTCTCATGCTCTCTCTCTCTCTCTCTCTCTCGCAAATAAATAAATAAAATCTTTTAAAATAATAACAATATAAATAAAAAATGGAAACAATCACACAGAAAAGTTTGGAATCTCTTAAGAGATACAGTGACTCTTTTTAGCACGCCCAAAAAAATAGGTTACTACTTATAAAGTCCTAACATCTGGGATTTATTTATCTTTATTTTTAATATAGTAAACTCAAGAACATCCTTTTAAAAGTTTACTCTTCTTCAGCTGCACTTCCAAATGCCTTCTTGAATGAGAGAACAAGTGGCAGAGATAACATGAAATTTGCTGTAATTACATAGAAGCCACAGACTCGGTCTATGAGACTCCACTGATAAACACTGATACAAAAGGTTAAAGGTTTATATGTAATTTTCATGGCTGATGTTGTAAAGTTGACAATAAATAAAACTTAAGTTTAAAAAAATAAGCTAGGCTTCATTAATGCAATACAAACACACTGATGTAACACTGACTACATCACACTACAGGATACACTGCAGCCCCCTGTTTGGGTCTAAATCAGCTCTGTGAATTTAAACAAATGAAAAGCTCACACCAATCTCAGCAGAAACTAAATAAAAATGCTACCTTTCAAAGTTGTTGAGGAGGTATTGTATTGCTGAGTTACTGGTTGCTAAGGTCATCTTTTATTGTTGAAACCTAATGGCCCCTTTTCAGCCTTCATTCTAATTATCCTCATTATGCAACTTCTAACAAACAGCTGACATTTCCTCTTATTAACTATCCTCACAGCTTCCCCTACCCATTATTTTTTTAACCCTCCTCTGGTGTCCTACCCCTCTGAGCACTCTTTCCCTAGTTCTTCCATTCAATCTTAAATGTCAGTGTTCTCTCAGGTTTTGTCTAACTGCCTTTTTTTTCTAAACAAGAGTTCTCCTGCTTAAGATCCCCTTCTCCTGGGGCAAGGGGAAGGGGATGGAGGGGTTATTTGCCCATTCCCATGCTTTAATTACTACCCACAGTTGTAAATATTTATGCTCTAATCTGTCTCATTCAAGCATGCATTTTCTTTTGCAACTCTGAGGAACTCCCCTTCCACTCCACCTGGCAAAAACTGCTCAGTTAAGACCTAAAATGTCACCACCTCAGTGAAGCTTCCACCACTTTTCCAGTGTTAGAAATCACTTTCCACTCTGCCATCTCATGAGAATCTCATACAATATGCAAGTATCATATTTCTTTCTAGAAAAGAGGACACTTAAGTTTGAAGAGATCAAGCAACCTGTACAAGGAAACATGACTACAAGTGGGAAGAGGCACGTAAACCCAGGCTGCCTCACCACATTCAGTACTCTTTCTAATATATCATGATACTCTCAAAAGAAAGGAGATTCGGAAATTTAGTAGTTTTACTATTATTAAGAAAAACTGGTTTCCTCTGTTTCTTTCTAGAAATTGTTTAATCTAGAAATATAGTTACTAAAATTATTTTTAATTACACATAAATAACCAAGTTGGTTAAGACAAAAGAACTTCTGGGGCGCCTGGGTGGCTCAGTGGGTTAAAGCCTCTGCCTTCGGCTCAGGTCATGATCTCAGGGTCCTGGGATAGAGGCCTGAATCGGTCTCCCTGCTAGGCAGGGAGTCTGCTTCTCCCTCTGCCCCTCCCTCCCTGCCCCCCCCCACTCTCAATCTGTAAAAAAAAAAAAAAAAAAAAAAAAAAAAAAGACTACAAATTGTACTGATATTAAATTTCCTGAATATAGCAGTACTGCAACTGTGAAAGAAAATACCAGTTCATAAAAAATATACACCATACCAAGGTATTAAGAGGAAAAAGATATGATGTATACAACCTATTCTTCAATGGATCAGAAAATAAATATGAATGTGTGTCTGTGAGTAAAGAAGAAAGAGAGAAATAAAGCAATATAGCAAAATATTTTATTTGATAAATCTGCATAAAGGGTAGTTCTTTGTACTACTCTTGCAACTTTTTTGAAAATTTGAAACTATTTCAAAATCAACCATCAAAAATTAGAGCAGAGCTGGTGGATGAATGCATGGAGGGAGTCAAAAGGTCTAAGTTCCAGTTATAAAACAAGTCATGGGATGTATTGTATAGCATAGTAACTATATGGTAACAATAATCCATATTATGTATTTAAAAGTTGCTGAGAGTAAATATTAAAAGTCCTCATCCGGGTGCCTGGGTGGCTCTGCCTTCAGCTCCGGTCGTGATCTCCACCTTGGGCTCTCTGATCAGCAGGGAGCCTGCTTCCTCCTTTTTCTGCCTGCCTCTCTGACTACTTGTGACCTCTGTCTGTCAAATAAATAAATAAATAAATAAATAATTTTTTTAAAACAAGTCCTCATCAAAAGAAAAAAATTATAACTAGGTATAGTGATGGATGTTAACTAGACTCACTGTAGTGATCATTTCTGAATATGTACAAATATCAAATCACTATGTTATATACCTGAAACTAATATGCTGTATGTCAAGTATACCTCAATTTAAAAAATGACAGCAGAGAAACAGGGTAAGTTTTAAGTTTTTTTTACATATATTTTGTCATTTGGTTTGAAAAAAAAAAGTTTAAAAATAAAGAAGTATCATGATTTTATAAAAGAACGTAAACTCAAGAGAGATTAAAAGACTCCTTTCGGGTATCTCCTTGCTCCTATACAACCCCACTAGGTTGCAATTCAATGGCCAAAACGTTTCTAATTCCTGGAAGCTTCCAGGTAATACACTGTCTACAGCTACTTTGAAAAGTTTTAAACTTTTAATGAGTTTTGTGCGTTCTCTAATGAAAGCACCATAAATTTCATCAAATAGTAAGCAGCATATCCAAGTGCTTGAGAAAATGGGCTTTCAGATTAGAATGTGTTCAAGTTCAGAGAGAGTCCAATGTTATAACCTTGTGATCTTGGACAAGTTAACCACTTGCGCTCCAATTTCTTCATCTGCAAAGCAGAATCAGATAAGTACCTGGTAACAAGCCACTGAGGTTGTAAGGAGAACTGAATAAGATAATAAATGTAAAATAATGTGCACAAATGCACAAGCACCTCATAAATGTTAGCTATTTTTATTTTAAATACAACCTGCTTGGTCACCTCAACAGCACTGGTCTTAGTCAAAGCCGTACATCTTTCCCCAAACCAGGCCCAAATCTGACAAAACAGAAAATCAGAAACTCTAAGAGAAAAACGGTCTTAGATGTTAACAAACTGTAAAAGTAAATTAATTTTAAGTAAATCACACGCAAAACAGACTGACACAGACTTACAGGGTAATTCAGCAGCTGAACATTTTGCTAATATAAGTGTAAAGCTACAAGCTTCCTATTAGAACAACCCATCATCCAAATGCACTGAATGAAAAATGAAAAGAAATTGGTTCTCTTACCGGAGAACAAGGGGGGCAGAAAACTGTATTCCATATGCTGTATATAAGATTTCAGTCAGCTTAGCACAATCAAAATTTAAACCCAATGTCAAAGACTAGCAATTTTGCAGACTACCCGATTTTATTAGTAAAACTTAAATTACATTTTAATTTTACTCTTCTGACACCTGCAAAACCATCAGCACAGCTTCCACTTAATTCAGTATGAATCCAGTGACAGCCTATTATGTGACCCCAGACTACTAATGAGACATTAAAAATAAGACAAATGTAAAAAATGATTCCAATAAAATATAAAGTTACCAGAATTCTGTAAGTTTAAAACCCCTCCCACCAAAAGGTTTGGGGAGGTTTCCTCTTCAGTTTTCGATGGTACTTAAATATTTTTGCTTTTAAAAACTATACACTGGGGGCGCCTGGGTGGCTGAATGGGTTAAGCCTCTGCCTTCCGCTCAGGTCTCGATCTCAGGGTCCTAGGATCTCAGGATCCTAGGATGGAGCCCCGCATCCCGCACGCTGCTCAGCAGGGAACCTGCTTTCCCCCACCCCTCTGCCTGCCTCTCTGCCTACTTGTGATCTGTCTCTCCGTCAAATAAATAAATAAAATCTTTTTTTTAAACTATACATTATTTAGTATTTTTTTTAATTCACGTTATTCATTTGTAAAACTTCAGAATTCGTTCACAGTCAAATTCTAAATATTCTCTACTCCTATGCTTAGTACTCTGTTTGGAATTGAGCTTCCCCACCCCCACCCCCCCGTAAAGCAAAGGATATTATCCAAGAACATGAATGCTCGTTTGTCCATTCATAAAGCGCCTAAAACACCTCCATGCTCCTACACTCCACGGTCAGAGAACAGTTTCCCATAAGCAACAAACACTCTAAGGCGCCCTCTTAACTCCCCCAAACATCTCTTTCACCATAACACGCCCATTCTCCAAGCTTGACCCAGCAAATATTAAATTAGCTAGAAGTGTTTGTTCACAACTCAGATTCCGGTGTCCCAGCCCAGACTAAATCAGAGTCCTTAGGAATGAGACCTGAAGCTCTGCAAACAGTTCTTTTCTCACTAAAGTTTGAAAACTACGAGAGACCCCTACACACACTCACCTCAAGCTCTCCAACGACTCCCACCACTCCGCAATGACCCGACCCAACCCCACCCCCCAAAGGGAAGTGTTACGGCCCGGCCCCAGTGCGGTCCCAGGGCGACTTCACCCTTCTCCCGGGAGCTCAGCCCGGTGCCCGCTCCTCCCGGGTCCCCGGCTCCTCAGTCTCGCCCCCACACCCCAAACCTTTCTCCTCACTTCTTCAAATCGCTGCTAAAGAGGCCGAAGGCGCCGGAGGGGGAAATGGTTGAAGTCGCCTCCTGACCCAGTTCCGTCGCCTCCCCTCCTCCGGACTGCTCATTGTAAGCGAAGCTGTTGCTGGACATTGCTGCGGTGCTGGCCGGGGTCTGGTTGGTCCTGCCGAGGGTTCTCTCTGAAGGGCTCCTAGCGCCGAGGACGAGGAACAAAACTACTTCTCGAGCAGAGGGGCGCGCGCAGCCGCTTCCGGACTCGTCACGGCTTCCTAAGCCGACCTGGCGGCCCACCCCCTGCGCATGCCCAGTGCGCAGGCTGGCCGGAGCCCACCGTCGGCCTCTCCAGGGCCTGACTGGATTTACTTTCTCCGGGTTTTTGAAGTGACTGAGAGGCTCCGACCCAGTGCGGAAGGGAGGTCGTGGGCGGGACGAGCTGGGCCTCTCGGGTTTTAAAGTTTTCTTTTCGAGAGAAATAACCTCTTGTGTCCGTTTTGCTCCCGAGCCCGGTCACTTTTACCTGACTCTTGCTGTAAACCAGCAGCATTCAGACTTCTTCTGAAATGCTAGTTAACACACCTGATCAAGTTTCCTAAATCCCTGACGATTGCTTTTCCTTTGCTGAGATTTCTACTCTTCTTCCTCCAGCCCTACATTCGCAACTGTCACCACGAAGCCCTCTCCCAAATCTCTCCACTTTGAGGAAACCTCTCCAGATGGTGCCTTTGGGGATCCACTAACAAGTGTTCGCTCCACTTTGAATGAAAATCCAGGAGCCAGCAGTTCCCAGGAGCTAAAGGAGTTCTTCCCACTGGCCTCTGGCTACCATAAATAAAATAGAGCCACGTAGGGTGCCTGGAGTGGTGTATTATCTGGACACGTCTTTACCTCTTTCTTTCTCACTATTAGCACTCCCCAACATCTATCAGGAATGTTGCACTGAATGTTGCCTGGCCCCGCAGTAGCACTTGATAAAGCCTCTTTCCAGGCATAATCTCCCCCAGGCTGCCAACTCAGAAAAATTTCAGCCTTCCTTCTCTTTCCCTATTCTTTCTCCCTCTGGGAAGGCATTGAAACCTGGAGACCCAGGGGCCAGAAACTGTCAAAAGTCCAGTGCAACACAGACTGGGGGCCCAGCCCCTCTAGGAGGAGGGTGGAGCCTGTTCAAGGGTCAACTCCTCAAAAGGCCACACAGAAAATTGTGAGATACCATTGCACACCTATTAATATAACCACTCGTTACTGGTAGGAATGCAAAGTGGTACAGTCATTTGGAAAACAGTTTCTTTTAAAATTAAAGTTATTCCTGTCATAGAACCCTGCAATAGCACCCCTTGACATTTACCCAAAGGGGTTAAAAATATATACCCACGCGGGATGCCTGGGTGGCTCAGTGGGTTGGGCCGCTGCCTTCGCTCAGGTCATGATCCCAGGGTCTTGGGATGGAGTCCCACATCAGGATCTTTGCTCAGCCAGGACCCTGCTTCTCTCTCTGCCTCTGCCTGCCACTCTGTCTGCTTGTGTGCACGCGCTCTCGCTCTCTCTCTCTCTCTCTGGCAAATAAATAAATAAAATCTTAAAAAAAAATTATTTAAAAAATATACCCATGCAGGGGCGCCTGGGTGGCTCAGTGGGTTAAGCCTCTATCTTCGGCTCAGGTCATGATCTCAGAGTCCTGGGAGATCATGAGCCCTGAGCCCTGAGCCCCAAGGGGCAGTCTCTCTGCTCAGCAGGGAGCCTGCTTCCTCCTCTCTCTCTGCCTGCCTCTCTGCCTACTTGTGATCTCTGTCTGTCAATTAAATAAATAAAATCTTTAATATATATATATATATATATATATATATATATATCCATGCAAAAACCTGCACATGGATGTTTTTAAAAGCATAGTTTGTAATTACCAAAACTTGGAAGCAATGAAAATGCCCTTCAGTAAGTGAATGAATAAGTAAACTGTGGCCCATCCAGACAATAATACTATACAGTGCTAAAAAGAAAGGCAGGATCAAGCCATGAGAAGACATAGGGGAAACTTAAGTGTACATTACTAGGTAAGAGAAGCAAATCTGAAAAAGCTAAATACAGTATGATTCCAACTCTTTAACATTTTGGAAAAAGCAAACTATGGAGACAGTGAAAACATCAGTGGTTGCCAGGGGTTAGAGAGGGGGGAGGAGGGATGAATAAGCAGAGCAAGGAGGAATTTTTAGGGCAATGAAAATACCCCTGTACCATACCATTATAATAGATATATGTCATTATACATTTGTCCACACCAGAGAATGTTCAAGAGTAAACCAAGAGTAAACCCAAATGTAAACTAGGGACTTTGGGTGATAATGATGTGTCAATGTAGGTTCATCAATTGTAAACAAATGTTACACTTTGGTGGAGGATGTTGATAATGGGGAAGGCTATCCATGTGTGGGGGTAGGGAGTACATGGAAAATCTCTGTACTTTCCTCTCAGTTTTGCTGTAAACCTAAAAGTGCTAAAAAAAAAAAAAAGTCTTAATTTAACAAATGAAAATAAATTTAAAAAATAAAGGCTACACTGTTACTGTGTAAGTACCCATGACCATGACTGAGTCTTCAGTTGGAGAGGAGGGAACATCCTCCCAGCTTCATAGTATGAACAAAACTTGACAGGTTTTTCTTTCAGTTATTAAAATACCCCTCCAGGGAGCCCAGGGGACTCAGTTGGTTATATGGCTGCCTTCAGTTCAGGTCATTATCTCTGGGTCCTGGGATAGAGCCCCATATCAGGCTTCCTACTCAGTGGGAAGTCTGCTTCTCCCTCTTCCTCTGCTGCTCTCTCACTCACACTCTATCTCACACAAATAAATGAATAAAACCTTTAAAAGTAAAATAAAATAAAATACCCTTCCAGAAATGCAATGATGAAATTTGTTATATGTCAATATTGATGATATGGATCAATTTATGTAACTACCTATTGCCGATTATTCTTGATGATGATAATTATGATAATCATAGATATACTTAATAGATGGTTTAATATGTACTAAGCACAGAAGTGATTTACATATATAATTCATTTAATAGTAAAAGAAGTTAGCCTTGGTTTCCTTTATCTGTAAAATGAGGAGATTGGTACATACCCTAGAGAATCTCTGGCATATATAACTGCGTGTAGAATTTCTTGATTGTAGATTACATGCATCTTTACTGAATAGCCTAAGCTTCTCTCTCTAATATAATTTTAGTAGTTCACCATCCCACAGCAGTTTATAAAACATCTTTCCTGGGCACCCTAGGTGGCCCAGTTGGTTAAAGGTCCAACTCTTGGTTTCGGCTCAGGTTGCAGTCTCAGGGTCATGATATCAGGGGGAGTCTGCTTAATACTCTCTCTGAGCCTGGGTGGCTCAGTCAGTTATGCGTCTGCCTTCTGCTCAGGTCACGATCTCAGGGTCCTGGGTTTGAGCCCCACATCAGGCTCCCTGCTCAGCAGGGAGTCTGATTTTACCTCTCCCTCTGTCCCTCCTCCCCACTCATGCTCTCTCTTTCTCTTGCTCACTCTTAAATAAAGAAAATCTTTAAAAAAAAAAAAAAACCTCTCTCTCCCTGTCACGGTGTGCCTGGGGGGCTCAGTCAGTTAAGCGTCTGCCTTTGGACTTGGATTTCTGCCTTTGGACACTTGGATTTCTAAAAAGTTTTTATTGTCATCAGTATGATAGATATGAATATATTTTTTTAATTTTCATATTCATGGTCATAATTAATTTGAGTATTTTTATATAATTATTGTTCCACTTGCATTTTATTTTCTAGGAATTGAAAATGAACATATTTATCCAATATTACATTCAGTAATTTGCTTTTCTGATAGATTTGAACTTCTTCATTCTTCAGTCTGTCATTTTTAATTTACTGGTTAATTTTACTTGCTGACATTTTATTCGATAATATTTATTCATGCAGGAGATTGACCTATAATATCTTTGACCTTGAATGGTGTAAGTATTATGGTTATAAGTTCCGCAAAACGGTGATTGGGTAATTTCCTTTTTCTCTTCTCTGGATTATTTTGTATAAGATGCAAAGCAATATTCCTTGGGAAAATAGATAAAACTTCCTTTCATTACTAAAAAAAATTAGAAAGTAAACAAAGACTTGAGGACACTTCCTGTAGAAAGATACTAAATACTATATTCTAGAAATATAATAATAGTAACTACTTAGTTTGCAATCTACTCTTTCCTGTCTCTTCAGAATTCCAAAACCTTTTATATAGTCATGAGGTTTTTGACAGAAGAAAAAGGTCATGCTTCCAACCGGAAGAAACATCAGCTCTAATAAAAACAAAGGATTGTCCTTTGATGTGTGTTACCAAGCCGAAACCAAATTTTCTATTTTCTACCAGCATATACAGTATTTCAGGATTATTGTTGAGTAGGCTATGTTTTTTCAAAAATGATCTTTCCCTTAGCATTTAACAAAATTTTTATTGAATTCTTTCATTTTAGTTTCTATTCAACTAAACTCTCATGATAATAGACATTAAGTTTGGTGCGTATATTTTCAAACTTGTTTTCTAAGCATAGAAAAACAAACTATGTATGTGTATATTTTGCCAAATGTCAACTTATACCATAATATCATTTTGTCTTAATTTTTCTCTTAATTTATTATATGTAATATAATGATGTATATAATATAATGTATAATATATTAATATATACATACATATTATGTATATACATATTATGTATATCTTCTCTCAATATGGTATGGATTATATAGTTGTACCTTAATTTTTTCTCTTGATACATTATAGAAATCTTTCCATACTGATATAGTCACCTCATTGTTTTAAACAATAACATAATATTCATTTTATAAGCGTAACTTCTTTTATTTAATCAGCAACATATACAACTTCGCCCATACATGTTATTGTACAGTAGAATCAATATTTCCAGAAGTTAAGAATCTGCAAGTCCATAGTTAGATTAGTGACATGCACAGTTAAAATTTTAATAGATGCTGCCAAATTTATAGCCCCAAAGAGGGTACCAATTATCTCTTCCACTGTTACCCTGTTTTACTATACCATTTCCAGTGATGGATATTATAAATTTTTTTTAATGTTTGTTAATCTGATTGGCAAAAATAAATAAAACCCTCATTATTATTTAAACTTTCATTCTTTTTCTTTTAAGTAGGGAGACAATATAATTTAGTGTCTCTTCAACACATGGGGCTAGCAAACTTCTAAGACTAAAATTTAGAAACTTGCTAGGGGTTGCACAGGGGAGAAGAGGGATGAATAAGCAGAGCTAGGAGGAACTTCTAAGGAAACTTCTGAAACTAAAGGGTGATACAAATCAGAATTTTCCTGGAAGAGCACATATAAACCAGGACTTGTCCAGGCAAACATAGATATATGATTGCCCTAGATATGATGGAGTTAAAGCATATATTAAATGGCTAACCGAATGTTTCTTCTGTTAATTATGCAGGCTTCTTTCTTTTTTTTTTTTTTTTAAAGATTTTATGTATTTATTTGAAAGAGAGAGATCACAAGTAGATGGAGAGGCAGGCAAAGAGAGAGAGGGAAGCAGGCTCCCTGCTGAGCAGAGAGCCCGATGCGGGACTCGATCCCAGAACCCTGAGATCATGACCTGAGCCGAAGGCAGCGGCTTAACCCACTGAGCCACCCAGGCGTCCCTGCTTATTTCTTTTTAAAGATTTTATTTATTTATTAGACAGACAGAGATCACAAGCAGGCAGAGAGGCAGGCAGAGAGAAAGAGGGAAGCAGGCTCCCTGCTGAACAGAGAGCCCTATGCAGGGCTCAATCCCAGGACCCTGGGATCATGATCTGAACCGAAGGCAGAGGCTTTAATCCACTGAGCCACCCAGGCGCCCCAGTAGTTGCTTATTTTTAAGTGGGTTATCCATCTTTTTGGTTGATAGGCACATTATATTATATTATTATAGATAGTGAATGTTAACCTTTACTCATTATTTTCTAGGAAAGCCTAAGTTATAAAAATTGAATCCGGGGCGCCTGGGTGGCTCAGTGGGTTAAGCCGCTGCCTTCGGCTCAGGTCATGATCTCAGGGTCCTGGGATCGAGTCCCGCATCGAGCTCTCTGCTCTGCAGGGAGCCTGCTTCCTCCTCTCCCTCTCTCTGCCTGTCTGCCTGCTTATGATCTCTGTCTGTCAAATAAATAAATAAAATCTTAAAAAAAAAAAAAAAAATTGAATCCAAAAGTTGTAGAAAACCTGAATAGATTAAATAATTACAGAAAAAGTTGAAAGACAGAAATATATAACCAAAAAGGAACTAAACCAATGCAATTCTATTAGGTCTATAAGGAGTTTGTTATTTCTGTTATTTTAAACTATTACTGACTTTTAAGAAAGAAAAAGACAAAGTACTTTCGAATTCATTCTGTAAGCCTAACATGACTAATATCCAAGCCTCTATATTTTTAAAAGATTTTATTTATTTATTTGAGAGAGAGGGAGAGTGAAAGCGAGAAAGATAGAATGTGAGAGCACTAGCTGGGGAAGTGCAGAGGGAAAAGGAGAAGCAGACAGACTTGCTGCTGAGCAGAGAGCCGAACACACGTCTTGATCCCAAAATGCTTAACCAACTGAGCCTCCCAGGCACCCCCTCCACCCACTGGGAAACATATCTAGAAAAATGTCGCTAAGGCCTATGTCCAAGAAATTACTGCCTGTGTTTTCTTCCAGGACTTTTATGGTTTCATGTCTCACATTAAGTCTTCAATCCATTTTTTGTTTAATTTTTATTTTTGTTTATATTTATTTATTTGTTTATTTATTTAGTTATTTATTTTTAGAGAGAGAGAGAGAGAAGCAAGAACATGTGCAAGCAGAGGAGAGGGAAGAGGGAGAATTCCAAATGGGCCCCATGCCCAGTGTGGAGCCTGACAAGGGGGTCAATCTCACAACACTGAGATCACGACCGGAGCTGAAATCAAAAGTTGGATGCTTTAAAAAAAAAAAGAAAAAAAAAGTTGGATGCTTAACTGACTGAGCCACCCAGATGCCTCAGTCTTCAATCCATTTAGAGTTTATTTTTGTGTATGGTGTAAGAAAGTGGTCCAGTTTCATTCTTTTGCATGTAACTAGCACCATGTATTGAAGACACTGTCTTTTACTTATTGTATATTCTTGCCTCCTCTGTTGTAGATTAATTGACAATGTAAGTGTGGGTTTATTTCTAGACTCTCTATTCTACTCTATTGATCCATTTATCTATTTTTTTGTGTCAGTATTGTATGTACTATTTTGATTACTACAGTTTTGTAGTATATCTTAAAATCTGGGATTGTGATACCTCAAGTTGCTTTGGCTATTTGGGGTCTTTTGTGGTTCCATACAAATTTTAGAATTGTTTGTTCTAGTTATGTGATCTTTTTAAAATTACATTTTCTTTTTTAACAAATTATTATTATTATTATTATTATTATTATTTTTTAGACAGAGGGCTGGGGCAGAGAGAGAGGGCAAGAGAGACTCCTAAGCAAGCTCCATGCCCAGTGCAGAGTCCATCAGAGGACTTGATCTCATGACCCTGAGATCATGGATCATGATGTGAGCCAAAACCATGAGACAGATGCCTAACAAACTGAACCACTCAGGCGCCCCTACATTTTCTAATTATATATTATTTATGCCTAGAAGTGCTATTGGATTTTCTCTGTGGTCACTCTGATTAATCAATTTAAAGGTCTAACAATTTTTCTCTTGGATTTTCCAACAGGACAATTATATCACCTATAAATATTATAATCTTTATTTTCTTTTGCAGTATTTATTTTTCTTATTTTTTTCTTGTCTTATTGCATTAACTAGAATATACAGAACAGTGTTAAGTGGTTATGGTGGTAATAGAAATATTTGTCCTTTTTCTGAATTTAATTGGAATATCTTCAGTATTTCACTATTAAATGTGATGTGTGTTCTACTTTGCATATTTTGTGGAAGCATTTTAACATAATCTATATGTACATCACTTTGTACATGTGTAAAAATATTTCTATTTCTATGTTATTGAGTGCTTCTTTTAATCAAAAGAGCTGTTAAAGGTCACCTGGGTGGCTCAGTGGGTTAAAGCCTCTGCCTTTGGCCCAGATTTTGATCCCTGGGTCCTGGGATTGAGCCCCGCATTGGGCTCTCTGTTCAGCAGGGAGCCTGCTTCCCTCTCTCTCTCTGCCTGCCTCTCTGCCTACTTGTGATCTCTGTCAAACAAATAAATAAAATCTTTAAAATAAAAAAAGCAATAAAAAAAGAGCTGATAAAATGTTATGGATTGCATTTCCAATGTCTATTATGTATAATACAATTATATAATAATAAATATGAGTTTTAATTTTGAAAAATTCAGTTATTACATAATAAAGCTGACTGGGTAATTTTATGTTTTCACTTAATATTTATCTAGTATTTTATTTAGAAAGTCTGTAGCTCTTTTTTGTTTTTTGGTTTTTTGTTTTTTGGGGGAGTATTAGCAAATTCAGGCTTGGGGGTGCCTCGGTGGCTCAGTCAGTTAAATGTCTGTCTTCATCTCAGGTCGTGATCCCAGGGTTCTGGAACAGAGTCCGTGTTCGGCTCCCAGCTAAGTGTGGAGCCTGTTTTTCTCTCTGCCCCTCCCTCCTGCTCTACTCTCTCTCTCACTGACTCTCTCTCTCAAATAAATAAATATGATCTTTTAAAAAATAAATAAATAAAAATGGGTGGAGGACCTGAATAGACATTTCTCCAAAGACCAAGATGACGGACAAATACACGAAAAGATGCTAAATAGCACTCATCATCAGGGAAAAGCAAATCAAAACCACAATGAGATCTCACTTCATATCTGTCAGAATGGCCAAAATAAAAAAACTCAAGAAACAAGAGGTATTGGCAAGGATATAGAGAAAAAAGAAAAAGAATCCTCTTACATTGTTGGTGGGAATGCAAACTGGTGCAACCACTGTGGAAAGCAGTATGGAGGTTCCTCAAAAAATTAAAAATAGAGTTACTATATGATCCAGGAATTCCTCTATTTGGTATTTACCCAAAGAAAACAAAAATACTGGGGACGCCTGGGTGGCTCAGTGGGTTAAAGCCTCTGCTTTCGGCTCAGGTCATGATCCCAGGGTCCTGGGATCGAGCCCCGCATCGGGCTCCCTGCTCAGCAGAGGAGCCTGCTTTCTTTCCTCTCTCTCTGCCTGCGTCTCTGCCTACTTGTGATCTCTGTCTGTCAAATAAATTTTAAAGAAAGATTTAAAAAAAAAAGAAAAAGAAAACAAAACAAAAAGATATCTGCACTCCTATATTTATAACAACATTATCAACAATAGCCAAATTATGGAAAAGAACTCAAATGTCCATTGACTAATGAATGAATGAAGTAAGATTTAGTTTATCTATATATACATATGTGTGTCTGTATGTGTATGTATGAATATTACTCAACCATAAAAAAGAATGACATCTTCTCTTTTGCAAAAACATGAATGGATCTATAGGAATAATGCTAAGTGAAATAAGAAAAAAAAAGATAAGTACCATATGATTTCACTCATATGTAGAATTTAAGAAACAAAACAAATGAAGAAAAAAGAAAAAAAAAAAACTAGACTCTTAAATGTAGAGAACAAACTAGTGGATGCCAGAGGGGAGAGAGGTGGGGGGATGGGCAAAATAGATAAAGGGAATTCTTAAAATGATCCTATTCCACAGTAGCAACAAATAAGGCTTAAGAAACAAGTCTTAAGAAATGTATAAGACCTAAGTAAAGAATAACAATAAAATTTTATAGTTTATATATGGGGGAAGAGAGGAGACCTGGAAGGAGAGTCTGTATTTCTGAATAGAAATATTCACCTATTTAATGTACGTTCAATCAAAATTCAATTTTTTTTTACTAGACAAATTAAATCTAAAGTTCATCTGGAAGAATAAATACAGTTTTTAAAACAAAAAAAATTTTTTTTGGAAAAGAAAAGTACAGCATCATGAAGGAAAACTAGATTTCTATATTAGTTTCCAATGATTGATATAATTAATAATCACAAATTTAATGGCTTGAAACAACATAAATGTATTCCCTTACAGTTCTGGAGTCCAGAAGTTTGAAATCAAGGCACACAATCTAAGGTATGGGCTGGGCCACTCCTTCTAGGATCTGGAAGGGAGATCGGCCCTTCCTCATCTTCTCCAGCTTCTAGAGCCACATTCCTTTCATTCTTTGGCTCCTGGCCCCTTCTTTCATTTTCAAGGCCAGCAGCATAACATCGTGAAATCTCTCTCTCTCTGTCTTCACATGGCCTTCTTGAATCTCCCTCTTTTCATAATTTACAGGAATTAGGATTTGTATAAATCTGGGAGTCATCGTTTTGCCTATCACAATCTCTAACATAATACTAAAAAATAAATTCCAGGTTGGCTAAAAATAAACCACAAAAACTGAATGAATTTTAGGAAACTATTTTCAGGATTGAAGAAAGAGTATCATTACTGAGGAATGGGGTAAGAAAGCCTCTTAGCACAAATCTGAAACGCCATGACTAATTATAGAAACAATAAACAAATATTTATAATACAATAAATTCTATACAAATATAGCACCCTTTACATATTAGAAATTCTATACAAATTAGTACCCTTTACAATTAGAAAATTACTCTTCTTATGGTTTTAAATGGAACTGAAATTTTACAAAGTTAGTGAAGACATGAAGCTCAAAAAATAAGTGTATTTTCTAAGTGTTTGTTTGAATTTATTGTAAGGATTAATCCTACTCCTATTTAAAAAATAGTTAAATCTGAGTTATAAATAAAACAGTAGTATGATCTCTAATAACTAAGAGTTTTCATTTATTGAGCTCTTAAAGTGTTTCAAGTTCCAAGGTAAGGAATTTACATGCACATACCATGATTATTCTATTTCCTCTGGCCCTCATTTGTACCTCTTGCCTTCACTGAAACACACTTTCCCTGGAATACTACACTTCAGGCAGTCTGGTCTTTCTGTTCCTTGAGCCACAATGCTTGCCCTAACCTAAGAGAACTTATTTGCTGAGTTTTCTCAAGGAATATTCTCCCAGTGGGTCTTCCAAACTCTGTCTCTCTGAGCTTTATTTAGGTTTTATTCTATTCAGGTATTAGCTCAAATATCTATTCTTATTCAGAGATGTCTTCTCTCCACACCCAATCTAATATGGCACCTCTTCCCACTCCCCATCCTCATTGGTTACAGAATTGATAGAGACAGCTGATTTGTTTAATTAGTTATGCCTCACTCTCTGATACATATCCCTCTGGAAGTCTTGCATGTTAAAGAGGATAATATTCCCAGATAGAGTATGAAGTTTCTTTCACCAAATGAACATGAGTTGTCAGGCCCTCCTATTTAAAGAAACCCCATGACTAATTATTTTGGAACATGAAGAACACTTCTGTAATTGAATTTGTGCCATCTTCCAATTTACCAAGCATTTGGGGATTTTTGTACTTCAAGATTTCTAAAATGGTACATACCTGCAAACTTCTGCCTTGAAAATGTCATGACTTCATTATTGTATTTTATAGTGAAACTGATCTGGAAAAAATGCAACGTGATCAACCCTACATCAGGCAAAGACTAATATGTATTAAAAATTATGATCTATGGATGGAGAGAGTGTATCACTTAATAACACAAAGGGAACATTTTAAGCCACTTACAATTTCCCGGATTTATTTAAGCATTTTAGATGGACTTCATCTCAGAGGCAAAGGCTTAAGTTATGTAAAATTATCTTGCTGTTATACTTTTTCTCATATTCCTAATACACTGAATGTTTTTATTCAGTCCTGGGGCTTAGAAAAAAGTTAAGTAGGTAGGTAATATGTTCAGGGAAGTAAAGCACCGCTGAAGGACAGGTGCCCTGTAAATCTTGTCCCTTACGTCCTGTCTCTTTGGCTCACTTACAAAGTCAGGGAATATATCTTTCCTTCCTGCCACTCTGTTTTGGCTGAAAAAACAACAGCCAGATCCAGATTTGATCTCCAACCATGTCAGTAGCTAGATCCACAAAGACATGCAATTTACTAACCTTTCTGAGACTCAGAGCTTCTAAAATCTATTAATTCTAATACTCATTTAAAACAATTTTTTTTAAGGAAAAGAAAATAACACTTTCAGAATCCCATTCCAGGCTAAAATAGACTACCTAACTTCTATTGTAACCAAATTTCTGGACTTGCCCCTCAATTTTGAAATTATAGGTGTTGTATACTCATATACTCTCTTAGACATCTAAAACTACTCTCTGATTATTAAAACTCTGAAATCATAGAGGAGGAGGAATCTGAGTGTTTCATTAATTCCATCAACAAATACCTGTCGAACTTGCCTTGTACATGGAACATGCTGGAGATTATGCAGGGTACATACTTGAAGAAAAGCCAGACCTTATGCAGAAGACATTATAACATCATAATAATAGAAGAGACAATCCTCTAGATAAGGACGCCTAATACTACAGTACAAAGCAGTAACAGTGAAAATATTAATGTCAATTCATTAACAGAGATTTAATTTTTCATTTTATGAAGTATTGCATAATTTAAATATCATTTGTTCACAACTCATTGTAGTTCAATTCTTTTACTATGGGCCAGGTGCTCTTCTAAGCATATGCATGTATCAACTCATTTGATCCTCATAGAATCTTGTGTGGTAGTTATCAAGAGCATCCTCATTTCACAGGTGAAAAAATTGAGGAACGGGACTTGAGACAAGTTACATAGCTAGTAAATAGGAGAGCCTGTCTTTGAACCTAGACTGGACATCAGAGTCCACACTTCTAATTACTCTGCTATACCACTTCTTCAGATACTTAGTAATATATCTTGGAGATTATACCATATCAATATATAGAAACACCTTTTCTCATTTATAACAGCATAGCATTCCTTTTTTTTTTTTTAAGATTTTATTCATTTATTTGACAGAGATCACAAGTAGGCAGAGACACAGGCAGAGAGGAGGAAGCAGGCCCCCTGCCGAGCAGAGAGCCCAATGTGGGGCTCGATCCCAGGACCCTGAGATCATGACCTGAGCCGAAGGCAGAGGATTAACCCACTGAGCCACCCAGGCGCCCCCATAGCATTCCATTTTATGGCTGTATCATAATCCATTAAAACTGGACCCGAATGAGCTTTTGATTTGTTTTAATCTTTTGCTATTACAAGTTATCTTTAATTATACTTCCATAAATAATTTGATGTTAATATATTTTATATTGTTACCTATGAGTCTCTGGAAGGTGAGTCTGCGGCTACTAAAGGACTCTAACGTGACACTACTCCCATTATTGCATTACTTTTGATAGATATGAGGTAGATGAGTAAATATAATAAGAGGTAAAAACAAATTGTGAACAAAGTGATAAAAAATCACCTAGAAGATAGTAACATCCAAACTAGATGTTAATATATGGAAAAGTGAACGTATGCAGGTAAATGAAGTATACACAGACTTCATGGTAATGCAACAATTGGAGCCATTTCCACAGACATTATGATGACAGAGTAATTCTATGTCTTAAGCGAATGTAAAGTTCTGAAGGCTTAAAATTGAACAATATTGTCTTTGAGGATAACAGTTAAAAGAAATCATAAAGCAGGCCCTACAAGGGTAGGAAATAAATCTTCATGATACCATAGAAAATTTCCTAAACCACTGACATACACACTAATGCATTCAAATGTGCCCATGCAGCTGGAGCTACAACAGTTGGTATAATCGCAGATGGAATGATTATAATGGAAGTAAAAAAGCAAAAGGGGATAAAGTAAAACCAAATGGCCTTCAATTACGTGGTAAATCACTCAATTTTAAATCTTGTAGTTCAGAATTCAAACCAAGCCCTATGTTTAAGGAAACTAATGGAAAATTTACTAGAAGTCATTCAAAAGGCACTGGAAAAGAAAACTGCATTTATAATAGAAAATATTTCAAATCACTTTAAGGTTCAATGTTAGCAGAACAGTTAAGAAAACCACAGCAATACAACTTGAAGATATATGCGCCACTAAATATTATAAATACAAATACCATTTTCTTAATCAAGACTATTTTTGTTTGCAAGCAAAAGAACACCTGTCAAACCAATTTAGAAAAAAAAAAAAAGAGAGAGAGAGAGAGAGAAAATAAAAGGATGTAGGGGAAGAGATTTATTGACAGAGATGAGTGAATCTAAGGACTCAAACGGAACAACTAGGATTTCCTGCCCCGCCCGTCAGCTTGGCTTTCTGTCGCTGTTGACTTTATTCTCTTAAACTGCGGGTAAGCTAAAGACATAGCTGCAGGGAGCCTCAGTTGTACAAAATCACAGTTCAGCAACCCACACAAAGTGGGTTTCCTCTAGCAAATTCCCAGGAAAGGACACTGCTTGGAAATTCCCAGGAAAAGGCACTGCTTGGCTTAACTTGGGTCATGTGCCTATCACTAAGAGTCATTATTGTGGCTGTGGAGATGAATGATTATGACTGGTTAGGTCTGGGTCACCCACTCATAACCTTGTCAGAAGGAGGGACCCTAGAATCAAATGATCGGGTTAAGGGAAGAACAGTTCCAGAAGGGCTGCTGATACTGCAAGGGGGAGCAGGGATGCTAGCTAGGCAAAAACAATACTCATTACAAAATGTTAAGTAAAAATTGTATCTATGTTGTGATTACAACTACAGAAAAATTTGAACTCGTATTTACTGGAGAAAAAGGAGAGCTGATACCTAAAACAAGAACCACCACCCAAATAAGAACCATTTGGCAGTGGTTCTCAATCAGAGGCAATTTTGTGTCCCTCTACACTTACCTCCAACCTGGGACATTTGGCAATGTTTAGAGACATTTCTGATTGTCGTAAATGGAAAAGTGCTATTGGTATCAAATGGGTAGAAGTCATGATACTGGTAAACATCCTACAATGCAGCCCCCACAACAAAGAATTATCTAGAGCAAAATGTCAGTAATGCTGTTATTGAGAAACAGAAGTTTCTGGCAGACATGAAACAGAAGCGATTTGTCTTCTTAAAAGGTTCTGTTGTTTGCTCAACAGAGGAAGGAGAAAAAGGAAGAAAAGAAAAGGTTGTTGTAGAGAAGATGATGAAGAATCAGGGACACAGGATGTTGAAAATCAAGATACTTTATCTCTAGTCTTATCTCTACAGTTCACTGGCAGTGTGACACTGGCTAATCAGAGACTCTTGGAGTTTATGGTTTCTCACTGGTAATACAAGCAATCAAGCTAATTAACTTGCCTCTGAGGTTCTTCCAGCTCAAAAATTCTAACATTTTCTTGGATAGTTAAGGAGATTCAGGAAAAAGATAATCAAGCTTTAATGATCTGCATATTCGTGACTAGTTTTAAATACTGGCATCCCTTGTTTTCATAGACATATTATAGGATTTCTTCTTTTAATCAACATTTTTGGTATAAAATGAGTCACATTGCTAGACTAAAGAATGTAGGTACAATAGTTAGGCTCTTTCTCAGGCACTGGTAACAGAAAACAGTAACAAAAAGTCCATTTATCAGCATTCTTTTTTTCAATTTTTAATTTAATTTTTTTTTTTTAATTAGGAAATAACATGGTATGTCTGCTTGGCTCAGTCGGTTGGACGTCTGAGTCTTGATCTTAGCTCAGGTCTCACTCTCAGGGTCATGAGTTCAAGCCCCATGTTGGGCTCCACTTTAAAAATAAATAAGAGAGGAAAGAAAGAGAGAAAGAGGGAGAGAGAAAGCAAGCAAGCAAGTGGGGAGGAAGGGAGAAAGAAAGGAAGAAGACATAAATCCAGACTCTGAAAAATTCTAAGATATGAGTATAAAAGGCATGGGAGTTGCTTCCAAGTAAAAGAGATTAAAGAGCTAAAGCCAAATGCAATGTATGAAATTTGATTGGATTCTGGATTTCAAACCAACAAACAAAAACTAACATAAGAGATATCTTTGAGATGGGGAATTGTGAATATAGACTATATGTTAGATGATATTATTGAATTAATATCACCTTTTTGGGTGCCATAATGGTACTGTAGTTACGTCAAATAAAGTCTTTGATTTTAGGAGATTCATGCTGTAACATTTATGGGTGATGTGTAATAATATATGCAACTTCCTTTCAAGTGGATCAGGAAAAGAAAGTCTTAAAAGTAAATATATATGTGCATATATACACACAGTAGACACCATACACATGTATATATGAGAAAAATGTGGCAAAATATTAATATTTGGTTAATATAGGTGAATAGTATACATATATGTATCCATTATCCTTTCAACTTTTCTATTATTTTGAAAATTTATTGTAAAAACTAAAAGAATGAAGCAAAAACACTCTATCTCGAATCTCAAGGTTGTAAAGTCTCTGAAAGTTCTAACTTCTTCAATGTACCTAATTGAGAATGGATTGCAGCATGAATTGGAAAGCTTCAAATGACCTGCTTCACCCACATAAACCACTGATCTGTGTGAGTGCACATTATGTTGTAGAAGTCATCCACTAATACCATTGATGAAGGGAATGGATTATTAACTTTCAATTAAATGTGATTATAAAAAAATTTGATAGTCATGTAAGGCTTTACTACCAAGCAAACAAAATAAACCAGAAAGATACACTTACAGCATTTTTCTAGGGAATGCATTTGCCCAATTACCCCCATTACTTGTTTCCATACGCCCAACTTGGGAGGGAAGATCCCCTTTCTCAAATTCAAGCATTGAAAATCAATGTAAAAGAGCTCATGATGTTAAATACCCTTATATACTATTGCACATTGTATTAGAAAACTCCAACTTTATACATGATGTCTAAATCATGAAAATGCTGAATAATTTTTCACACATCAAACTGATTAAGAAATACACGAGAGGCATACAGTCCATTATAATTTCAGCGTTATTTATCGGCCAGCTTAGTAGTAATGAAGGGAGGAAGGTAAGATGCTGTGGTCTACTAATGCAAATGCACCCTTCTATTCAAAGATACAGGATTTCTCTCAAGCCAAAGACATTGAGAGCCTGTCCTTTAGTGTAGCAGCTGGAGCAATAATGTGCTACAAGTGATAGTTACACTGCCAATTAGTTGCAGAGATGGGACTTAAACTGCTTTCCCAAGTCACCCAAATAAAATGCTCAGAGAATTAATGTTTTATCCTCCAGGGATCAATGGATTTCATTCCTTGCAGAAAGGTAACCAATGACATCTGCCCTATCTTTCAAAACCTCTATGTGTCTCTTAGCAAAGGTAGGAGGTAGAATTTATTTTCACATAACTGAGTCCAATATTACTCCCATATGTGTCCCCACTGAATGATTCAAATAAATCACAAGATTAAATAAAGTGTTTTGGACCAATTTTAACCAATCTAAATGTCCCCATTTAGATTATGAATTTCTCAAGGACAAGTGTATCTTACACTTCTTGATGTCTCTACTTGGTACAATGCCCTAGAGACTCAGTAAATGCTATTGGTGATCATGTTTGCAACAGTGATGATGTTTGCAACAGTGATGATGTTGATGATAATTTCTTGCAATAAAAATAAAGGAAATTGCTAAATCTATTAGCCCAGTGGAATTTTTGGAAGATGATAAAGTTCTTTATAATTATTTCATATTACCTACACAAGATTCTATTGTTTGAAGAGTTTAGAAAAGGTTATAAAATTTAATTAACTCAGAGAGTGAAGGATACTTGAGAAGATTTTATTTTCCCTTCATAATTGCAATCGATATGATAAAATTGTCCTCAAGCAGTCATTCCTGTCACATTAGCATATACAGTTAGTTTGAAGTCCCAAATGATATATTCTCCCGTTGTTTCATGTTTCTTGACTGTTAAGGTTAATAGAAAGGGCCCGCATTCATTACAATAAGATGGTACTAAAAATATAATCTGACCCAATTAGTGAAAGAAGCTCTTGTCTCATATAAGTGATAATTCCAGTTGTAAGCAGCAGAGGTAGTTGTTTTCACAGAAAATGCAAGGTACTAATTGCTCATATTTACATTGTCCCACAATTACAATTTCAAATGTTGAAATCTTATTAATTATTGATCTTAAGTATTGTAATTCCTTCTCTCTCTCCTTTTTGCCTTTCTTCAGCAAGTTTTTTTTTTTTTCCTAGACAGGTCAACACTATCAATTATTTTTTGTTTATTCAATTTTTAACTCTCTAATTGAGGTCCTCAATTATTATGACAAGCATAAAATATCCCAGGGTGGACACTATTATAATTAAACCACTATTAAAAATAACTGTTTCTTGTTGCTCTCATAAGAAGATTTTAAATTAAATATAACAAATATTTATTGAATAATCACAATGTGCAAAGTACTGGAAGGTGGAAGGTGGCATAGGAAAAATAAAGATGAACAAATGCATACCCTAACATAAGATGTTTAAAGCAAGAGTTTGTGGATAATGAATACAAGACATTAACCTCTGGAAACTGTTTAATTTTAAATCTTCTCTATCTTAGGGACACAGTTCCCTGAGATAAGACTCTAGTGTCAACATTTAAATGGAAAAGACCAAACCATGTTGACCTACTTACTACCTTCTTTCTCCCCCATTTATGTTCCTGCTAGAGCAATTAGCTCTGTTTAATGCATAATCAGTTGGGATTCTGGGTGACTTATTTAACTATTCTTACCTTCACTATCTCCAATGATAAAATGGAGATAATCAGATGAACTTCTTAGAAAACTATAGTGGTGACTAAATGAGATGGAATGTGAAAATATCTACAGGTGCTCAATAAATAGTAGTTCTTAATTCTCTTTCTAAGTGTCTCCTAACAGCACATCTACTATACTGGAATGTCCGCGTTTTGGACCACAAGGCAGTAGGGCAAAGATAAAAGACAATGCTAGGGTGATGGCAGTCATAATTCTAGCTGCCACCATTAAGATTCTGACTTTGAAGCTTTTTTTTCTTTTAAGATTTATTTGTGTATTTATTTGACACAGAGAGAGAGAGAGAGACAAGCAAGAAAGAACACAAGTGGGAAGGACAAGGAGAGGGAAAAGCAGACTCCCCACTGAGCAGGGAGCCTAATGTAGAGCTGGATCCCAGGGCCCAGGAGCATGACCTGAGCAAAAGACAGACACGTAACTGACTGAGCCATCCAGGCGTCCTGACTTTGAAGCTTTAATGTCAGATAATTTTCTTCTATTTAATTTGTGTCCTTTCCCCCTGCTCCCCTCGCTCCTCGATCCCCACTCTAGTCTGAGAATCCCAGCATACCAAATCTCATTTCCCAATGAGTGCCCTATTTTCATAAAGTTCAGCTGTTTGAAAAGTTGGAGATTAACACAGCAAAGAATACAAACTTGATAAAGAATAATTTTGATGGTGACTTGACAGCAAAGATAGGAATAAGAGTAATAGCAACTTAACATATTTCATTTCTCTGATATGGGAAAATTGAGCAAGATTCCTAAGAAAAACAAATAACTCTAATCACTTTAAGTATGTTAAGAATCATTTCAAGGCATTGCCAAAGAGTCCAGAGATGGTGATAATGCCTTATTTAACTAGGTTGTGTTTGTTTTTGTTCATCATATCCATGATGAACTATAACATTTTTACACTAAAGTAGATATGAGTGTGTGCTATCCTCATCTCATATCATATCTCATATCTTTGAAGCCCTAGGCAAGTTAGTAAGAACAGCCCATTGTTTTTACCCTCTTTTAAGAGTAAAATAAATAATTCAACCAAAACCTGGTGTCTGTTACACTGATCAGGAGTTCAATTAAAAATAAATACAGGGGTGCCTGGCTGGCTCAGTTAAAAGAGCATGTGACTATTAATCTCAGGGTCATGAGTTTGAGCCCCATGTTGGTGTAGAGGTTGCTTAAATAAAAAGGTTAAAACTTAAAAAAATAAATATAGAAAAGTTTATGGAATATATGACATGGAAGCTATATTGAACTATATTGGAGAAAACCTCTCCTTTGTTATAATTAAAGTAAAAGAATTCTACAAATATTAAAGTGGCAAGAACTAACATAAGTGTAACATTTTGGCATATGTTTACCAAGAGCATATTTCCCTGGAATATTTTTATTTGGTAAAAATTTTTTAATCTAACAAGATAATATTTTACAGTAAAAAACATATGATCTGATTTTATTTTTTCTGCTGAGCTCAAGAAAGTACAATTAAACCTAATAATCACTAGAGGTCAGCTATACTAAAATAGCTAAATAGCTGAGGTAGTCTTAGTTAATCATTCACGGAAATGTAATTTTGATGATAATCTAACATTATTTAGTAAAGGACTTCATTTCCTATCTAAAATTATTATTTCCAATTAGAAAGTCTTACTCCAAATAATTTTGTATTTTGTTATGTAGTAGCAAAAAATTACTTGAAATGGCTGGAGGCAAAATGGAATTACTCTCTGAGCCCAGCAAATCATAACATTTCAATATAGTCTAATGAGTGGAGTGAATCGGTAATGCAGTATCATTGTGAACTATTTCTGCTCTTCTTCCTGGCACTACAGTGAAGCACGAGATTGGAATATTGAGCATTTCGGGCAAGAACCAAGGTAATTTAAATTTTTATTGCTACATTTAGTCCTTGGCTTTAAACAAACCACAAAAAGAACCCTCAAAAAAAGTAATTTACTAAATCATGGTACCAATCAAATCATGAACAATCAAACTGCAACATTTGGCTTTCCTTAGGTTCTTTTTGTATTGCTAAGACATTAGACAAGTCTGACTGACAAGCAATATTTTGCTGCAAAGAACTTCAAAATGCTCTCTTGGCAAGGCTGAGGGTTATATACAGAGACTCAGTCTATCTTCTTATTTTGTAACTAAAATGGCTCTGCTGCATTTCCGTCTTGCTTTAATTGCCCTTGGGATGATTAACATTGGTTCCTAACTCCCAGTCAACAGGCTAATTAATTTGGTGAGGCTCCAGTAAACCTGTTAGGCAGCTTGGGTCAATGGCCAACAAAATTCTATGATTCTTTAGAAGAGCCACCAATGAATCAAAATGTTGTCATCAGGGATCAGGGTAACATACATACACACACACACACACACACTGCAACAGTGCTTTTTAAACATAACATAACCTTTTTTTCCAGTTGAAATCTGAAATTTCACCCGTACTCAATGAGCATCTAAAAGATCTAAATCTATATTCATTTTAAAATGAATTAAAATTCATTTTAAAATGTGTTGAATTTCTGCTGTACAAAGTTACTATGCTGGACCCAGAAAATATAAATAATAATAGCAACCAATAAACATTTATTGAGTGATCACCTTGTGCCAGATACTATTCTAAGTCCTTTATATACGTCAATCCACTCGATCTTTACAAGCTGTGGTTCTTTCTCTTAGATTCGGGCAAGAAAGGCCCCACTCAGGTCTTCCTCTCATTGTACCACTCTCTGCAGAATAAGGGGGCATGCCCATCCAGAATCTGCCACCTCCTTTTTAAACCACTTTGTTTACCCAGGGCCTTGGCATTGCCTGGCTAATTGGCCCCAAGAACATTTCAGGGATCGTGTGACCCTTTCCCCTTTCTCCATCCTCCTGTGAGGGGACAGTGCCACCTTTATTGCACCTGTAAGCCTTCTGATTAATGTTGAGAGCTGATTTTTCTCTCCTCTTATATACTTTCTTCACATGACTTTTGGCTCACTTATCCTCTCTTGGTTTTTCACTCAACTTACTCACCTACCTTGTCTCCTTTGCTACTTGCTCTCTTTCTCCTTCTTTTCAAGGTGGGGCTTGAACTCATGACCCTGAGGTCAAGATCTGAGCCAAGATCAAGAACTGGTTGCTTAACCAACTGAGCAACGCAGGCACCCCTGCTACTTCCTCTCATACCCCCAATATGTGAATGTTCAAGTGTCTCAGGGCTCAGTCTTCAGTCATTGTACCTTTGCAGTCCATTATTAAATGGTCTCATTTTCTCTCATGGTTTTAAATGATTTCTATGTCTTGGCAACTCTCAAATATATATTTCTAGCTCTGCTCTTTCCCTTGAAATCCACCCTTTTATATCTAACTGCCTACTAGATGTCTCCATTTAAATTTCTATTTATTTATTTATTTATTTATTTATTTATTTATTTGACAGAGAGAAATCACAAGTAGATGGAGAGGCAGACAGAGAGAGACAGAGGGAAGCAGGCTCCCCGCTGAGCAGAGAGCCTGATGCGGGACTCGATCCCAGGACCCTGAGATCATGACCTGAGCCGAAGGCAGCGACTTAAACCACTGAGCCACCCAGGCGCCCCTCCATTTAAATTTCTAAAGGCATCTCAAACTTACATCCAAACATATACAAAACAAAATCTTATTTACCAACCACCTCAACCTACTTTTCCCAGAGCCTTCTCCATTTCAGCAAATGGCAATATTCTTCTAGTTGCTCAAGCCAAAAAAACAGTCATTTTTTTCTCTTCTCTTTTGTTTCATAAGCAATCCATTAGCAAATCCTGTAGGTTTTACCTATAAAGCATATCTAGAGTATCAACTTTCTACCACGCTGTACAATATTAAGACTGAGGTTAAAATTACAGGCGTAATTCTGAGTGAGGGAGAAGCACTTGTGGGTCCTGTTGCAGGTTGAGTTTTTTGGCAGAAATGGAGTTTCATGTGCAGAATTTTTATTAGGAAATGCCTTTGTATTCAGCCCCTATGTAAGGAAGAGGACAGAAGCATGATTAGGCAGAGGGAGAAGTCATGTGACATTACAGGACCCATGACAAACTCACTGATAACACCATGACTTTTAGAACAAAAATGGCCTGTAAAAGTTGTCCTGCATTGGACTGAAGTGGCTAAGTATTTATACCCTACCCTGATCAGTCATTCGATGTCAGCCTCCCTAGGAAGGGCATGAACTTGGGCATGGTAGCTTGCTACCTCTACATAATCCCTCAAAGGGCGGATGGCTCAAGGCTCTCTGCTGACCCTACTGCAGGAAACTGGAGCAACAAGTCGAGCCCTGCATTGGGCTGTCTGCTCAGTCAGCAGGGAGCCTGCTTCCTCCTTTCTCTTTGCCTACTTGTGATCTCTGTCTGTCAAATAAAATCTTTAAAAAAAAACAATCCCCAAGCCTGGGTCCCATTTTAAGTGTGGTAAGAAGTGCTGTAAATATGGAGCAGAGGACTAACAAATCTGTGTATGTGGACAAACCAGAGTTCCCTTGGAAGAGCCACTTGCAAAGCAAGGTTCTAAAGAAGGACTAACAAATCTGTGTATGTGGACAAACCAGAGTTCCCTTGAAAGAGCCACTTGCAATGCAAGGTTCTAAAGAAGAGCTTAGGGGAACCATTAAAGGAACTAGGTACATATGTCTAACCTGGCGGAGGTAAGACATTGGATATATAGTAACTGTATGTCTTTTTATTTTATTTTATTTATTTATTTGACAGACAGAGATCACAAGTAGGCAGAGAGGCAGGCAGAGAGAGAAGGAGAAGCAGGCTCCCCACTGAGCAGAGAGCCTGATGCGGGGCTCGATCCCAGGACCCTGAGACCATGAGACCATGACCTAAGCCAAAGGCAGAGGCTTAACCCACTGAGCCACTCAGGTGCCCCAGTAACTGTATGTCTTCAAATATTTTTAAAGGCTTTCAGGTAGAAGAGGGATTAAGCTTTCTCTGCAGAGATACAGTAGGGAGAGTCAGGACAAGTGATTGGGAGTTTGAGAGTGGAAGTTAGCAGATAGATGCAGAGCTTTTTCGTGCAAGAGCACGAATGGCTTGTCTTTTTTTTTTTTTTTTAAAGATTTTTATTTATCTATTTATTTGACAAAGAGAGAGATTACAAGTAGGCAGAGGGGCAGGCGGGGGGTGGGTGGGGGAGCAGGCTCCCTGCTGAGCAGAGAGACCCATGTGGGGCTCCATTCCAGGACCCTGAGATCATGACCTGAGCAGAAGGTAGAGGCTTAACCCACTGAGCCACCAGGCACCCTGACAAATGGCTTGTCTTGACAGAGGGTGAGTGCCCTGGCATGTGAAGTATGTGCTCATGGTTTGGGGATATAGGGGATGGGAAGAGGACAGGGAGGAATCATGCAGAGATGATTTCAAGCACAGGAAAAACAGACTATATAATCCTCGAGTCTACTCTATTTTGGAAAATCTAAGATTAATTCTCGCCTTAATAAAAATAACCAAGATAGTCATCACAATCCCAGGAGAGAACATTAAATCTGGCTTATGATAAGTTAAATCCAATGAAAACACAAAAGTTTTGTCACTGCTTTCACATTCACTTTTTATTCTGTCCTCTTTCATTTTCAGAAATAAATTCATATGAAGCAAATCTATAAAGGAGAGCAGTAGAGTTGAAAATATCAGGGGAAAAAGCAATAGTTTGACTAGTAAACCCATTGAGTTGAGACAAGTGTGAAACTCTTTACAACCTGAATTTCTCACACATCTCAGTTCCTCCTCCCTTTTAAACTTCCTAATAGAAAAAGTTGAATTCCCATTATTGGCAACTCCACTATTTGCCCTCACTTCCATCAAAAAATAAATAAATTAGAAATACCTCCTTTTCCACATTTATTTTAATCTAGACTGTTGTGGTCTCTCAGGGTTTATTTTATGGTTTCTCAAAAGACCAAATCTTGGAAATCTCACTCTTATATCCATGGGGAATATGCCTATTTCTACTTTATTTGGGCAAGTGGATTGAGAGGGAATGGAGTTTGATTTAATACCTGTTAAATTCTGTCGACTATGTATTAAAGGTGTTGCAGAAACAGTAAACACTTCAATAAAGTTCTATTTTATTCCATATTTGAGGATAATATTCTTGACCATTATATTATTTATAAATTAATGAAACTGGGGGAAAAACAACTATAATCTTAACAGCTTTTATCAGTGGTAGATTTTTCTTTCTCTAATACAACAGTCTTGCTAACTTCTTAAGGGCAGAAAAAGTCTTCAAAATCACTAAATCTCTAACAAATCACAAATCACAGGTAAAATAACAGTGATTTATTGAGCACCTCTTTTGTGCCAGGTAATTTATCATATAGCTTTCTGGTATTAACAAGCTATGTTTTATTTACAGACAAGAAATTTGATGCTTAGGGAGCTTTAGTTACTATTTTCCAAGGTCACATAACTAATAAGTTGCAGGTCCTGGAGTCAAATTCTGGCTTATGTTACCCCATCCAGCACTCCTACCTGTGATGAGACACTCCCTACAGAGCATGATGTGGCAGAGGCTGCTTTGCCAACCAATTATCTATTCTCTCTCTCTTCCTTCTTGTAACAGAAACCTGAATTTTAGCTAAATGAGTCTTTCAGCTACTTCTTTTCAGCTTCTCTTGTAGCTGAGGATGAACATGTGACTAGAAAGTATATAAAGTCTATAGTTGGTAATATGTAAATGGAATATTTCATAGAACTTCTTCCTCCTTACTCCACCCTTGCTTCATGAAATGTAGGTATAATGCCTGGGGGTTTAGCAGCTATCTTCACCTACCAGGTGACCTTGACAATGCATGCCAAAGATGGAAGAGCATATCCTAACGTTCCCTAAGTACATCATGGAGATGCCATGCCAGTTCTGGTCTGCCCACTCTCAGTCTTCTTCTACATAAGCAAGAAGTAAACTTCCATCTCCTTGAAGACAGATGAACTTATTCCTAACTCTTGGACATAGTACATAATGCTCAGTATCATGCTCAGTATTTTTATGGAATTAAATTTCATTCCTCCTGCGTGATACTCTTTCTCCTTCTTTCTTTTAATTAAGTAAGCTTTACCCCCAATATGGGGCCTAAACTCATGACCCCGAGATCAAGAGTTGCATGCTCCATCACCTGAGTTAACCAGGTGCCCGCCCGCCCACAACACCCTCTCATGCGTCTTCTCTAATCTCTTTCCTTTAGAATTTCGCTTAAATTCTTACTTGTCTGTAAAGCTTTCCCTAACCACCATTTTCTCTATGGTGAATTTCAAATAAGTTATCAGACATTTATAATTATCTTTTTGTTAGTTTTTTAATACAGGAAATTTCAAACATGAACAAACCTGGAATGACATTATAAAGAATATTCTTACAAACCTTGTTCCATGTTAGTCACAAGGGTTAATTTGTCTTTATAGACCGAGTTTCCCTAACCTCACTCCTCCATGTGCATCTTTCTGCAGTTCTGGGCTCAGAGGAAGGGGAGGCCTCTTCTAGATATTTACAAACAGCCAGCTTTAAAATATGTTGGAAATACACTGCTGTTTGATGTTAATTTATATAACTACTAGATAGTTTCTACTATCCAGTTTAGCGGTACCAAAAAAAGTTAGGTTAAGTAAAAACATTATGGAAATTGGCCCTAGTAAGCCCACTTAGGTGTGGACCAATAAAGTCTGAAGTGTAAGAATGGTATTTTGAAAAATGCTTATGTAGGTAAATAAACAGAGTCTGACATAATCAAAAGACCATAGAGATTAGAGTCAAAGACCTGCTTTCAAGTCCATAGAGATAGAAAATAGATTAGTGGTTGCTAGTGGGTACAGAGTTAATTTAGGGGTGATAGTAATGTCTTGGAAATAGATAATGGTGATGAATTAAATGAAATTAAATTAAATAAACAAGCCTATTTCATAAACTTGTGAATAAACAAAAAATATCACCGAATTATACACTTTAAAATGTTGATTTTTATAGCATGTGAATCATATTTCAATTAAAAAATAACTTGGTATATAAATAATTTCATATGAGTATGGGGATTTTTGGGGGGGATGAGGGGGACACAGGGGACAGGGCAGAGGGAGAGGGAGAGAAAATCAATCCCAAACAGGCTCCATGCTGTGGCTCAATCTCACAACCCCGATATCATGACCTTACTTAAAATCAAGAGTGGAAGCTTAATGGACTGAGCCACTCAGGTGTCCCAAATATGGGTATTTTTATAAGATAAAATCCCAGAAGTGGAATTGGTGGGTCAACGGGCAGATGCACTTTAATTTGTAATTTGCATAGATTTTGCTAAATTTTTCTCCAGGTGTTATGCCAGTTTATATTCCCATCAACATCTGTAAGATTTGTTTCCCCACAGGCATTCAACAGCTGTGTTGTCAAACTTATAAAGTTTTATCAATCTGATAAATTTAAAAAGTGGTATCTTGGTGCTGTTTTAATCTGTTGCCCTCCTACTATGAGTGAAGTTGAGTTGGTACTGTTTGTTTTTTGTGTTTGTTTGCTTTTTGCCTATTTCCTACAAAACAAATTTAATTCATTGAAAATGCTTGCTTGCATTGCCATGTTTTGCTA
Organism: Mustela putorius furo; assembly: GCF_011764305.1. Taxonomy (NCBI): domain Eukaryota; kingdom Metazoa; phylum Chordata; class Mammalia; order Carnivora; family Mustelidae; genus Mustela; species Mustela putorius. The sequence continues at coordinate 23,534,970 of NW_025422471.1, read as the reverse complement.
TGTAAAATCTCTAATTCTTGTAGCAGGAAGGAGTTTGCTCTGTTTCTAACCCTCTCAATCAACCCCAATTTCAGTTCTACCCTACAGTTAAGTATGTAATTATTCAAATTAGCGATGATTCTCTCTGGTAACAAATTGAACCTCTACAGAAAATGAACCAGCTACCATAAAAGGAAAATAAAAGCTGGATTTTTAGCCTTTGAATCTGAGCTTTTGAAAGCCAAACAAAAGGCTGCAGCCTCTCCAAATTACTGATTACATAATAATCTCTGAATCCTGACATCTGGGGTTTTTTTCCCCTCAGGGTTAAACCAATGACTTCTATAGCTCTTTTCTTCTAGCTAGGAAAATAGATACAAACACTGTTCGTTCCTTAAATACATTTATCTGCATAGTTCCTTCCATAACTGAAGATTAATCCTCCTTCTGTGTCATAACTTGGATCACAAATTGTGCTCATTTTCTGGGTAGAAAACATATTCTACATGAAAATCTTCATGTTGAGATCAATGGCAAGGCTGCCTTCCAATAACGTCTAGCTTTTTCAGTCCTCAGTAGCAATTCTTTAAACTCTACAGTTTAAAAAAAATACTTTTAATGTAATTTTTATAGGACTCTCAATTAAATTTATTTCCAGGCAAATATGTAATTTAAGAGTTCAGCTGTGCTTCACACTCAAGAGTTCGTGGTAGCATCATTTTCTTTATCTAGACTTGACATCTTATGTCTCTGAGTCTTAGAAAGGCTGTTCAACATTGTAAAAAAATGAAAGACAGACAGAATAATGTGAACTAACATTTATGGAGCATTTACGATGTGCCGGGCTTTGTTCTAAGAACCTGAAGTATGCTAACTCATTTAACTTTCACAGCAGCCAGTGAGATATGGATCATAATGAACCCCTTTCTCTGAAATGAAGAAACCAAAGCCCCTGGTGGTTAACAATCAGAAAGTCCGATTCTCCTGCCAGTGCTGCTTACCACTACTCTATATTAACCCTCTGGGGCAATCTGATCTAACATCCATTTTAGGAACAAATTGCCTGAAGCCCAGAGTGGTAAAGTTCCCAGAACTCCAACTCCATTTTCTTGTTCTTTGCTCAATACCACACAAGGAAGAACAGGATGATAATTTCCCTTCCAAATCTTAACATGAGTTATGAATTAGCCCAGTCTAACTTAGTTCAGAGAAATGACAATATAGTTTTGGAAGCCATACATATAAGCCTGTCAAATAAAAATACAGACATGAGATTAAAATTGAATTTCAGATCATTGATGAATAACTTTTTAGTGTAAGTATATCCCATGCAAAACTCAGGACAAACTTATACAAAAAGATTATTCATTGTTTATCTGAAATTCAAATTTAGTGGGTCATCCTATATTTTATCTGGCAAAATTACATATACAAAAGGTAAAATATGTGTGTCTTGAGGCAGCGAGGTGGTGTTGCTTTCCAGGCACTTTGCGTCTTCCTTTATCCAATTCCATATTGTTCAAATTATTTGCAAATACTAAGAGCCTCAAAACCTTTCCCTAAGCAGATTTCAGCTTATGCCCTGGTGAAACCAGTCTTTGACAGGAGTAATAGGATTATTATGATTTGCTAGATTTACTCCAGGTGAGCAAAGGGGTTCTGTTAATAATTTAAAAATATTCTTAAACCTATCAATTATTAGAAATGGACCATCCTCTCAACATCATACACAAAAACAAATTCAAAATGGATAAAAGACCGAATTGTGAGAACTGAAACCATAAATAAATCTTCAAAGAACGCACAGACAGTAATTTCTCTGACATTGGCTGTAACAACGTCTCTCTATAAATGTCTGCTGAGACGAGAGAAACAAAAACCAAAATGAACTATTGGGACTACGTCAAAATAAAAAGCTTCTGTACAACAAAGGAAGAAATCAACAAAACTGAAAGATAGCTTATCAAATGGGAGAAGATATTTGCAAATGACATACCCAATAAAGGTTTTGTGTCCAAAATATATAAAGAACTGATAGAACTCAACACCCAAAAACCAAATAATCCCATTAAAAAACGGACAGAAAACGTGAACAGACAGTTCTCCAAAGAAGACATCCAGAGAGCCAATAAATGCATGAAAAGATGCTCAACATCACTCATCACTGAAAGCAAATCAAAACTATAGTGAGATACCACATCATACCTGTATGATGTGAATGTAATGAAAAACACACAAAATATTAAGTGTTGGCAAGGATGTGGAAAAAAAGAAACCTTGTCCACTGTTGGTGGGAATTTAAACTAGTGAAGCCAATCTGGAAAACAGTCTGGAGGTTCCTCAAAAAGTTAAAAATAAAGCTATTCTATGATCCAGTAATTGTGCTCCTGGGTTTATTCCAAGAATACAAAAACACTAACTTGAAGGGATACATGCACCCCCATATTTATTACAGCATTATTTATAATAGCCAAATATGGAAGCAACCTAAGTGTCCATTTGCAGATTAATGGATAAAGAAGATGTTGTATACATACGGGAAGACTGTTCGTCCATAAAAAAGTTTGAGAGGTGTCTGGGTGGCTCAGTGGGTTAAGCTTCTGCCTTCAGCTCAGGTCATGATCCCAGGGTCCTGGAATAAAACCCCATCTCCGGCTGTCTGCTCAGCAGGGAGCCTGCTTCCCCCCCCTCCACCTCCCCGCACTCTGCCTGCCACTCTGCCTACTTGTGATCTATCTGTCAAATAAATAAAATCTTTAAAATAAATTTTAAAAATCTTTTTTTAAAAAAGGCATAAAAAAGGTTGAAATCTTCCCATTTGCAACAATATGACCTAGAGAATATAATACTAAGCTAAATAAACCAATCAGAAAAAGACAAACACCATATGATTTCACACATTTGTGGAATTTAAGAAACAAAACAAATGGACAAAGGAAAATAAAGAGAAACCAGAAAACAGACTCTAACTGTGGAGATCAAACTGATGGTTACCAAAGGGAAGCTGGGTGAAGACATGGGTGAAATAAGTGAATGGGATTCACACTTATCTTGATGAGCACTGAATCACTTTATTGTACACCTGCAACAAACATAACACTGTATGGGCGCCTGGGTGGCTAAGCATCTGCCTTTGGCTCAAGTCATGATCTCAGGGTCCTGGGATGGAGTCCCGCATAGGCCTCCCTGCTCAGCGGGGAGCCTGCTTCTCCCTGTGCTATTCCTCCTGCTTGTACTCTCTGGCTTGCTCGTTTTCCCTCTCTCTCAAATAAATAAAATCTTTTTTAAAAATGCTGCATGTTAATTAAACCATAATTTTTTTTTTTAAAAAAAGCTAGCATGGTGCCTGGCTGGCTCAGTCAGAATGTGACTCTTGATTCTCGGGGTTATGAGTTTGAGCCTCACATTGAGTATAGAGATTACTTTAAAAATAATTTTAGGGGCACCTGGGTGGCTCAGTGGGTTAAGGCCTCTGCCTTCGGCTCAGCCTGCCTCTCTGCCTACTTGTGATCTGTCAAATAAATAAATAAAATCTTTAAAAAATAATAATAATAATTTAAAAAATCTCTTTTAATAAAGTGAATTATTGGGGTACCTGAGTGGCTCAGTGGGTTAAGTCTCTGTCTTCGGGTCAGGTCATGGTCTCAGGGTCCTGGGAATGAGTCCTGCATTCGGCTCTCCACTTGGTGGGGAGTCTGCCTCCCCCCTTCTCTCTACCTACTTGTGATTTCTCTCTCTGTGTCAAATAAATAAATTAAATCTTAAAAAAAAAAAAAAGTGAACAATTATAAACCAGGCACTGTTGTTTAAGGGCTTTAGATGATTTAATTTATTGAATTCTCAAAATAAAATTGGGAGATAGATACTATTATTACATCCATTTTACTGAAGACAGAACTCAGTGAGACTAAGTAATTTGCCAGTGATAATTTCTAATATTTAGGCACTGCACTGTCAAATGTGGTAGCCATAAGCCACTACAGCTATTTAAACTGAAGTTAATTAAAATTAAGTAAGATTCAGTTCCACTTTTGCATTAGCTATATTATATTAGTATACAAGCCATAAGTGATTCATGGCTGCCATTTTCAACAGTTCCATCATTGGTTTCATCGTTACAGATGGGGCCAGCTTCAAGAGTGTGTAACCTGTACAACTGTACATGGCCTCAAACCTAAAAGGGCCTGTGTTGATTTAATACTTTGCACTTGCTGTCTTGCTTTTATTAATATTTTTTAAACAAAGGACCCTATATTTTCTTATGCACTATAACTGGTAAATTATATAGTGTGTCCTGTTAGCAGAAATTTGTATTGGACAGCACTGTTATTCATCAAAGAAGTAAAGAGGACAGACTATAATAGGAATAGACTTTACTGAAAAAGAAGACTTGAACTACTCAGTATTGTCAAAAGCGAGCTTCTCAGACTGCAGTGAAAATACTTTTGCAGCCTCCCCTCTCCCCAAAGTTCCAACCAGAGAAAAATCTTTTTTTTTTTTAAATTTTTATTTATTTATTTATTTATTTGACAGAGAGAGAGATCACAGGTAGGCAGAGAGGCAGGCAGAAAGAGAGGAGCAAGCAGGCTGAGCAGAGAGCCCGATGCAGGGCTCGATCCCAGGACCCCGAGACCACGACCCGAGCCAAAAGCAGAGGCCCAACCCACTGAGCCACCCAGATGCCCCCAGAGAAAAATCTTTAAACAGGATTTGTGTTCATATGCAGTCAAGTTGAGTCCTGGCCCTTTGGAACCGTCTCATGAGTGACCAGCATTTTGTCCTTAAAAAGTATCCAAATACAAAATCAGCGAGCAAGTTCTCAAGTAGAAATAATTCTCCCATGGACACAACTATCATTTGAGTTCAGTCTTCTCATTGCTTGAATACTTCCAGCTAAAGTGCCAAGATGAAAGGCCAGCAAGCCTATACCTAGATGCCTAGTGGTCCCATACTGCAACAGTCGATACTTGCTGATGTACCTTGACTACAGCACCAAACATGAACATTTCCTTTTCTCACACCACAAAGTTTTCACAATTATAAATGTGAGATTGGGGTGTCTGTGTGGCTCAGTCTGTTCAGCATCTGCCTTTGACTCAGGTCATGATCTCAAGGTCGTGGGATTGAACCCCACATTGGGCTCCCTGCTCAGCGGGGTGTCTGTTTCTCCCTCTCCCTCTGCTCCTCTCCCCTGAATCTCCACATTGGGCTCCCTGCTCAGCGGGGTGTCTGTTTCTCCCTCTCCCTCTGCTCCTTTCCCCTACTCGTGCTCTCTCTCTCTCTCAGATAAATAAATTAAATAAATAAAAGTAAAAAATAAAAGGTAAGATTGTTTTATACTTTCCCCTACTTTATTTTATTTTTTTTAAATTTTTTTAAAGATTTTATTTATTTATTTGACGGAGAGAGAGAGATCACAAGCAGGCAGAGAGGCAGGCAGAGGGAGAGGGAGAAGCAGGCTCTTCGCTGAGCAGAAAGCCCGATGCGGGGCTCGATCCCAGGACCCTGAGATCATGACCTGAGCGGAAGGCAGAGGCTTAACCCACTAAGCTACCCAGGTGCCCCTACTTTCCCCTATTTTAACATGCAAATGCCAAGCCTGTTTTTTTTTTTTTTTCCACTTAACTACATACTAAATAAACATACCCATTATGGTGACAATAGGTTTTAGAGAAGCATGGAGTACCAGAGCATAGCAGCCAGTAAAGCTCTTTCTGAGGTGCTTTCCTTGAGTGTTAGGGGTTAGAGAACTGTCATTTGTCAAAGAGAACCCAAGGATTTCAGATGTAAATCATTGGTGAATTTATCTCCAGGGTTATTGGGAAACGAATAATGAAACAAGAACAAGCCATGTGCCTGGGAGGAAAACTTCAGGACAATAATTACCAAGATTATAATGAAAACCAACTGGTAATTAGCTCCACTGGTTAAACTAATTAAGTGAGCAAAAAAATACTTTCAGAAAATAAAATTTGAGATGTTTAATATGAAAGCAGTTTTAGTACAATTTCAGAATAGCTTGGAGAACGTGTAAGTGCAATTTAGAGGACAGTTCCCTCTATAATAGAGTGGTAGAAGTAGCCATAAATGAAGTAAAAAGCCCATTGAAAGCTGTGTGTAATTCACAAGTCCATACTTTGTGTTAAGTATGCCGGAGGGTGCTCGTGCTTAATGTTATATTTGACTCTTCATTAGATTGTTGCTCTTTCTCAGCTTCTGTGACTGCACACCATAGCCTTGGGCTGGAGTTAACCCAGCGTATTTTTCCCACCAAAATTATTAAAACCTGTGTTATTTATAATTATTCAACACAAAGAAAAAAAAGAAGTTCCTTATACTGAAATTATTTTGTACTCTCACAACCAAACTCTCCTGGATGGAGACCCTGTATCAATGTGTTTATCCATTCATTTATTGGCTCATTTGCTCATTCATCAAACCCCTGGATGCCCACTGGGTTCTTTGCCAGGCACTGACCTAGGACCTAGGGTTATAAAAACATATAGGTTAAGGTCCCTGTCATCAAGGAGTTTACAGTCTGGTTGGAGGGGACACATTTGTAAATAGATGAATGCCACTGCTGTTATGGCTTCCGAGTTACAAGTACCTGTAGGCTGTGGTGGGGCATGAGGGGAGAGTGGAGAGTGAAGGAAGGATGAGTATAAGGTGGAAAGCCTATAGACAAGGAAGTGCTGGAACTTTGGTGTTTTGTCCCCTTTTATCATTCTGTTGCCTCTTCCCAAGATACCCTTCCTTCACTTCTTCTTTTTTTTTTTTTTTAAGACTTTATTTATTTATTTGGCAGAGATCACAAGTAGGCAGAGAGGCCAGCAGAGAGAGAGGGAAGCAGGCTCCCCGCTGAGAAGAGAACCTGATGTGGGCTCGATCCCAGGACCCTGGGATCATGACCTGAGCTGGAGGCAGAGGCTTCAACCTACTGAGCCACCCAGGTGCCCCTACTTCCTTCACTTCTTGACTGGGCTAACATTTACTCAAAACTTTAAAAAATTATGCACGTGGTGTCTGGGTGGCTCAATCTCTTAAAGCTTCCAACTCTTGATTCTGTTCAGGTCATGATCTCAGGGATGTGAGATCCAGTCAGATGTCAGACTGCATACTGGGTATGGAGCCTGTTTAAGAGTCTCTCTCCTTCTGCCCCTCCCCCTCCCTCTCTAAAAAATGTTTTTAAATTAAAAAAATAAATTCCAGGATCCTAAAAAAAAAATTTAAAAATCATGTACACATTTTCAGGTATACATGAATACATTTCAATTTTTTTAAATATTATAATACAAAAATATTTAAATAGCGGAAGTCTTTCTTCACCCTGTTCCCCATTACTCCTCTACTTAGAGGTAACATTTTTTATTTATTTGACAGAGAGAAATCACGAGTAGATGGAGAGGCAGGCAGAGAGAGAGAGAGAGGGAAGCAGGCTCTCTGCTGAGCAGAGAGCCCGATGCGGGACTCGATCCCAGGACCTGAGATCATGACCTGAGCCGAAGGCAGCAGCTTACACCACTGAGCCACCCAGGCGCCCGAGGTAACATTTTTTTAAAGAAGATTTTATTTGTTTATTTGCGAGGAAGAGAGAGAGCACAAGAAGGGAAGTGGGAGGGGCAGAGGGACTAGCCAGAGGCCCTGTTGAGCATTGATCCCGATGTGTGGCTTTATTCCAGGGCCCTAAGATCATGACTGAGTCGAAGGCAGATGCTTAACCAACTGAGCCACCCAGATGCCCCAAGAGGTAGCACTTTTAATACTTTGTATGTACGTTTCCAGAACTGTTTCTGTATATTTACACATATTCATATATATTTGCATTTGCATATATACATGTGTGTACATGTATGCATATATAATTATATACAAATGGTAAAATAAATATTGTTGTTTTTTCCACTTAACAACAATCGCGGATATTGTCTTATTACAGTACTCTGTAGGAAAATCCCATAAATATGATATGCGATTATCATATCTATTTAGCCAATCCTCTATAGATAGAAATTTACAATTTTCTTCAAAATTTTCACTATTAGAAATATTGAAACGAGCACCCACAAACATTTTTACACACATGTAGGCCTTATACCTAACAGTGGAATAATTGATTTAAAATCATGATAAATATTGTCACATTGCCTCTAAAAAACGTTTAAGCAATATGTACATGCATCAACTTTGTAAAAGACTGCTTGTTTCCCCACACTTTTACTGGTTAAGAATATTGTAAATCTTTTTTTTTTTTTTAAAGAAAAGACTTTTTTTTTAGAGTAATTTCAGGTTCGCAACAAAATCAAGAGGAAGGTATAGAGATTTCCCATATATACCCCCTACCCCACTATATGCAGAGCCTCCCCCATTATCAGCATCCCTCACCAGGGTACATTTGTTACAACTGATGAACCTACACAGACACACCATAATCACCCAAAGTCTGTGGTTTATATTTGGGTTCACTCTTGGTTTTGTTTGTTGTATGGGTCTGGACGGTGCATAATGACCTGTATTCATCATTACAGTATCATACAGAGTACTTATGGTGCCTTAAAAATCCTGGTTTTTGTCAGTTCAACCCCCCTTCCCCACATCCCAAACCTTGGCAACCGCTGATCAGGGTCATGGAATCAAGCCCTGGATCTCTGCCCCACCCCGCACCCCATGAAAATAAACAAATAAATCTTTAAAAAAAATAAAGTGGGTTTCTTAAAGACAAAGCAGTTAGGTGTTAGGTTTCCTTTCCTTTTTTTTTTTTTTTTAAGATTTTGTTTATTTATTTGACAGAGAGAGAGAGAGAGATCACAAATAGGCAGAGCAGCAGGCAGAGAGAGAGGGAGAAGCAGGCTCCCCGCTGAGCATAGAGCCCGATGTGGGGCTCAATCCCAAGACCCTGAGATCATGACCTGAGCCAAAGGCAGAAGCTTAACCCACTGAACCACCCAAGTGCCCTAGGTTTTAGGTTTTCCCTCTACTCTAACAATCTCTATCTTTTAATTGTTGCATTTAGATCATTGATGTTCAAAGTGATTTATTGCTATATCTTGATTGACATCTACCATATTTTTTACTGTTTACAAGAACAGGTACTTGTTCCTGTTCCTATTTCTTTCTGCCATTTGTGGTTTTAATTCACCCTTTTATATGATTCCATTTTTTCTCCTTTCTTTACATATTAGTTACCATTGTTTTTTTTTTAACTTCTTTTAGTGGTTGCCTTAGAATTTGCAGTATATATTTACAACTAATCCAAGTCCACTTTCAAAGAACACTGTATCACTTCACAGGTGGTGTGAATACCTCATAATAACAAAATAATCCTAATTCCTTTATCTTGCTCCATGTATCATTACTGGTGTTCATTTTACTTATATATATGAATACATACATATGAGATAGATATATATGTATATATATATGCAGACATAATTGAACACATCATTCTTTTATTATCTTGAACAAAATATTGTGTTAGATCAATTAAAATAACAGAAATAAATCTTTTATTGTACCTTTACTTAAACCTTCTTCAATATTATTTATGTAGATCTGCATTTTCCTTTTCTCTAAATAACTTCTTTGGGGCACCTGGGTGGCTCAATGGGTTAAAGTCTCTGCCTTTGGCTCAGGTCATGATCTCAGGGTCCTGGGATCGGGTCCCACATCGAGCCCCGCATCGGGCTTTCTGCTCAACAGGGAGCCTGCTTCCTCCTCTCTCTCTGCCTGCTTCTCTGCCTACTTGTGATCTCTGTCTGTCAAATAAATAAATAAAATCTTAAAAAAAAAAAAAAGAACTTCTTTTAACATTTCTTACAAAGTGGATCTACTGGCAATAAATTCTCTCAATATTTTATTTGTCTGAGAAAATTTTTTTTTTCTTCCTTCACTTTTGTTGGATAATTTTGCAGGGTACAGAATTCTAGATTGGCTTTCTTTCCTCTCTCTCTCAATACTTTATTTTTTTCAAGATTTACTTATTTATGTGTGAGAGAGAAAGCAATTGAGCCGGGGAAAAGGCAAAGTGAGAGGGAGACAGACAGAAGCAGACTCCCTGATTAGTGCAGAGCCTAGCATGGGGCTTGAGCTCACAGATCTGAGATCATGACCTGAGCCAAAATGCTGGATGCTCAACCCCTGAGCCATCCAGGTGCCTCTTTCTCTCAACATTTTAAATATTTCACTACACTCTAATCTTGCTTGCATCATTTCTTTTTTTTTTTTTTTAAGATTTTATTTATTTATTTGACAGAGAGAGATCACAAGCAGTCAGAGAGGCAGGCAGAGAGAGAAGGGGAAGCAGGCTCCCTGCTGAGCAGAGAGCCCCATGCGGGCCTCAATCCCAGGACCCTGAGATCATGACCTGAGCCGAAGGCAATGGCTCAACCCACTGAGCCACCCAGGTGCCCGCTTGCATCATTTCTGAGGAGACTTTGAATGTAATTTTTATTTTGCCCCATTATAGTAAGACATTTTTTCCCTCTTCCACCAGCTACTTTTAGGACTTTTTTTTTTTTTTTTTCTTTATCTTTGATTTTCTGAAGTTTGAATATGAGAGGACTCCGTGTAGTTTTTTTTTAGAACATCTATCCGTCTTGGTATTCTCTGAGGTTCTCAGATCTGTGGTTTGGTGCCTAACATTAATTTGGGGGAAATTCTCAGTCATTATCATTTCTAATATTTCTTCCGTTCTTCTTCTTCTTTCTTTATTATTCTTTTTCTCCTTTTATTATTCCAATTTTGTATATATTACATCTTTTGTAGTTGTCCATAGTCCTTGGATATCCTGCTTTGTTTTTTTCATCTTTGTTCTGCTTGCTTTTTAGTTTTGGAACATTCTACTGATATATTCTCAACCTCAGAGGTTCTTTCCTCAGTTGTGTGCAGTCTACTCACAAACTCATCAAAAGTAGTCTTCATTTTTGAACAGTGGTTTTGGACTCTAGCTTGTCTGTTTGGTTCTTTCTTAGGATTTCCATCTCTGCTTACAGTGCCAATCTGTTCTTGCATGCTGTCTATTTTTTATCCATTAGAGCCCTTAGCATATTAATCATAGCTCTTCTAAATTCCTGGTTTGATAATTCCAACATCCTTGCCATATCTGGTTCTGATGTTTGTTCTATCTCTTCAAACTGTTTTTTTTTTTTTTTTGCCTTTTGGTATACATTGGAATTTTTTTAATAGTTGGACATGATGAAAGGAACTGCTGTAAATATGCCTGATGTAGTGGTGAAGTGCTGGGGAGAGGAAGCATTCTATAGTCCTAGGATTAGGTCTCAGTCTTTCATTGAGCACATGTCTCTGGAATGTGAAATTCACAAGGGTTTCTCAGAATGTTTTCTTCCCCTGTTAAATGGGGCAAGATGGCTGGGAGTGGGGGTTGCTGGAGTTGGCTCTTCCCCTTCCTCCAGGTCAGTCAGGTTCTGATAATACCACAGCAGGATAAGGATCAGGCTATGGTTATCTAGATTCTCCTGAGGGCAGACATTGTCAAGAACAGAATGGTCTGACATTTCAAACTAGTCCCTTCCCACTGCGCTCTTTTGCTAGAAGCATGAGGTAATTTTTCTCCAACATTCACTGTGAGAAAATGGTTAAAGTCTCAGAGGCAAAATCACAAAAGCATGGGGGCTCCACTATGAATAAGACCTTTTGGAGTTTTCAACTCTCAGATTTGTCCTCATTGAGTTCCCAGCAATTTATCAATTACTGTTCAGGTTTTCCCTTGGCATTGGTTCCCCTATCAGTTTCTGCTGTGAGTCCTGCTCCAGTAAGTCAGGACATTGTATTCTCCAGTCTGTCATCCCCATCTTGGGGGCAATGGTTTTCCTTGTGTCTTCTCTTATGAACCCAAGAGAAATTGTGGATTTTTCAGTAGGTTCAACTTTTCCCTTGTTAGGATGGAGTAGCAACTTCCAAGCTCCATACATGTAGAACTGGAAACCAGAAGTAACATATTTCAAATATTTTAATATTTTGATTGTCAGATAAGGGGAACACTTATTATTTTAATTTCCACTTCCCTGACTTTTGGTGGGATTGAGCATCTTTCACATATCCCTTTGAATCTAATCTTAGAAGATGAACCAGTGTTCAGCAGAGGGAAAAGGGTGAGCAAAGCATAGATCTATTAATGGCACAGTGCCACCGTGGTTTAGAGGAACTGGAATTACTTAGGATAGGGAATGATAGGGTGACTTTAAGAAAAATAAGGCTCTGGGACGCCTGGGTGGCTCAGTTGGTTAAGCAGCTGCCTTCGGCTCAGGTCATGATCCCAGCGTCCTGGGATCGAGTCCCACATCGGGCTCCTTGCTTGGCAGGGAGCCTGCTTCTCCCTCTGCCTCTGCCTGCCACTCTGTCTGCCTGTGCTTGCTCTCGCTTCTCTCTCTATGACAAATAAATAAAATAAAAAATCTTTAAAAAAAAAAAAAAAAAAGAAAAAAGAAAAATAAGGCTCAGAGAAGTAAAGGGGTATCAGGGGTCAGAGGGCCTAGAATGCCAGTTGTTTAGACTTTATCCTGGCCCGTAATGGGGAGCTTTTGAAAGACTTTAAGCAGGGCTGTAAATGGCCAAATTCATTTTTACAAAAAGTTACCTTTTAGTGGAGAGAAGAGTGAACCGAAGTGAAAGTGCAGAGACTGAAAAGAAGAGAGCCAGCTTGAGAGAACTGTGGCTTCCCAAGGGAGGGCAGCCATGCTGGATCCACAGGTGGAGGAGAGGAGAGATGTTAGAAAGATGTAAACCATGGCAGGGTCTGTGCCTTGTCTGTCATGATGGGGAAGCAAGAAGCCAGAAGTCTGAGAGTCAGTTTTCCATCAAGTGTATTGGTATGAATGATCATCCAGGAAATTTTGGTGGTAGCCAAAAGAAAAAAGACTCAGTAATAAATGCATCTGCAAGGAAAAATAAGAGAAAAATATGTTTAAATATGGATGAAGGAAAGTAAGAAGAGGTAGAGGAAAATATAAATGGATTTTAAATTTTTATTTTTATTCTGCTCATTTTACACACATTAGCATTAAGCTTTGAAAAGAATGTATTGAAAAATAGAGCATTAACTCATGGGGGACAGTAGATTCTGAACGGTATGTATGATAAAATCTCCAAGTGACAGCTAACTGCTGGTTAATGCCTATTAAGTTCTCTTGAGAACCTGAATTTCCCCATGTAGCTCTTAACCTCCTGATGTTATTTAGTCTGAAAAGAAATCATTATCTCTTTTTTATAGAATGCATGATAAGGTTACCTGTACACATTACCAGTTAGATATCTGAATGTCTTAGCTATTTATTATTAGTCATTTATTTGATTGCTGAGATAATTTTCATGAGACGTCTGAAATACCCTCACATTCTAGTTCTCTTTCTCCTGGACTAAGTTTGCCCTTCTCAAAGTTTCTTTCTTAGACACAGCAATTATTGCTGCTATTTCTTTAAAACTGTACACACCAGTCCTTAGATAAATAATGACTTATCTTAAAATCAGTGGTACTTTTCTAATGCATGTCTATAAAAACCATCTTTAGTTGGAGAGTTCTGTGTGAAAACCTAATGCTTTGCTATTAGCATTTTCATAAAATGGCCATACAGAGAAGGATCCTTGTGTCCCCCCCCCCCACCAAGTCATAAGTTGAATTTCAGACGTCCAGGGTGGTGGTGTTAGAAGTGGGGCCTTGGGTGGTGGTGTTACATGTGGGACCTTGGGAGGTGCTTAGGTTGTGATGGTATAGACTTCATGAGTAGAATTAGTATTCTTACTAAAGAGGCACCAAAGAACTCCCCTCATTCCTTCTCGCATGTGAGCACACAGCCAAAAGTCACTATGAACCTGGAAAAAGGCCTCATCAGAAGATGACCAGGCTGATGCCTTGAACTTGGACTTCCAGCCTCTAGAATTGCAAGAATTTTGTTGTTTATTCTTTGTTTTTGTTGTTTATAAGCCATTCAGCTTTTGGTATTTTGTGATAGCAACCTGAACAGATTTAAATAAGCACAAAAAAAGAGAACTACCCATATTCCCAGCATGTGGAACGAATCACTATTACCATGTTGGCATGTTTCCCCCCATATTTGAAAAAGAAAAACTGGTCTATTCTCATAGTTACCATAAGAATTCCAAGGACAGAATTGCGCAAAGATAAAAGTTCAAAAATCCACCTCAAATTTAACACCCAGAGATGACCTTTACTAGCTTTAGGTTATAATATATATCTTCCTAATTATACACACAGAAGAAATATTTTTATAAAAAAGGGTTCACACTATATTAAATACATTTAACTTAAACTTACTTAAATTTGTTTAATTATTTTTAAGTAAGCTTTAGATCTCACATGGGGCTCAACCTCACAACCCCCAGAACAAGAGTTGCGTGCCCTACTGACTGACCGACCCAGCCAAACACGCCTACTTACTTCAGTTTAAGAAAGGAAAATTTGAAGAGAAACTAAAGGAATTGTTGAACTCCAAACATTTCTCTAGCACCAGATATATTATTTCCTGGAGGGTTTTAAATACTCTAACATGTTAAAAGGCTATGCTCAATGTGCTTGAAAAAACAAACAAACAAACAAGTATTTTGATTGTATATGTCATCAATGACTCCCTGCTCTAAAAGATGAGAGCATTGGGACACCTGGGTGGCTCAGTGGATTAAAGCCTCTGTCTTTGGCTGGGGTCATCATGATCCCAGGGTCTTGGGATCGAGCCCCACATTGGGCTCTCTGCTCAGCAGGGAGCCTGTTTCCTCCTTTCTCTCTGCCTGCTTATGTCTCTGTCTGTCAAATAAATAAATAAAATCTTAAAAAAAAAAAAAAGATGAGAGCATTAACAATTTCACACTCGTACCCAACTCTTCATCTTTCTCTCAGTTCAAAATAGTCACCTCCTATTTTATAATCATAATTTTCATAAATTTCAGCAGATGCACCTAATGCCTCTGTCATTCTCAAAGTTGGACTCAGTTGCTCCTGAAAATTCTCAACCCCCACTATCAATTCCCAATCAAAACATCCATGTAACTCATGTCAAAGGCTCTAGACTTTCTTCTCCCTTTCCCCATCTCTCTAATAAGGCCCAAGAGGAAAAACAAGTGAGTGAGTGCCTAGAGAATGAACAACTCCTGAATCTTACTTAGCTTCTGGGAAGAGAGAAAGAGGCCATGAACCCTAACGCATTAATAGTTTTGACTACACTAGAATTCTCTGGAATGACAGATGTGAGCAGTAGAACTCAGAGGATACAACTGGCTTCTGAGAACTTACTGAGGAAGTCAAGGCAAGGAGTTCCAAGGAGAATAGGGTCAAAAGGCGAGGACTGAGGGGAATGGCATCTTTTCCAGTGTTAGGGAGCCTGGCACAGGGACCATATCCTCATCTCAGCCAGCATCTACTCATCTCCAGGCTTCCTACCTATTTAAACAGAAAGCTCGGCATTCAGAGTTAAACATCTGGCTTGACAGCAGGGAACATTCAGTTAATGGTAGTTCAGGGCAATTGCTGTGTTTGCAGCTGTTTCTTCTTGATAAAATAATTGTTGTTTCAAATGGGAAATTATTATGTAGAATCGGACTGGAATGAAAAAGTAGTGTCTTATCACAGCTTGATTTAGTAGTGTATAAATAGGCTTTGGAAAAGGACGGTATCACATTAAAAAGTGAGATCATTATAAATGGTGGATAAATGCTGTCTCAAAGAATGAAAGAGAACAATGCCAGGAAAACATGACATGGGACTGAAGTGACACGGGTCACAGGTCAAATCAATATTTTTTAACCTGTATCTTGGAAAACACACACACTGAAGACATGGTATTTGGTAATCTGCTTTGGCGAGACTGAAATCTTAGCAGTTACTGGAAGGCACAGGAGTCGGTAGGGACAGCTCTAGGTATGATTTGAAAGTATTTCAATGGTCTTGTACCGAGTATCAAACTATCATTTGTCTGCAATAACTATCAGTTGAAGAAAATAAATAAATAAGTGATGTATTTTTTTCCCTGTATCTGCAAAGAGCAATTGAGAGAGAACTGACGACTCAGGTCCTAGAGCAAGAAGGAAGCCTGGGGGACTTCAAAAGAATAGCAGTTAAGACAAACAGAGATTTCAGAACATGCTGCAAGCCCTGATTGTCTCTTCCTATGATACCTGGCTGTGGTAAAGACCCTAAATGGGCAATACATAGAACATTCATAGGTTCTATACCAAAAGAGCAGAATGGGGGGATTGAATGAGTGTGGAGTAGCAAGAATTTCAGAACTGGGCAAGTCCAGTCATGGAGCCTGGGTGTAATATAAACTGTTAACAGGCACAGCTATGGCTCTGTGGGCAGGGAGACCATAATTCTCCTTAGGGTTACTTTGTCAGGGACACAAATAATTCCTCACCTTGTGCCTCTGCCTTGCCGCATCCCAAAGAGGACCAGAAAGAAGTCACCAGAAGGTCTTGCTCACTCTAATGGATTTTTGTTTACACTGCTTGCATTTCATTTAGACTTTTGATAAAATTTATGATAGAACAAATCATTATATGTGAATTTCCTTTTTTATCATTCCATTCCCAAACCTGATCTTGTCAGACTTGGACCTGAGACTTCTAAAAACCATGTTCATATTTATAACTTGTGATCATGTTTATTTAAAATATTATACACTCCTTATTTCATTTGTTAATAGTACTGTCTTGCCCTGTTCTTTCAATATCATTTTGGGTTTCTTGAAATTGCCTTTTATTCCTCAATCCCAAAATTAGTGGAATGCTAGGGCTTGGCCTTTAAAAACTGGGGGCATGTGTGGATACTCCCTCTCAATGCAGCTGAAGATAAAATCAAGCAGTACTTTGCATCATGAAACTGTTCTTGCGGATGGTAATTCCATCAAAAGAATCTCCTGTTCCTAAGTGGCCAGAAAGTAAATATTTGAGACTTGCAGGCCTGTGGCCTTTGTTACAACTACTTAATTCTGCTGCTGAAGCATGAAAGCAGCCAAATGAATGGGCATAGCTATGTTCCAATAAAACTTTATTACAAAAACAGGAAGTTGGGCGGGGCAGTAGTTTGCTGACCCTATTACCTGCCAACTCCTCTTAGATATCTGGACTCAAAAAATTGTTGCTATGGCCTGTGAAAGTAATTTTAATTCTTAAAAGGTTATAAACTGGTTGTCTTAATAATGTGTTACCTAACTTAAATACTTACGTTGACATCCTGTTTTACAGAAGGCAGAAGTACTTGTGAATTTTCTTTGTTGACTAGAAGAGAATTATTAGCTTTCTTCCTTCTCCCTCATGCATGAAGGTAAAAGAATGATTATCTTACACATTAAGTTCTCTAGGAGCAAAAGATGAGGTAGGGCTTTAGGAGCAAGATGTTTCATTAGGATCAATACTTATGAAAAGTAGGGAAGGAAACAGAATTGGGCAGGGAGAAAAGGAGAACTTCTGTATAGGTCCAAAAAATCCGTCCAACATGGCAGGAAACACTGGAAGAATGGTATCCCAAATGCCAAGACTATAGCTTTCCCTTGCTCAATCACCAGATCCAGAATACCCTATGAAGACAAAGGCTTCAGGCAAAGCAGCTCTCTGGAAAAAACTCACAGTTAGAAGTCGTCTGTTGGCTACATTCCCCACTGGTCTGGCATCAAGTTTTTTCTTGGAGAGGGTCTGTACAAGGAATCGTCATACCTATTTAAACAAAAAGTCTCAGAATGTATTTCATATGTTAATACCAGTGGTGGAGTAAGAACAGCCATAGAGCTATTGAGCACGTTAGCTTCATTCTTTTGATTATGTTTCTATGATTTAAATGTTTAAATATCCCTTTTCATGTGGGAGAAAAGAGTATAGGACACAGACATCATGATGAAGAAATATCTGAGCATCTTTTTTTCCCCTCCTCTATTTCTTCACTTATCTTCCCTAATGTATCATTCACCTTCTGTTCTACCTTCTTTCATTCTACCTCTTACTTTCTGTTTTCTCCATCCTTCATTCACTAACCCCTTAAGTTCTGCCCAGCATTGTTCAAAAGCTTCATATATAAGGCAATACCTAGGGCTTGTAATGGAGGATGATTTCACAAACCACAGTCAACATTTCCTGGTTTTTGAACGCTACATACTATGCTGCTATGAATACTCATGCAATTTTTGTGTGACTATATGTTTTCAACAATTGTGGTTATATACCTATAAATGAAATTGCTGGGCTATATGGTAACTCCATGTTTAGTCCTTTCAGGAACTGCCAAAATGTTTTCTAAAGTGGCTGTACCATTTTACTTTCCCACCAGCAATGTATGAGGATTTCAACTTCTCCACATCTTTGTTAATAGTTGTTATTGCCCATCTTTTTCCTTATATTCATCCTAGTGGATCTGAAGTCATATCTCACTGTGGTTTTGATAGACATTTCCCCAATGACTATTGATGAGCATTACTTCATGCCTTGTTTCTTTTACTATATCCTTTTTGAGTTAGTTTCTTAGTGCCCGCCCAGTAAGACACTAATTGTAGTAAGTGATAACTAGTATCTTAGCTCAGAACAATCAAATTTGGATCAATAACAACTTAATTTCAGGAATGAAAAAAAACTTTGCCTCAGTGTAGCTCCATTCTGTTCCCCCTCCCTTTGTGCTATTATTGTCAGATGAATTACATGCTTATGCATTAAAAACCTATGAACACGTACCCCTGGGGCCAATAATACATTATATGTTAATAAAAAATTAAAAATTAAAAAAAGAAAAAAGATTTAAACACCCTATGAACACAATCTTATAATTATTGCTTTATGCAATTACCTTTTAATTCAAGTAGGAGAAGAAAAGCATTATAAACAAAAACATTTTTGTGGACTTTTATAGTTACCTATATTTCTTTTTACTAGTGCTCTTTACTTTTTCAGGTGAATTTAAGTTACTATCTAGTGTCCTTTCATTTCAGCTTGGAGTCTCTTTAGTACCTTAGTACCAGAGTACCTTTAGTACCAGAAGAGAAAGAGAAAGAGCACAAGTGGAGAGAGGCAGGGAGAGAGGATCTGAAGCAAATTCCATGTGGAGCTCAGAGTCATGACCCTGAGATCATGACTTGAGTCAAATTAAGAGTCAGATGCTTGTGGCGCCTGGGTGGCTCAGTGTGTTAAAGCCTCTGCCTTCGACTCAGGTCAATGATCCCGGGTTCCTGGGCTCAGGTCATGATCCCAGGGTCCTGGGATCAAGCCCCGCATTGGGTTCTATGCTCAGTGGGGAGCCTGCTTCCCCTTCCTGCTCTGCCTGTCTCTCTGCCTACTTGTGATCTCTGTCAAATAAATGAATAAAAATCTTAAAAAAAAAAAAAAAGAGTCAGATGCTTAAACAGCTTTGCCACCCTGGCACTCCCCCCTTCAGTATTTCTTGTAGGGCAAGCCTGCTATTAAAAATTTGCTGGATTGTTTTGTTTTGTTTTTGGACTGTCTGAAATTCTCCTCATTTTTTTAATAACAGTTTTGTAGGTTATAAAATTTTTGATTGAGTCTTTCAACATTTTGACTATGCCATCTCACTGTCTTCTGGCCTCCACAGTGTCTATGAGCAGTCAGTTGTAAATTTTACAGAGTAGCCCTTATACTTAATAGTCATTTTTTTTCTTGCTGCTTTCAGGATTCTCTCTTTGTCTTTGTGTTTAGACAGTTTGTCTATGATGTATCTAGGTGTTGTTTTCTTTTAGTTTATCTTTTGTTGCATATCTTTATGTGTAGTACATTAGTGATTTTCATCAAATTTGATTAGTTTTAGAGTGATATTTCTTTTTCTGTTTCTTTTGTTTTTTGTTTTTTACCCCGTTCCTTCTGGAACTTTCACAATGTATGTGTTCGTTCGCTTCATGATGTTTTGACGGTCTCTTAGAATCTGTTCTTTTTGGGAGGCCACCTACCTGGCTCACTCAGAAGAGCATTAGACTCTTGATCTCAGGGTCATGAGAGTTTGAGCCCCACACTGGGTGTAGAGGTTACTTAAATAAACAAATAAATGGATAAACTTAAAAAAAATGAATGCAGATATTTCTCTCTTTTTTTTTCTTTTTTCTTTTTTTTTTTTTTAATTAGATAGAAAGAGAGAGAACACGGGGCTAGAGGAGCAAAGGGAGAGGAAGAAGCAGACTCCCTGCTGAGTGGTGAGCCTGACTGGGACTGGATCCCAGGACCCTGGGATCATGATCTGAGCTGAAAGCGGACACTTAACTGACTGAGCCACCCAGGTGCCTGGAATGTGGACATTTTTCTTAATCCTTTTTTTTTCCATTTTTTAAATCTTTTTAATCTTTTTTTTAATCTTTTCATTTTTTCTATTATTTTATCTTTTTTCTTTCTATTCGTCAGGCCGGATAATCTTAATTGAATGATTCATTCTTTTAAACTCACTGATTCTTTCTTCTGCCAGCTCAAATCTGCTTTTGAACCCATTGTGCATGACTAATAAAATTTATTTATTAAAAATATTGATACATATGTAACATGGAGGCAGTGAACACTTACTTTTTTCTAATTGTCCTGAAATACTAAAAAACAGGATTATATTTTAGGCCAAAAAGAGAATATTGCAATTTAATTTATGTAATTTATATTGGCTACATCCTCAGATCACAAAATATAGTAAAAATTAACCACTTTAAAATGAAAGAACACTCTTCTAAGTAACTATTGGATTCAAAAAATAAAATAAAAATGGAAGTTAAAGATCATTTGAACATTAATGATAATGAGAATACTACACTGAAAACACATGGGAGTGGTTCCTATATTTAGAGGCAAATCTGTAGATGTAAGTGATTTTATTGTTAAAAATTTTTTCAAATAAACAAAACATTTATCTTAAGAATCTAAGAACAAAAATGCAAAATAAATTTTAAAAATAGAATTAATGAAAATTACAGACATTAGTGAATTAGAAAGAAAAAAAAAGTCAATCTATAAACTCCAGAATGTACTTTTTAAAAATTATACTTGTGTTTTTGTTTTTTGAGATGATTCTTTATAAGGACCAATAAAACTTATTACAATAATTGTTCTCCTCATGTAATAATGATTGATATTTAATAGTTTCTACTTGGTAGCATTTCTATTTCATTCACACCCATATGTTTGAATAACCCACACAGTGTCAGTGCGCCTGTATTCTCAGTCATGTCTAGGTGGAGGTGTGTTTAGGAACAATTCCATAGCAGAATCAATTAAATACTGTCAAGAAAGAAGCATTGTTTGGAAACAAACAAACGAACATGTTTCTCAATGTAACTGGGGCTTTGGATATTGGATGCTATAAGACTAACTGAACTTCTGGCAACTTAAAGCACCAGAGAATTCAACCAGCCAGGGCAAAATTGGACTATAACCACACACTAGAGTAACTGGTGCCTCAGGGAAATTGTTGAAACTAGAAAACCAAACTCTGGTGTGAGCAGTTTCTGCTTTCTTGGTCAGTGGAGTTTGTCCTTGAACCTGGAACCTCTTTGCTATTTGTTCTGAGTGTGGCTACTGTGGTGAGCTTTTATAATGATTTTGTTGTAAACCAGTACCTGGCTATTGTTCTTTTCTTTCTTTCTTTTTTTTTTTTTTCTTTAAGATTTTATTTACTTATTTGACAGAGATCACAAATAGGCAGAGAGGCAGGCAGAGAGAGGAGGAAGCAGGCTCTCCACTGAGCAGAGAGCCCGATGGGGGGCTTGATCCCAGGACCCCGAGATCATGACCTGAGCAGAAGGCAGAGACTTTAACCCACTGAGCCACCCAGACGCCCCCTGGCCATTGTTCTTATGGAAATCCTGAATCAAATGCAAATGTGTCTGACTGAAATAGTAAATTTTGTTTAGCAATTTAAATTGTGTTGAGTCTTTCTAGAATGAGGCAGTTAAGGAGGGAAATCTGTCTACTAATTCAAAAATAATTGTTTTGAGAGCTGAGTACCTTTTTATTCAGTTATTTCCTCACAGAAAATCATGAAACTAGAGAATCCCATAGGTCTAATTTCTTCCTCTGTGCACACGGAAAGACTGTGAAGTGAAACTGCACTGGATTGTTGCAGCCCACCCAATGTCTCCCATGGGATGCCATTTATAACTGAATTAGGCAGAGTTTGAAAGTGCACTGTCTACTCACTTACTTTGCAGATAGGTTGTGGGGGCCAAAGGATCTCAGAGGGTGAGGGTAGGAATATTTCTGTAAGGACCTGTTTAGCCAGAGACTTCCATTAAGGTTAAACAATAACCTTGTTGTTTAACCCTTAAACTGTCCCTGCTCCCCTTCCCCCAAGGGATTTACTTAAAAACAAGACCGGGGAAACCAGCTCCAGGTAACAAAGCCCAGATACAAGTGTGGGTCAGGCCAAGAGGAGACATCCAATCAGTGGGGGGTTGCATACTATCTCCCTAGCTACCAAGGAGTATGGGCCCCACCCTTTGGGAGCCTTTTGGGTGCCAATTCTGACCAAGGTGTGATAGGCTAGGTCAAATGTCTACTGTAGGGTAAATTGTAATTCAGTTGGTCACCTAGCATCACTGTGCAGCTTTCTCTGTATGTTACAATCTCATTGGCCACCTGTGCATGGCCAGGCCCAACTGCATGGCCTTTGCCCTTAAAAGCCAGTCTGTGAAACAGAGAAGGGTCGCCCTCTCTGTAAGAGGTGTGGCCCTGGCTGGTCAGTCTGATTCTTGATGCTTGTCATGAAATAAAGCTTTGCTTGACCGTCGCTTTATATCAGTCTCATTCCTTTAATCGCGGACCCATTTTTCGGGGGGGCATAACAATTTCTCCTCGAGAAAGTGGTAGACCCATCATCAATTTCCTGGAGTAAAAATAAAGATGGCCTTGAATTAAGGGAAGGAAGAACTTGATTCTCTCACTTGGTTGGTAGCAGTGGGACCTGACTCTGGTAGAGGAGGACATGGTAAAGATACATGACTGTGGAAGATAAGATGACCTTGGCTACTTGTGATATACCAGGGAGTGAGGAGGGAAATGGCTCAGTACAAGGTAATGGCTGATTGACTTCTGGACCAAAATCTAAATTCCCATTTTATATTTTTTCTTTTGTATCTTCTGATTCCCCTTTAATATTGTTGAGCTTTTGGTAAAATTTTAACTGCTGCAGTCCAGTGCTATCCATGCTGTGGGGTCTTAGGAATAAGCCCGTGTGCGTAGCTGAAACAAAGTAGTGTAGGAATATAAGTTTTCCCCCACTCTGCTTTCTCCTGTGGAATCAGCTTGGTGGTAGATGTCAGAACATTGAATGGACATCCTGGCAAAGTAGAGAGTATTTGTCCCATGCCAGGCAATAGCTGAGTGCAAGTGGACACTATTGCCAGCATGACACAGCTCACCCATCAATATTCCAAAGGGAGGAAATTGGTTAGGTGACCAGACATACTCTGATATTTTATAGATGGGACAATCTGATTCATTATAGCATATCAATTACACAGAAAGAGTCATTGGTACCTACTAAGATAACTTGGTAATCAAATCGTGGTAGCTTGTGGTACTGTATAAAAAGCATAGAAAATTCAGTCAAATAAATAAATTACCCAAGGTTAATAATTAATTATAAAATAAAAGACTATCTTCTTAAAATGTCTAATATTGAGAAGAATATAAGAACAGAAAATTGAGTTTATACTAAAAGGAAAACAGATTAAAAATGAATTCAGCCTGCTTCCCCATATGACATTTTTCCTATAATTTCTTTCATAAGACTGGAGGAACACGTTGACCATCAAGACACGGAGCAAATATTTATATGTTAAAAACAGATGTTGATTGGCATTTCTTTGTTTACGGGCCAAAGGTATAAATTCCTCCTCCTTCCTGGGAAAATTCTAGAGCATTCAAGATTGTTAATGTTGAATTATTAATCACAGTGTTTTCTGTGGTTCTTTTTTTTTTTTTTTTTTTGATGTGTTAGGATTCTTATTATGGTGCTCTATAGTCCTAAATGCATGCTGAGGGGATTATTTGCTTACTACAATAGCACCGTAGGAAACTTCAGTTGATTTACAAAGAATTGCAGTTCTTTAAAGGCACAAACATTGAAAACATCTAATTGAAGATGAGCAGCCAAGAGGGAAGCACACACATATGTATTTGTTTTCAGCATCGATTCTGTCACAAAATGTTGCAGTTCACTGAAGTGAACTGATTCTATGTATATATAAAATAACTGCAGTGAAATTAGTCAAAGAAAGACAAATACCATAGAATTTCACTCATATGTGGAATTTAAGAAAAAAAATAGAAAAAAGAGACAAAAACCAGACCATTATATACAGAGAACAAACTGGTAGTTGTGAGTGGGAGGTGGGTGGGGGATGGGTAAAACAAGTGAAGGGGATCAAGAGTGCGCGTATGATGATGAGCACTGAGAAACATATAGAATTGTTGAATCATTATATTCTACATCTGAAATATAATACTATATTAATTATATTTGAATTAAAAAATCAGATATAAAAAACAGAGAGAATTTAAGAAACCACCACAATTATTAGGAAGTAGTACACAGTTTTAGATTGAAATTTGCCTGAAATAGACCACTCAGACATGGAGACAATAATAAATTATATGTAAACACCAAAATCTAAGTAAAACATCTACAGATTTTGACAATTATAGATTCTGTTTTGATTGGTAGAATATACCAGGTTGTTTGGAAACAATTATGAATTTTATGTGCAACACAACAAATTAGATGTGTACTTACACTGGACAGATATTTTAATGAGCTAGAGCAGGGGTTGGCAAACTATGGCCTGAAGACTAAATTATACTATAGGTGCTCATTTCATGTTCATTTACATATTCTCTATATACTCTGAGTTAGTTTGAGGGCAGAGTACCCAAGACCACTATCACTTCTGCAACCCCTGTAAGTTAGATTCCCAGAACCATCCTCAGGTTTGGTAATTTACTAGAAGGATTCATAGAACTCACTCAGGATTATGGTTTATTAGGGGGGAATGACAGAGATTAAAATCAGCCAAAGGAAGAGACACACAGAAGACGGTTTGGGAAAGTTCCAAAAGCAAACCTTTCCTCGTCCTCTCTCATGAATTAATGGCCCATTTATCTGTGAGAAGTGATGTTTGATAATAATAATCTTATTATCAATCAGAGAAAATCACCTGAGCTTTGGTGTCCAGAGTTTTATTGGAATTTCATTCATTAGGGATAATTGGTTGATTTAATGAGTGCCTACAAAGTTGAACTCAATCTCCAGATCAATTGATACGATGTGACTCAAAACCCTCACCCTAAATCCTGTAGTTGGTCTTTTGGTATGGCCAGCATGCACGTTAAACAAAGACACTGCTATTAGTTATGGCAGAGATCACCAGCCAGAAGCATTTTTGCACCTCTTGATCAAATATAAGTTAGTTACAAATTTAAAATATAGTTAATGTCACTGTCAATGTCTAGTCCTAAGACATTCAGGGACAAATTATACTGGGAAGAGAAAGGATAATATCTACGGGATCTTCTGGCTGGGGTTGGATTTAAACCTCTGGATGTTATGTTGTTTGTTTTTCACTTGAGTGAGGTGAATAAATTTGGAGACAATAGTAAGGGGATTATGATACCATCAATACACTTTTATAGAGGGTCTCCTTTCTGCAAGGTAACTGTTGGGCACACAGTTCTCCAATGTTTCACTTATCTGTTCTAGACAATGAGAGAGAACAAAGGTGATTAATAAGCTAAAGCACAGATTCATTTGTTTCAGGACAGTTTATTTTAGTTTGTAAAGCCAATTATTTCAGTTACAAGTCCTGTAAAAATTTGGGGTTTTTTATACACATCATTTAAGTCAAAACTAAGCCATATTCTTTCTCCTAAACTTATTTTTAGTTTTTGAAATGGATGGTCATTAAATAAACGGAAAATTAGTAGAAAAAAGAAAAACTGTCCATTGTCTTCTCTATCTTTGGATTTTAGGCTTAAAAATAAAATTGTATTTCTTTTTTCCTTAAAGATTTTATGTCAATCTCTATGTCCAACATGGGGCTCAAACTTATAACCCTGAGAAGAGTAACATGCTATACTGACTGACCCAGCCCCTGTACTTCTATGCTTTACACCCTAGATAGCCTGCATCTTCCCATTCACATTATCTTATTTTTTCATGTTATTCCAAAATCTTTTTTTCAAATTTATACAAGCTGATAGGGTATTCCAGAACCTTTCTTCTAACAGATGTCAGTTGGTTGTATGATCAAACATATGCATTTATGTATGAATGAAATATAATAATCGAGTCATTTTTTTAATTTATAATTTTCTTAACCTTGACAAATATTATAACATATTTAATACTATATCTCATGTGTATGTTTAATGGAGTTGAATTTTCAGAAACTCTGCACCTGAGGAAGGAAGAGAAATCAGCGTTGCCTAGTAAGGATCGGTGAAATTTGTCTCAGTCTGTGTGGTTTGGCCTGAGATGTGCGGTCACAGGGTTGGAAGATTAGTCCTTTATGATTCCGCTGAGCAGAAGGCATGAAGTATGGTTTTATTCTCAACTTTGCCCCTTAGTTGGTGGTGGCCTTGATGTCTCTGCTCTCTCCATTTGATGTTACTTCTTTTCTCTGATTTTCCATCATGACCTCCCTGTTCTTCCGCCCAGAACCTGGAAGTACGCCATGTTGCCCCTCTGCTGCTCAGCCTAACCCCTTCTCTGCACTCTACCAACACTGGCAGTTATTGGTTCTAAAGTGAGATATTTCTTTCCTCACTTGAGGCAGAGTTATCTGTTCTCAGTTCCTCACTGTGCTTCTAATGATAGTATTTCTTTATTTCGTTTCCTCTCTATTACAGCCTCCCGGTCTTTAGGAATTGGGCACGAGTTCCTGAAGGCTAGACCCAAAGACAAATGAGTGGTGCATCTTATGCTGTATCCAGAATTATCTTCTCTCTCAGGCTTTAGCCCCTGTCCATGGAATAAGCCTGGGCTCTCTAGTTCTCTCCTCTGGGATTGAACTCACTATCTGTGAGAGGATAAAGGAAGAGTTTTTGTTCCCCAGTGGCTTCAGGGCCTCAGGCCTCGAGCCGACTGTCAGCATCTCCTACTGTCCCTCCCATGATGTTTCTCAGCCCTATTATGGCTGTGCTCTGGTGAGTCTGTTTGCCAGCTACCCTGACATGTTTAGACCTGTCTGAGTTCTTAACTTCTTAACTTGAGCTAATGCTCTGGGACCCTCACTCCATTGATTTAGAAATTATTGGACTTGATTATTTTTGTGTTAACATTAATTTTAAAAAATTCACATCACCAAATCTCCATTGACTTTATGTTTCAAATTCATTTGTGTACCAAAGTACAATTTAATCAAGAAACTGGTCCAATACCCTTGTGAAAATGTGATTAATTTCTTCAGAATCTTGCCTGACAACGAAGATGTTCTCTATTCTTATGTTTCCGTCACTGATCTTCTTGTGCCCTTTATGGTGAAAAGTGGGTGACAAAGCAGGCAAAGGGAAGGCAAATTGTTTTCCAATTTTGTTTTTATATAGAAGTTTCATCATTCCTAAAAAAATCTTTTTAGAAACATTTGCTACAGGTTTTATGTGCTATGATAAAATACAGCATTAAAGGACAAAAATCTAGAATACACTGTACAAACTACTACTAACAATGCAAGTCATACGGTGCCTGGGTAGCTCAGGCATTAAGGATTTGCTTTTGGCTCAGGTCATGAACCCAGCATCCTGAGATCAAGCTCCAGGTCAGGTTCCCTGCTCAGCTGGGAGCCTGCATCTCCCTCTCTAGTTCCCCATGCTTGTGTTCCCTCTCTTGCTATCTCTCTCTGCCAAATAAATAAATAAAATCTTAAAAACAAACAATGGAAGTAATAACAAGAGGTTAGAAAACTGTTAGGTGAGTGCAAGTTTGATGTGAAAGGAATTTCTTTGGCTTTAACTATACCCATCCATGAAATCATTCAGCTTCAGCATTATAGCAGATGTTATGCTGGGTTTCAAGTATGTGAAAATAATAAAAGTATGGTGTGTGCCCCAGTGGTATGTATCATCTGGAGGGAGACAGAAGTTTGCCAAAGGGGTGATAGACATCATTGAAGCCCATGGTTGCATTCCTTTGGCAACCTCTGACTTGAGCTCTGGTAGACAGTAACCATGTATGTTGATGGTTTCTCACTACTAGTGTTTACTGAGTTTCTGAGCTTTACTGCCTCAGGGATTGCCTCTGTGTGTGTGTGTGTGTGTGTGTATGTGTGTGTGTTTAAGGTGCCTGGGAAGTTCCCTACCAATAAGGACTAGGAGTTGGTGGATAAATGCCTCTGTCCATTGGAGAACGATTAGAAATATTCTACATGGTTCTTCAGAGGATCCCCACTGGGAATGAGCCCCAATTACTTATAGTTGTAAATTGCTTAATAATTCATTTATTGGAGGGATTCCTGGGTGGCCCAGTTGGTTAAGTGTCCAACTCTTGGTTTTGGCTCAGGTCACGAGCTTGGGATTGTGGGATTGGCCCCACACTTGGTTCCACACTCAGCTCGGAGTCTGCTAAAGATTCTCTCCCTCTCTATCTGCTCCTCCCCCTGCTTGTGCTCTCTCTCTCTCTCTCTCAAATAAAAATCTTTTAAAAAATAACTAATTTGGGGCACCTGGGTGGCTCAGTGGGTTAAAGCCTCTGCCTTCAGCTCAGGTCATGATCCCAGGGTCCTGGGATCAAGCCCCGCATCAGGCTCTTTGCTCAGCAGGGAGCCTGTTTCCTCCTCTCTCTCTGCCTGCCTCTCTGCCTACTTGTGATCTCTCTCTGTTAAATAAATAAAATCTTAAAAAAAATAACTAATTTATTGGATTTTCCTCTCTAGCTGTTTTGTTCTTCCCTCTCCCTCACTCTAGGTTCCAGGGAACACCACTCAAATAAGCTATTTATACCCAAGTTCCTTGTCACTTTCATCAAAATCAAGGTCCTGATTTTGGCAAAATCTGATTTTTGCATTACCAATATAAAGTAGTGATTTCTATAGATGATAAATATAGAAACAGAGTTATCTGTTTCTATAGAGGATGGATCAACTAATTCCTTGACTAGGAGCTGCCAGGAGAGACTATAGGTCAAATGCAGAAGCCAAAAAAAGGGGAGAAGTTTGAAATTGATAGTTGAAAGGTAAGGCTCTCCAATGTCTTTAACTATTGCTCAATAGGAGGTATCTATTTAATACAATGGAGACTAAATTGCATATCTCTTGTTATTTGAATGAATTATGGGCTTTTGGAAGGAGTCAATGAGACAAGTTGGAGCTAATGCCTGGTCCTTGGATTCAGCAGTTTTTAGAACCAAGAATATGAACAAATCTATGCTTTGACCTTTGAAACCATCTCTTGATTCATGAGGATGGTTCAAGGTAAGAATGTCGTGATGGCCAGGGTTGGTCCAGGGATATTGATGTGCTTAAAGATAAAGGGAGAGTTTGCTCTCCCTTTTTGTGTTTGCTCTCACCACTGTGTGGTGGCTTTCTATTGTATTGTAATCAAGCTCCTAAGGCAATGTGTCAGGTTCCATGAGAGAGGGGCTGTGAAAATGTAAAGAGAGGATCAAAAGATAAAGTTGTGATTCATCAAAGCATTATTTAAAAAAACTAAAATTTCAGGGTCCTGGGATCAAGCCCCGCATCGGACTCTCTGCTCAGCAGGGAGCCTGCTTCCTCCTCTCTCTCTCTGCCTGCCTCTCTGCCTGCTTGTGATCTCTCTATGTCAAATAAATAAATAAAATCTTTAAAAACAAAAAAACAAAAAAAACTAAAATCATGAAAACCTCCCTGTGTAAGGCCCTCCCTAGCCGAACCCAGTGCCTTGCCTAAGATGTCTAAAGAATATGAGATTTGAGCAGGATTGTACTGGGATTTGTGGGAGGAAAAAATATCCTCCCTCAGCCCCATGGCCTAAGACCATACCTAGAGACAGACAGAAAACTGGCAAGGGTGAAAGTAGAGGGAAACGAACTGTTGCAGCTGCCCCAAGGACTCTTTCAGTGAAGGGAGGTGATGTGGAAGGGATGGAGGAGAGCTTTGGTTCTCAGACCTAGAGACAATGGACGTAGTTATCCACATCCCTCTCAGTATTTCTCCCCAGTCATCTGTTAGTTGGACATTGGGTTACAATGGCATACATAATGAACCAACAAGGTTATGCCACTTCTCTTAACAAACAAACAAATAAACAAACAGAACCCAACGTGGAATTCTATCCTTGGGCAATATAATAAAGCCTCTTGTAAAATCCAAGGACAAATAATATGAAACTCCAGACATGAGTCTCTGTTTCACATAATTATTTTTTTTTTAAGATTTTATTTATTTTATTTGACAGACAGAGATGACAAGTAGGCAGAGAGGCAGGCGGAGAGAGAGAGAGGAGAAAGCAGGCTCTCTGTTGAGCAGAGACCCCGATGCAGGGCTCCATCCTAGGACCCCAGAATCATGACCCAAGCTGAAGGCAGAGGCTTCAACCCACTGAGCCACCCAGGTGCCCCTGTTTCACATAATTCTTAAAATAGCTTTTAGATTCACTTCAACTCTGAGTTCTCATTTTCTCATTTGTGAACTGATGATAATAATATTTCCCAAAGATATATTGTATAGGAGAAAATGTATGCTGAGCCTCTAGAATTTCAGGGCTTGACCAATGCCAGACATACAAGAAATCTGAACTGTCTCTATATTCTTTTCCCTCTTTACAATAGCTATTCTAAATAAAACTGATTTCTTTTTTAAAATTCTCAGTTAATTGAAGAGGGAGAAAATTAAACTTTCTTTCTATAAAAACTCAGTAGGGGTGCCTGGGTGGCTCAGTGGGTGAAGCCTCTGCCTTTGACCCAGGTCATGATCTCAGGATCCTGGGATCAAGCCCCCTCTCCCCCCCAATCAGGCTCTCTGCTCAGCAGGGAGCTTCCCCCCAGTCCTCCTGCCTGCTCCTCTGCCTACTTGTGATCTGTCAAATAAATAAATAAAATCTTAAAAAAAAAATCAATAGTTGGGGCACCTGAGTGGCTCAGTAGTTAAGCGTCTGCCTTTGGGTCAGGTCATGATCCCTGGGTCCAGGTTTGAGCCCCTCATCGGGCTCCCTGCTCCACAGGAAGCCTGCTTCTCCTACTCCCCCGCTTGCGTTGCTTCTCTTGCTGTGTCTCTGCCAAATGAATAAAATCTTAAAAAAAAAAAAGAAAAAAGAAAAAAGAACCAAACCCAATAGTCAGATTTGGGAGATTAGAAAATGGGTTATATTGCTGTGATTATTTCTTCTTTTACAAGAGTTCCCTGAAGATTTATGCCTAATTTGCAGCTTAAGAATTGTAGACTGCCCTGACTTTGAAGACTTTTATGAATTGCACAGACATTAGGTAATACCAGGTGTAATTATAAAATTAATTGTTCATGAAAAAAACCAAAATCAGTTTTCTGAAAATGTACCTAGATAAAAATAACAGTAGTCCTAGTTCTGCTTCTCAAACTAGTGTCCAAAGGAGTTGTAGGACTGTAACACTTATTTTACTACTTTCCTATATTCATATATTACTATATATACATTACTACACATTACTATATATATTTCTATGTATTATATGTTTTACTATTATTATATAACTACTATAGTACTACATAATTTACTGTATATGCTATAATGTAGTACATATTATATACTATAGAATTTACTATATAGTTTATATATTTTACTACAACACAATTTACTTAATTTTCCTTTTTTTTATAGTATTTTAAATATGATCACTGGTTAATGCCTCAATATTTAGGTATTATATGTGTGTGTGTGTGTATAACATACATGTATGTATTTTCAAATTATTTATTTATTTATTTTGACAGAGACCAGTGAGAGAGGGAACACAAGCAGGGTGAGTGGGAGAGGGAGAACAGGCTTCTGGTAGAGCAGGGAGCCCGATGGGGGCTTGATCCCAGGACCCTGGGATCATGACCTAAGCCAAAGGCAGATAGATACTTAATGACTGAGCCACCCAGGTGCCCATACATGTATGTATAATAATGTTTTGCAAAATGCATTTTGTCTTGCAAGATGAGGATAATTTCACCATAATGTTCTTATGCAGACTCTTCTAGCCAATAAAATGAACTCTACAGTTAGTTCTTTTTTTTTTCCTCAAAGATTTTATTTATTTATTTGAGAGAAGCACACGAGGGGGCAGAGAGAGAGAGGGAGAAGTAGGTTCCCCTCTGACACTTAACCATCTGAGCCACCCAGGCGCCCCACAGGTAGTTTTTGCATTTCATTGGCCCATACCATTACAACGTTTCTATGACATCATTGCTTGGAATTTAGAGTTTCAATCCAGAAAATTTTATCATAGTACTTGCACAACTCTGTTTATATTGACTACTAAAATGGTTGTTCTTAATCTTGTATTTGGGCTTATTCTGAGCAAAGATGTTATGTGGGATTTCTTTTTATAAACTAAGAAATGTTAACTGTAAACAATCATTTCTTGAATACTTTTTTCTTTTTTTAAACAATTTTTTAAAAAGATTTTATTTATTTATTTGACAGACAGAGAGAGGGAATACAAGCAAGGAGAGTGGGAGAGGGAGACCAAAGAGGCTTCCCACAGAGCAGGGAACCTGATGCGGGGTTTGATCTCAAGATCCTGGGATCATGACCTGACCTGAAGGCAGACGCCTAAGGACTAAGCCACCCAGGTTCCCCTCTTGAATACTTTGTTAATAGCAGCAGTCACAGCAGAAAATCTCGAGACAGGATCCACTGTGACAGATGATGAATTTCAGTTTTAACACATTAGTGAATCCAGAGTCCAATGAACCTTTTGAAGTAAAAAATGTAAATTTCTAACCTGACATTTTATCAGCATTTACCAGCTATATGCTAGCAGTGTAGAAAACATGGAATGTAGCTTATAACCCCTACCCAACAGATTCTCAAACTTAATTTGTTTGACTGAGGAAGAAGAAACATGATAATGGAGTGAGGCATATCCTAAAGGAAAAACAAAAACAAAACAGAGTTAGGGAGGGATGAGACATTGCCACAGGTTAATAAAATATTTGAGCTGTCCAAAGGACCCAAAATATTTAGCTATATTGTAGGGCTTTTAGGAAGTTTCCTAAAAGTTTTATCTCATCCATTGCTTTATCTTTAACATCTAAAACACTGTTTATCAGTTAGTAGGTGCTCCATAAATACTTGCTGAATGATTAGTGTGAAACTTCTGATCAGAGAGGGGAATTGATTTGAGAAAGGTCACACAGCTGGTTTATGGCAGATCTGGATCCAGAACTAGTTTTAATTCTTCATTCTTTGTTCTACCAAATTTAGGGGCACCTCCTGGAAAATGAACAAGTCCAACCAGTGAAGCCTCCTATATGCTGACTTTGTCTTCCACATAGCATTTTGTCTTCCTTTATGAAATATACCACTAACCAAATCTATCAATTTAATGTCCGAAATGTGAGCTGAGAGAATGGAGTTTTGTTCTTAGTTCCTCTATTCACTCACTCCCTTTGCCACCGAGGCAAATTATGTAACCTGTCCAAAGACAGTTTCTTCTCCTGAAGGAGCTCAGCTCCCTTTCATTTCTCATGTTAGGACATGAGAGTCCTAAATTTCATGAAAGCTAATCAGTAAGCTCACCCATGGACCATATGTCTGAACGTCTTTATTTTTTTATTTTTTAAATTTTTTTATTTTTTATAAGCATATATTTTTATCCCTAGGGGTACAGGTCTGTGTCTGTCTGAACGTCTTTATATCAGGGTTCTTAAAGTGTGGTCAGCGTATCACTTTTTTTTTTTTTTAATTTATTTATTTGACAGAGAGAGGGAGAGATCACAAGCAAGCAGAGAGGCAGGCAGAGAGAGAGGGGGAAGCAGGCTCCCCGCTGAGCAGAGGGCCCTATGCTCGGCTAGATCCTAGGACCCTGGGACCATGACCTGAGCCGAAAGCAGAGGCTTAACCTACTGAGCCACCCAGGCGCCCCTAGCATATCACTTCTAGCAGAGTCCTTTAAAAATGCTGATCTTGCAACTGTTAAAGAGAATAAAATAAACACATAGTTTTTGATTTGGAGGGATTTCCACTAGGCAACGCTTCCCAGCGCTTTTCACTTCTATAGTCATGGTACACACAAAAAGTGAGAATACTGGAATACTTGGCTGGCTTAGCCAGAAGATCATGTGAAGTTCAATCCCCACTTTGGGGGTAGAAATTACTTAAGATATATAAATAAAAACTTTAAAAAAGTAGTAATATTTATGAGGTGTATTTGCGTAAGAAAGCTTAGACTATCTCTTTGCTAATGCACATTTCACTGAGAAACTGCCAGAAATACCATTTAATAAGAAAAACAAGTTTCAGGAAAATATTATATGTGATCCATTTTCAAGACAATGCTAAAACTTTGTATATGCAATATGTCTACATGAGTATGTATTATGTATTGTGTATGATCATGTATTATGTGCATGTAGATATACAATGTTATAAGAATGTTGAAAGGATCATACTGGTTGTTAAAGTAGGGGAAGAGAGAAGGGAAAACAAAGAATAAAGAGAAAAAAATTGAGAACACCAGTATGTATGTAGATTAAGGCCCCCTATCTGAGATTCCTTAAAGCAGAATTTAAAAGATAAAAGATGTGCAGAGGTGGGTGTCTGCATCATTAACAGGATTCTGTAACAGTAAAGTCTGTTAAGTCTTTGCATTAGGTGATAATATCATTAGCTGTAAACACACTGTATTGGAAATTTCCATCCTGCAATGCAGGCTAAGCTGATACTCATTGTCTTGGAACATAGTAGATGCATAATAAATAGCTTCTGATTATTTGAGTCATTTGGAGGACAGGTGGAGGGAGTAAGGGCCAAAGTGGTGAGACAAGCAGATCAGGTGGGCAAGGTCAATCTTAGGAGAGTTGAGGAAAAAAAGCACATAACAGCAGTGGACTGGGCCCTCTTGCCATTTTCAGACATTCAACCAATATTTGTTAGGTACTAAATACATGCAGGACACTTTTTCTAGTTCTTACGTAATTCCCAAGTAACCCTTTACAGAGTCAAAGATATTAAGAGATAGCACTAGACCCATCAGAACCGGGATTTGAACCAGACACATGTTTTGAGCACTAAACTAATGAACCAAACCCCAGGCAGCTGCGGAGGATAGGGTGGTGAATCCGTTAGCTCTTTTTTATATCTAAGATCTTGAAGCTCTGCCGTGATCTTCTCTGTTCTCACTTACCAGCTGACCCTCCTAGTCAGGTGCCTAGAAGCAGCTTCTTCATCCTATATTTCGACTTGGATCCTGCCAAAGAGATTATAATAAATCTGGTTTTTGTAATCATTCCTAGAACTAGTGTTTTCAGAGTGGGGAAAAAGTATTATTTCCCAGGGGACTTTGCATAGTGCAAGCTCCCCTCTCCCCAGCCCCCTCACAAGCTAGAAAGACTAATTCTAGTTTTTTCCCCAAAACCTGGGGACAGACCAAGTGAGCATTCTGGCTCTTCGTTGCTTCATCTGCTAAGTGCTTTTCTGTTAGAGCAGAAAGATGAAAGTGGGGAAGGGGATGCCCTCTCATTAACTTCAGGGGTAGGATAACAAATAGTACAAAAATTCTTTACACGTACCCATTTTTCTGTGCTCTCATCCCTGCTGTTGGGGGCTGTTAAAGGAAAAAAATCAGAGGTGTATATTTTGCGCCCAAATGCCTTAAAGTAAAAACAACAATAAAAACATCCTTTTATCACCACTAACCACTAACATTAACTTGAGGACCTTGATTTCTAAATTCGTTTCACCCTCATCCCATCCCCATTCATTTCCGGAAAAGTAGCCATTTTGCAGATTCCGGAGAATGGGAGCAGAGGCTGGAACCTACTACTGGATCTTTTCACTTTCCAAAACCCCTGTAGAGCCATTCCGGATCGGTAACTCGAGACTGGTCTCCGTGATTTATCAGTAACCTAGAGTCCAGGGACCGGAAGGCGAGAGGCTGCGATTCCCAGGTGGGGTCAGGTGGGGTGTGTGTGCAGAACTCATTAGCGAGGTCAGGTCCCCACGGGACATTGTCTTTGGAGCCAGGTGCGGAGCTTCTCCAGCTGCCGGAGCCTCTCCAGCCATGTGCTGGAAGCGTGGTTAAATAGCTGCCCCCTCCCCGGGTGTGCAGCGTACTTCTCACGCCTCCTTCCCAACCTGGGGAAATGGGGTCAGTGTGTGTCTTGCTCATAGAATACCACCTCTTTCCCAAGTCACGATCGCTTACCGGCAGCCAATCCTAAATGGATAGTAATATAATTCTAGACAAACTCATTCCTCCGCAAGACGCGTAATCTTGGGCCCAAGGAACCTAGGACGGGTCACTCCCGCTCTCCGTTCCCGGCTCCCTCCGCCCCTGGTCCCCACTCGGTCGCAGCCAAAGCCCGGAACGCTGGATCCAGGCCCGGAAGAACGGGATCACGAACGGGAACGGCGCCGCCGGCCGGGAGCCCGTGGCACCGGGCATGCTCAGTGGCGCGGCCGGCTGGGTGGCCCCGAGAGCTGCACCCGGATCTGCTCGGCGGCGGCGGCGGCGGCGACGTGAGCGCGCAGGGGGGCGGCGGCCTCGCCTCGTCTCCCTCTCTGCGCCTGGGTCCGGTGGGTGACGCCAAGCGCCAGAGAGATGTCGGATTTCGACAGTAACCCCTTTGCGGACCCGGATCTCAACAACCCTTTCAAGGTGAGAGTGTGGTCCCCAGCAGCCTTCCGCCGCCGCGACGCGTTGTTGTTTGTGAAAACGGCAAGTTCCTTCGCGCCCACCGAGCCCGCCCCTCGGCTCCCCTTAGCCGCGTAGACAGGGGCTCGGGGACGGCCCGCTCCCCATTTGAGGGTCGCGCCCCGGCCCTCGCACCGCTTGTTTGGGGGTTGGAGTGGAACGTCCTCGGCTCCCTCTCCCGCCGCCCCCTCCGCACATTCCCGACTGGGGACGGTCGTGCCGTCGCCCGGGAGTGGGCCCGCGCGTCGGGAGGGTTCCCGGCCCGTCTCTCGGGAGCGGGGAGAGTAGAGCTCAGGGCAGGTGGAGTTGTCAGTTGACAGGCGAGTGTGGCGGGCCGGGCCCGGGCGGGGGCCGGGAGCCGGGAGGCGGCGGAGGGGATCGCCTTCGGGTGGGGTTGTCATGGGGACCCGCAGCGGCGGCGAAGGGCTGCGTGGGGGGTGATGGCAGAGGTGTAGAAGAGAGGTGAGGGCGTCGAGTACGCTGCGATTAAAAAAAAAAAAAAAAAGCCTGTGTTTTTATTTTTTAAACTTGTGTTGCGTCCACATACCACCAGCGGCGCTGCTCCCCCTCCCCCCATTTGATTGAGGTTGAGAGTATTGATATCGAAGCCGAAGTGAAAAATAAATAAACACACCTGGGAAACAATAGTGCACGTGGACGACCATCTTCTTACCTAACTGCTCTTAGTAAGGTGAACGACGGGATGTTTTCCAAGCTCCTGGTGCGTCACCGGTTCTCTGGGCTGTGTGAGGATAGCATTTCGTCCATGAGCTTCTTTCCTTCTTGGAGTGAACCTTACCAGCCCTGGCTTTGGAAGGGCTTGGCACAGAAACGGGCAATGAGGGAGAAGGCTAAGATGTTTATGATCTATGCTTAAACTGCTGCATGAGTAAATAACTATTTAAAGAATAATAGTCTAGGTTTCTTAATGAGCCTCAGCTGCTTACAAGTATAATTTGTTTCCAACTGTTGGTCAAAGTTTTTTTTTTCTGGATATGTGCAATAGTAACTTTAATTTGTACTCAAACAATATGAAAGAGTAACTTTATTTTGTGGTCTCATAAGTGTCACTTTTGCCTTGAGTTTACATCTCATTACTCCTGGTTTTGTCTCTTATTACGAATCCTGGAAGGGGGTGGCACCCGCCTGGCTCAGTCCGTGGAGCATGCTACTCTTGATCTTGGGGTTGTGAGTTCAAGCCCCATGTTGGGTGTAGAAATTATTTAAAAATAAAACCTTAAAAAAAATTCTGGAAGGGAAAAATCTCTTTTTAAAAAATTATTGGCCTTTTAATTTCATGGGGGATTATTATAATTAAATGATGATGGTTCTTGACAACTTGATTCACTGTGTAGGAATGTAGAGTCAATTCAGTCTGCTTTTGCTCCTAGTGTCCTTTAAGAAGATTCTGTGCAAACGGCCCGAAACTTTTCAGACTTTTATAACTGATAAGGTTGCACTTTAAGGAGAGTACTTTCCTCCCTTCCACACCCCTTCCCCCCTATTTAGTATTTGGTATTCCAGCATTCCATCTTGTGGAAAATCTGATTATTCTTTAATTATAGACAATCTGAATACACGTTTCATAACTTGCAAAATAGGTGTCATTTTAAGATATTTTGAAGGTATAATATTGAGAACCTGTTAGCTTTTTCTAATTCAGATACTTGTTTGATGTTATTTATTCAGCATCTGACAGTTTGGCTCTTTTCTATTTGGGCATTCCATTTCATGACTCATTTTGTGTTAGCTGAGTCCCTTGTAAGCGCAAGACATTGTTTTCTTCTTAACCTGGACTGCTTTTTTGTGACATGTGATGTTGCCATGACACTTTGCTTTTCTGCCATAGGTATGGTCTTTGTAGTAATTCTAAACCCAAAAGTGGTTTCATTTTTAATTTTTTTTCCCAAAAGTAGTTTTAAAGATTTATTTATTTTTATTTCAGAGGGGGAGGGCAAGCACGTGAGGAGGGAGGGGCATAGGAAGAATCCCAAGCAGGTTCCACACTCAGTGAAGCCTGAGGTGAGGCTCAATCCCACAACCTTGATATCATGACCTGGGCTGAATTTAAGAGTAGGCCACCTAACTATGTGAGCCACCCAGGTGCCCCTCCAAAACTAGTTTTATTTTATTTTTCTATTTGACAGTGTGAGAACACAAGCAGGGGGAGCAGAAGAGAGAGAAGCAGGCTCCCTGTTGAGCAGGGAGCCCAAGGTGGGGCTCAAACCCAGGACCCAGGATCATGACCTGAGCCCAAGGCAGGTGCATAACAGACTTAGCCACCCAGGTGCCCCCCCAAAAGTAGTTTTAAATACTCATTTGTGGTGGCATAAAATTACAAAACTTTTTTGTTGCTTATAAGGTGGATACACTCAGAGGACAATGACTATTTAAATCCATAAAATGTTTCAAGGGATGGATAATCTAGGCCTAAAGAAGATTTGGCTGTACACATATTCCTAGTTTATGGCCTTACCCTGTTTTTGGTGACTGTCACAGGACTGTATATATGACCGTTTATCTTTCCTTTTGTGTCTCCCTGCCCTGCTACTTAAAGTGAAGCTTTACATCTACTGCATAGTCTTTCTTCTTACGTGTGATTTTTGAAATAGAAAAAAAAAATTAAAAAAAAAAATTTTTTTTGAATTGATTTTTGAATTAGCATTTCTTGTCCTCTCTACTTAAATATGAAAGTTCTTGGCTTTGGGGCGCCTGGGTGGCTCAGTGGACCTGCCTTTGGCTCAGGTCATGATCTCAGGGTCTTGTGATCGAGCCCCATATCGGGCTCTCTGCTCAGCTGGGAGCCTCCCCCTCCTCCCTGCCCAACCTGCCTCTTTGCCTACTTGTGATCTCTGTAAATTAAAAAAAAAATGATAATTAAAAAAAAAAAGTTCCCGGCTTTATCTTTTTGTTAACTTATGGTCCTTTCTTTTCAGATCTGTTCTCATTTTCAATATTGCAGTATTGAAAAATTTCTTATTTTCAAACTGTGGTATTTCATATTTGGCAACCTTCCTAATTTCTTGGTTAAAAGTTATTCGATTTTTGGGGTACGTAGGTGGCTCTGGTGCCTGACTTAAACATCTAACTCTTGATTTTGGCTCAAGTCGTGGTCTCAGAGTTGGGAGATTGAGCCTGGCATCCACACAGGGTGTGGAGCCTGTTTAGGATTCTCTCTTCCCCTCTTTGTCTGTCCCTCCCCCACTCTTCTTTCTCCTTCTCTGAAGAAAAAAAAAAAACAAAAAAAACAAACCAAATCCCCGAAACCGTAAAACAAAACCTATGAGATTTTAAGTTTTGTATTTAAATTCTAGATATAGTGTCATATTAGTTTCATTAGTAGAATTTTATGATTTATCACTTAAATACAGTACCACAAGTGCCCTCCTTAATACCCATCCCCCTGCCTGCCTCCCCTCCAGCAACCCTCAGTTTGTTTTCTATTGTTAAGACTCCATTTTGTGATTTGCCTGTCTCTTTTCCCTCTATGTTAATGTTTATTTCTTAAATTCCACATATGCGTGAAATCACATGGAATTTGTCTTTCTCTAACTCGTTTCACTTAGCATAGTACACTGTAGCTCCATCCACGTTGCAAGTGGCAGGATTTCATTTTTTGATGTCTGAGTAATGTTCCATCATAGATATGTACTACATACAGCTTCTTTATCCATTATTTAGTGAACATTTGGGCACTTTCCATAATTTGGCTATTGTTTATAAAGCGGATATAAGCATCAGGAGGCATATGTCCTTTTGAATCAGTATTTTTGGATCCTTTGGGTAAATACCTAATAGTGCAGTTACTGGGTCATAGTGTAGTTCTATTTTTAACTTTTTGAGGAACCTCCATACTGTTTTTCCAGAGTGGCTGCACCAGTTTGCATTCCCACCAACA
Source organism: Mustela putorius furo (assembly GCF_011764305.1). Classification (NCBI taxonomy): domain Eukaryota; kingdom Metazoa; phylum Chordata; class Mammalia; order Carnivora; family Mustelidae; genus Mustela; species Mustela putorius. The sequence continues at coordinate 23,494,318 of NW_025422471.1, read as the reverse complement.
GTGCTAGAGGGTTCCCTTTCTCCATATCCTTGCCACCACTTGTTTCCTGTTAATTTTAATTTTGCTAATTTTAGCCATTCTGCCTGGTGTGAGGTGATAGCCTCATAGTAGTTTTGATTTGTATTTCCCTGAAGTTGAGTGATGGTGAGCATCTTTTCACGTATCTATTAGCCATCTCGATGTGTTCTTTGGGAAAGTGTCTATTCGTGACTTCTGCCCATTTCTTGACTGGATTATTTATTTTTTGGGTGTTGAGTTTGGTGAGTCATGTATAGATTTTGAACACTAACCCTTTATCAGATACGTCATTTGTAAATATCCTCTTCCATTCAGAAGATTGCTTTTTAGTTCTGTTGAATGTTTCCTTTGCTGTGCAGAAGCTTTTTTTCTTGATGAAGTCCCAATAGTTCATTTTTGCTTTTGTTTCTCTTACCTCCAGAGATGTATCTGGTAAGAAGTTGGTACAGCCCATGTCAAAGAGGTTGCTAGCTGTGTTCTCCTCTAGGATTTTGATGACTGCTCCCTCACATTGAGGTCATTCATCCATTTTGAATTTATTTTTTGTGTATAATGTAAGAAAGTGGTTCAGTTTTATTCTTTTGCATGTAACTGTCCAGGTTTTCCAACAGCATTTGTTGAAGAGACTGTTTTCCATTGGATGTTTTTTCCTGTTTTGTCGATTAGTTGACCATAGAGTTGTGGATCCATTTCTGGATTTTCTATTCTGTTCCATTGATCTTTCTATTCTGTTCCATTGATCTTTGTTTTTGTGCCATGACCATACTGTCTTGATCACTACAGCTTTGTCATATAACTTGAAGTCTAGAATTGTGAAGCTTTCAGCTTTGCCCTTCTTTTTCTTTTTTTAAATTATGTTATGTTAATCACCATATAGTATCATTAGTTTTTTTTTTTTTTAAGATTTTATTTATTTGTTTGACACAGAGAGATCACCAGTAAGCAGAGCAGTAGGCAGAGACAGAGGGGGAAGCAGGCTCCCCTCTGAGCAGAAAGCCCGATGCGGGGTTTGATCCCAGGATCCTGAGATCATGACCTGAGCTGAAGGCAGAGGCTAACCCACTGAGCCACCCAGGTGCCCCACATCATTAGTTTTTGATATTGTGTTCCATGATTCATTGTTTGCATATAACACCCAGTGCTCATCACAACACATGCCCTCCTTAATATCCTTCACTGGGCTAACCCAACCCCCCACCCCCTTCTCCTGTAAAACCCTCAGTTTGTTTCCTGGAGTCCATGGTCTCTCATGGTTCATCTCCCCCTCTGATTCCCCCCCTTCATTTTTCCCTTCCTACTCCTAATGCCCTCCCATGCTATTCCTTACATTCTACATATAAGTGAAACCTTATGGTAATTCTCTTTTTCTGCTTGACTTATTTCACATAGCATAATCTTCTCCAGTCCCATCCATGTTGATGCAAATGGTGGGTATTCATCCTTTCTGATGGCTGAGTAATATTCCGTTGTATATATGGACCACATCTTCTTTATCCGTTCATCTGTTAAGGGACATCTTAGCTCTTTCCACACTTTAGCACAGCAATACTGTGGACATTGCTACTATGAACATCGGGGTGCATGTGGCCCTTCTTTTCACTACATCTGTATCTTTTGGGGTAAATACCCAGTAGTGCAATTGCTGGGTCATAGGGTAGCTCTATTTTTAATTTTTGGAGGAACTTCCACACTGTTTTCTGAAGTTTGCCTTTCTTTTTCAAGATTGCTTTGGCTATTTGGGGTCATTTTTGGTTCCATACAAATTTTAGGGTTGTTAGTTTTAGCTCTGTGAAAAACCCTGATGATATTTTGATAGGGGTTGTTTTGAATGTGTAGATTGCTTTAGATATCCTAGGCATTTTAACAATAATTGTTCTTCTAATCCATAAGCATGGGATGTTTTCCCATTTCTTTGTCTTCTCTTCAATTTCCTTCATATATATTCCACAGTTCTCAGAGTACAGATCTTTTACCTCTTTGGTTAGGTTTATTCCTAGGTATCTCAGGGTTTTTTGTGCAATTGTAAATGGGATTGATTCTTTGATTTCTGTTTTTGCTGCTTCATTATTGGTGTATAGAAATTCCAGATTTCTATAAGTTGATTTTTGTATCCTGCAACTTTAGTGTATTTTGTATCAGTTATAGCAAATTTTTTTGGTAGTCTTTTGGGTTTCTTATATGGAGGGAGTATCATATCTTCTTTTTTTTTTAATATTTTATTTATTTATTTGACAGAGAGAGATCACAAGTAGGCAGAGAGGCAGACAGAGAGAGAGGAGGAAGCAGGCTCCCCGCTGAGCAGAGAGCCCGATGCGGGGCTCAATCCCAGAACCCTGGGATCATGACCTGAGGCGAAGGCAGAGGCTTTAAACCACTGAGCCACCCAAGCACCCCTCATATCTTCTTTTAATGGTGAAAATTTGACTTTTTTCTTGCTGATTTGGATGACTTTTTGTTGTTGTTGTTGTTGTCTGATTGCTAAGACTAGGAGTTCCAGTACTATGTTAAATAACAATGGTAAGAGTGGACATCCCTGTCTTGTTCCTGACCATAGAGGAAGAGCTACCAGTCTTTCCTTATTGAGGATGATATTCTCTGTGGGTCTTTCGTATATGGCCTTTATGATGTTGAGGTATGTTCCATCTATCCCTACCTTGTTGAGACTTTATCAGGAAAGGGCGCTGTATTTTGTCAAATGCTTTTTCTGCACCTATTGACAGGATCATATAGTTTTTACTCTTTCTTTTGTTACTGTGGTGTATCACATTGGTTTGTGAATATCCAAGCCACCCCTGCAGCCCAGGAATAAATCCCATTTGATTGTGATGGTTGATTCTTTTAATGCACTATTGTGTTCAGTTTTGCTAGTATTTTGTTGAGAATTTTTGCATTCATGTTCATCAGTGATACTGGCCTGTAATTCTCTTTTTTAATTGTCTGGTTTTGGAATCAAGGTAATGCTGGCCTCATAGAATAAGTTTGGAAGTTTTTCTTCCACATCTATTACTGGGAACAGTTTGAGAAGAATAGATGTTAAGTCTTTAAATGTTTGGTTGAATTTCCTAGGAAGCTGTCTGGTTCTAAACCATTGTTTGTTGGGAGACTTTGATTATGGATTCAATTTCTTGCTGGTTATTGGTGTGCTTAATTTTTTTATTTCTTCCTGGCTCAGTTTATATGTTTCTAGGAATTTATTCATTTCTTCCAAATTGCCTAGTTTATTTGCATATAATTTTTCATAATATTCTCTTAGAATTGTTTTATTTCTGTGGTGTTGGTTGTGATCTCTCCAACTTGTGGTTTTATTTTTTTTTTTAAGATTTTATTTATTTATTAGAGAGAGAGAGAATGAGTAGGGGGAGAGACAGAGCGAGAGGAAGAGAGAGAATCTCAAGCACACTCCAGATGGAGCACGGAGCCTGACAAGGGGCTCAGTCTCCTGACCCTGAGATCATGACGTGAGCTGAAATCAAGAGTTGGATGCTTAACTGACTGAGCCACCCAGGTGTCCAGTTGTAATTTTATTTCTTTGGGTCCTTTCTGTTTCCATTTTGATAAGTGTGGCTAGGGATTTATCAGTTTTATTCATTCTAAGAACAAGCTCCTGGTTTCATTGGTCTTTTCTTCTGTTTCTTGTTTATTTCTGTATCATTTATTTCTGCTTTAATATTTATTCACTTTTCTGCTGGCTTTAGGCTTCATTTCTTTTTGTAGTTTCTATAGGTGTAAGGTTGTATATTTGAGATTTTTCTTGCTTCCTGAGGTAGACCTGTATTGCTATATAATTCTTTCTTATGACTGCTTTTGCTGCATCCCAAAGGTTTTGGACCGTCATGTTTTCATTTTCATTTGTTTTGATGTATTTTTTTTTTAATTCTTTAATTTCCTGGTCAACCCGTTCATTCTTTAGTAGGATATTCTTTAACCTCCATGTATTGGTGGTCTTTCCAGATTTTTTTCTTGTGATTGACTTGAAGTTTCATAGCATTATGGTTGGGAAAATATGCATGGTATGACCTCAGTCTTTCTGTACTTGTTAAGGCCTGATTTGTGACCCAGTATGTGATCTGTTCTGGAGAATGTCCCGTGATGAAATGTTCTGAATATATCTGTTAAGTCCATCTGGTCCAGTGTATCATTCAAAGCCATTGTTTGCATTTTGCTTTTCTGCTTAGATGATCTGTTCATGCTCTAAGTGGGGTGTTGAAATCCCCCATTATTATTATCAATGAGTGCCTATGTTTGTTACTAATTGTCTAATATATTTGGGTGTTTGCAAGTTGGGGGCATAAATATTTATAATTGTTAGATCTTCTTGTTGGATAGACCCCTTTGTTATGATATAGTGCCCTTCTTCTTCTGTTACAGTCTTTGATTTAAAATGTAATTTGATATAAGGATGGCTACTCCAGCTTTCTTTGACTTCCATTAGATGATAAATATTTATCCATCAATTGACTTTCAATCTACAAGTGTCTTTAGGTCTAAAATGAGTCTCTTGTAGGCAGCATGTAGTTGGGTCTTATTTTTTTTTAATCCATTTTGGTACCCAGTGTCTTTTGACTGGAGCATTTAGTCCATTTATGTTCAGAATGATTACTGATAAGAATTTAGTGCCATTGTATTACCTGTTAAGTTGTTGTTTCTAGAGATTTTCTCTGTACCTTTCTAGTCTTTGAGTGAGAGAGAAAGACCAAAAACGACAAAGAGTCCCCTTTAATATTTCTTGCAGGATTTGTTTAGTGGTCACGAAGTCCTTTAGTTTTTGTTTGTCTGGGAAACACTTCATCTCTCCATCTATTCTGAGTGACTGCCTTCCTAGATAGAGTATTTTGACTGCATATTTTTCCTATTTAGCACATTGAATATATCCTGCCACTTCTTTGGCCTGCTGAGTTTCTGTGGAGAGATCTGCTGCTAACCTATCTGTCTTCCCTTATAAGTTAGGGATTTCTTTTCACTTACTGCTTTTAGGATTTTTAAAATTTCTGTATTTTGTAAATTTAACTGATTTGCCTTGGTGTTGGCCTGCTTTTGTTGATTTTGGTGGGAGTTCTCTCTGCCTCCTGGATTTGAATGTCTGTTTTCTTCCCCAAATTAGAGAAGTTTTCAACTATAATTTCTTCAATTAAACCTTCTGCCCCATTTTCCTTCTGTTCTTTTGGGATCCTTATTATAGGAATATTACTTTGCCTTAAGGAGTCTTTAAGTTCCCTGAGTCTGTATTCACAATCTAATATTTTTCTTTTCTTTTTAGCTTCTTTATTTTTTATAATTTTATGTTCTGTGTCACTTATTCATTCCTCTGCATCCTTCCATCCATTACATCCAGTTGGTTTCATACCTCAGTTTACGGTGTTATTTAGTTGAGCCTGACTAGTTTTTAGGTCTTTGGTTTCTGCATAAGGGACTCCCTGGTGTCTTCTATGCTTTTCTTAAGCCCACCTGATATCCTTATGATTGTTGCTTTAAATTCTGGATCGAGGGGCACCTGGGTGGCTCAGCTGGTTAAACATCTAACATCAGCTCAGGTCATGATCTTGGGGTCCTGGGATTAAGCCCCACATTGGACTTAGGGAGTGCGGGGGTTCTGCTTCTCCCTCTGCCTCTTTACCCCACTTGTGCTTACACACTTTCTCTTTCCCTAAAATAAATAGAATCTTTAAAAAATAAATTCTGGATCAAGCATATTTCTTATGTCTATTTCAAGTAGATGCCTGGCTGTGACCTTTTCTTGTTCTATGGGATGAATTCCTCTGTCTTGGCATTTTCATCTCCATCTTCTTTTGTGTGTTAGGAAAACCTATTATGTTTCCTGTTCCTGAGAGTATTGTCTTTATAAAGAAGAGGTCATATACTGTTCAGGGCCTGGCGCTTCAGGAAGTGTCTCCGATGTATGCTGTGTGTGCTGTGTTGCTGTGTTTTGCTTGCTCTTTCCCTGAGGTCAGTCCTCTGCAGTGTTTTTCCTTGCCTGCAGTGGGGAGTGTTTGGACATGGGCCAGCATCTGGTAAGTTTTAACTAGGTGTGCTCTGATCTGCTTGCTAAAAGAGACCTGATGCTGTATCCACTCCAGCTGAAGCTGTGCAGAACTCTGTGGTCAGTAGATGTGGTGTGTATGTGTTGGGGGGCGGGGGTTTGTGCTGCTTTTCTGGGGGAGGGGCCTGCTGTGCTGATTCTCAGGCAAGACACACTTGCCTGAGAAAAGCGGCACCTGCTGAGTGCACAGGGCTAGGACTTGGTGTAAGTGATTTATGCCACTCTTGGCACTGTGCTGTTCACTGAAGTTAGTTTATGCTGGGAGGTGGGAGAGAGTAATGGCATCTGCCAACATGTTTGTCCCCAGAGAGGCAAACCACCTCTTTTAGATGTGCTCCAAGAAGGGGGAATCATCTCTCCCAGTGTGTCCTAGGGGATCCTCAGATCATGTTGTCTGCCCTGGGCTATCTGTACTAGTTCTCCACAGGAGCACTGCATCACCGGCTGGGCTCCACACCCGCCGTGCCGTGGTCCTCTAAAATTCTAGTGTTTGAGCCCTGTGTTTGTAAAAACTTACAAAAATCAGCCCTCTCATTTTCCCAGTCACTGGCTTTGGGGAGGTGTCTTCTTTCTGTGATCCCCTGTGCACTCTTCTCTCTCGCTCTCTCTCACTTCCTCTCCATGACAGTGTTCCCTCCCCTCCGAGGCACCTGTGATCCTCTTCTCCCCCCAGATCATGTCTCCACATCTCCAGCCTTGCATGATGTGGTCTTTTATCTCCCTCTATTTTTGCAATTCTGTTTTTAGAACGATTTCTTGGGTGTCCAAAATGAATTGATATTTATCTAGCTGAGTTCCAGGGACCAGGTAAGCCTGGGGTCCTCCTGCTACTCTGCCATCTTAGTTCCTTTGGACTTTACCATTTTTAATGAATGATCAGATTACCAGTTAATTATGAGGGCTACAATTCAGGAATGGCCAAACAGAGGAGATGCCCAGGGCAAGGCCTGAGGGGTGAACATCTGGCCTCCAGGCATACCTGTCTCCCAGTACCTCCATAAGTTTGACCTGGAAGCTCTCCAAACCCCATCTCGTAGGGTAGGCGGAATGAAGTAAATGATCAAAAACTATTTGGCTTCTATTGCTTTTTTAGTCTTCAGCATTTCTTTTCCTTCACTTTTAGGTTAGGAGCCCTTTACCAGCATCTTCATTTGAACTGTCATGAAAATAATTTCTGAGGATAATCTTCTTAGATAATGTTAACTGTAATGGCTTACTTGTTTTTATCAGCTGTTGTAAAATAATTTTGCTGGATTCAGTTTTTTTTTAGCTCCTGCTTGATTCTAGTGGTTGTGATCGGGTAAATGAAAGAGTTTATGGAATTTGAATAGTTTTTATTGTGTATCAAGAAACTTGGAATAACTAGAAATATATAATCTGCAAAATAGATTGTTATGTGGATGTTTCTGAGATCCACTCTTGAGTTATTACAGTGTGGCTGTAAAGCTAGAGAGGAAAAAATAGTTTTCACATAGTCAACATTTATTAATTATTTTATGCTCCTTGTTCCATTAGTTACTCATTTATTCAGTAGATAATGAAGAAATTTATATCCTGAAGTTTATTCATCTAACATGTAGACAAAAATGTTTAGAATGTAAAAAAAAGTAAAAGTCATCAGACATTAGTTATATAATATGGCTTTTATAAGTCAGTATAAATATGAGTAAGAGCCAGAATGAGTGCAGTTTACTCAAAGGATAGAAAAATTAATAAGTGATAAGAAAACCTTCATACCTTTTAATATGTTTTAACATATTAATATGCTTATTGATTGGATTGGAAATTCATTTTGGAAATAATGTTTTATGTAGTTTTGAAAAATGGAATCAAATTTTTGTGGCTGGGAAAGGAAAATCTTATAATGGATTTACTCAGAACTCATTCTGTGGATGAAAAAAGCCCAGAGATAGGATGATTGCCAAATGAGAAATAATTTCTTCTTGATTAAAAGCTATTTCATTTTCGGGGTGCCTGGGTGGCTCAGTGGGTTGGGCCGCTGCCCTCGCCTCAGGTCATGATCTCAGGGTCCTGGGATCAAGTCCAGCATCGGGCTCTCTGTTCGGCGGGGAGCCTGCTTCCTCCTCTGTCTCTCTGCCTGCCTCTCTGCCTACTTGTGATCTCTCTCTCTGTCAAATAAATAAATAAATAAATAAATCTTTAAAAAAAAAAAGCTATTTCATTTTCATTGCTATCTTGCTCAGTATCTTCTACCCAGGTGTAGGTGGTACAGAATTGGCATTAGAATTTAAATCTTATTACTAGTCCATTACTGATGACACTCTGTTTGCTTGTTGATTGCATTTCTGACACCAAATTCTTGTTTTGTATTGGGACTTTGGACTTGAGGCTCTCATACAGAGACAGCAGAGGGTAGTAGTTAAAGGTTTCTGCTCAAAAGTTCAATTTTTTTTTTTACCCCATGTATCTTTTATTCAGATTCCCTGAAAGTTACCATTTTGACATTTTTTTTTTAATTTTTTTTTAAATTTTATTTATTTATTTGACAGAGATCACAAGTAGGCAGAGAGGCAGGCAGAGAGAGAGGAGGAAGCAGGCTCCCCGAGGAGCAGAGAGCCCGATGTAGGGCTCGATCCCAGCACTCCGGGATCATGACCTGAGCCGAAGGCAGAGGCTTTAACCCACTGAGCCACCCAGGCGCCCCGCCATTTTGACATTTTATCATATTTCTTTATCATACATATGTGTGTATATATGCATATCACACATTTGTATTTTGCAGGCATTTGAGACTAAATCACAGATATGATGCCTCTTTACCCCCCAATACTTCAGTATATATTTTATAAAAAAACAAGAACATTCTCTTACAAAATCTGCTCAAGAGTTAAAAAAAAAAAAAAAAAAAACCTACATTTGATCCTGGCTTTGCCACTAACTTGCTGTAAGACCTTGGAATGTTACTTAGCCTCTCCATATGTCTACTTACCCTTCTGTAAAGCAGGATAATAGGACCTTCCCCATAGGGTTGTTAATTGGATTAGATGATCATATATTTAGCATGTAATAAGTGCTTGATGCATGGTGGCTTTAATTAGATCATAGTAAGTAGTGTTAATAGTAATTCAAGAAATTGATTTAATTACAGTGAACCATATTCTTAGCTTATTAATTTAGAGAAGTTCATGTTTTTTTTTTTAATTGATGTATAGTTGACACACAATGTTACATTAGTTTCAGGTGTACAACATAGTGATTCTATAAGTCTATGTTACACTTGTGGTGAGCATAGTATAAGCTACCATCTTTCACCATACAACACTATTATAATATGATTGATTACATTCCCTTTGCTGTACTTGCCCAAGACTTACTCATATCATAAAAGTTTGTGTTCCTTTAGATTCTTCAAGGGTGCTAGTATTTGTTGGGCCAGTCCTAGTTGAGAAGTCAAGGCCAAACATAAGTGGTTTGCCCTAGACCTGACCTTGGTTGTCTGAATTTTAGTGCTTTGTCACTGCAAAGGCTTCCTCCCTAATAACTCTGTTCTTTTATTTTGGCCCTCAAAAATTCTACTCTTTTAAAAATAATCTCTTAAAAATGGGCTACAGTTCACCGTTCTTATTTATGATATTTAAGTTAGAATAATACCAGTGGTATCCTAAGAGTTTAATTGGAGTTGAAAATTGAAAACCTCATCAATAAAATTCACTTATCCTAGATGTCCATCAACAGAAGACTGTATAAAGAAGATATAGTATGTATGTATATATGTATGTATGCATATATATGTATTTACACACACACACACACACACACACACACACACAATGGAATATTATGCAGCCATCAAAAAACAAAAATCTTGCCATTTGCAATGTGGATGGAACTAGAGGATATTGTGCTAAGCAAAATAAGTCAATCAGAGAGGGAAAATTATATGATCTCACTGATTTAAGGAATTTGAGAAACAAGACAGGATCATAGGGGAAGGGAGGGAAAAATGAAACAAGATGAAACCAGAGAGGGAGACAAACCTTAAGAGACACTTGGTCTCATGAAATAACCCACAGGTTGCTGGAGTGGAGGGGGAATGGGATGGATGGGGTGGTGGGCAGTGAGGAGGAGGACATGTGCTATGGTGAGTGCTATGAACAGTGTAAGACTGATGAATCACAGACCTGTACCCTGAAACAAATAATAAATTATATGTTAATTAAAAAAATTGACCCATAATTCAAGAATGTTATCAAAATTGTTTTTAATATTTATAATAAATGTTATTTTTATTATTTATTTTAACAGAATAATTTTCATTTACAGTTAGTTGATGTCAGTCTTGCCTTCTCCGTTTAAAATTTGTGACTGGAGGTTGGACAGCACTAGGAAAGAATTTTGAGGATTTCTTCTATGGTAGTCTAACATTGCAAACTTTAGCTTTCAGCATTTATCTGGGACATAGTAGTAATTTGTGGTCTATGTTATTTTATGGTCATGTCAACTGCATAGGTTCATACTGTCTTCCTCAAGTTGATATTTTTAAAAAGCATGTGTTTAGCTGCCTGTTGTATTTCATCAAATTAAGATGCATCATTATTTTATTTATCATTGTCTCAGTTACCTAATGGTGTATAATAAATAATCCCTAGATTTAGTGGCTTAAAACAACAATTACTTGCTCACTATTCTGTTATTCGAGTTGGACTAAGTTGGGTGGTTTGGTTTTGAATGTTATTGCCTGGAATCACTTATGTCTCTTCAATTATCTGGCAGCTTGACTGGGCTAGATAGTTTAAGATGTCCTCAACTCAAGTATCTGGCAATTATCTGGGGTTGTCATTGGGGGCAGTTGGTTCTCTTCCACATGGCCTTTCTACTAGGAATAGCATGGACTTATTACGAAGTGGGAGTAGTGTTCGAAGAGGTCAAGAAGGGATGCTAAAGGCTTCTTGAGTCATTTCTTTTCTGCTACATTGTGTTAGTCAAACAAGACAAAAAGCCAGACCGTATTCAAAAAAGAATGGGAAGGATTAGATTGTACTCCTTGATGGGAGGAGCTTATGTTCCTTCTGATACAGAGCTGAAAAGATACACCCAGCATAAAACGGTGAGACAAGTACAGGATACCCCCAATAGACATTCCCATTCAAGTAGGGGGGGAATGGAAAACAGCAGTTCCTGGTCTGTGGGAAGTCTGAAATCCATCCAGGCCCATTTTTGAGGGTCTCCTAACTGGAACAGTGAATGTTCTTTGAATAGGGCCCAGTTCTGCTACCTGGAGGTCTTTTCCCTAATCTATTATTTTCTTCTGGTTTTGGTTCCACTCTCTAGTAAGTCCTTTTTTACTTATAGAAGTGTTTGCAGCTGAGGAGAAATATTTTCACAGTGCTTCTTATGCACTGAAATTTGGGAGTCCAGAAGCTTCTTTTCATTTTGAAGTATCACTGTTCCTTTTAGTCCAGTGTGGTCCATTTCTCTTAACAGTTTTTTGTTAATTTTACCAGGGTTCAAAGGATCCCTTAAAACACATCTGTAATTCATTTTGAGACCATCTTTTTTAAATTAAAGTAGAGTGTTAGGATGCTCTGCATCAGTACTATTTTTTTAAAAATTCTTTTTAAATATATTTAAAAATTTTTAAAAATTTATTTGTCAGAGAGAAAGCACACAGGCAGGCAGAGTGGCAGGCGGAGGCCAAGGGAGAAGCAGGCTCCCCGCTGAGCAGGAAGCCCAATCCTAGTACATTGGGATGACGACCCTAGCCCAAGGCAGCCCCCTAACCAACTGAGCCAGTCAGGTGTCCCTGCATCAGTATTATTTAGCCATGTAGGAAACTTTTTGTTCAGCTTGAGCATCTCCTTTGGCTACCAAAGGCTCTCAGGCAGGTTCAGTGGGAGGCTGTTAGTGTAGTGGAGTACCTCTTAGAGATGCTAAATGGCAAAACTAATATTTGAATGTGATTTTATTTTGGTATTGTGATTTTAACAATCTTAATTGAGATGGTGATGGTAAAAATTTTGAAAGTAAACAATTGCTGATATTAAAAATAAATTTTTTTGGCATACAGTTAATATTTAGTAGTGCTGAAATGCAGATCCAGGAAATTTATAGGGTATTTTTTTAAGATAAATCACTGGAGTCATATAGTTTCTGAAAAATTTATATTGGATTAATGAAATAAGTGATGAGTTCTAGCAATGAATTAACAATATTCTGTTCTTTTTTTTTTAATTCTTTTTTTTTTTTTAAAGATTTTATTCATTTATTTGACAGACAGAAATCACAAGTAGGCAGAGAGAGAGAGGAGGAAGCAGGCTCCCTGCTGAGCAGAGAGCCCGATGCGGGGCTTGATCCCAGAACCCTGGGATCATGACCTGAGCCAAAGGCAGAGGCTTTAACCCACTGAGCCACCCAGGCGCCCCAACAATATTCTGTTTTTGTCCAACCCACAGGTTTTGTCTTCAGTTCCAAGGGTGTATTTAAAGAGTGGTTTGAACAAAACAGGATGTGCCCAAAGAAGTGAGAATGGCCATGGGTCTGGAATCAGGTCTTGGAAGAGTAATTTAAGCTTAAATTACTCTGGGGTGTAGTCTACAGAAGGCTAAAGAGAAGTATGAGATATTCAGATACTTGAAGCGTTCTTGCTGGGGTGAATAAATCTGTTTTTGCTTCAGGAAAAAAAAGGTTTATTGGCAGAGTTTACATGAAGGTAAACTTTATCCTAAAATTTCTTTTTTTTTTTTTAAAGATTTATTTATTTATTTATTTGTGAGAGAGAGAGAGTGAGAGCGAGCACAGGCAGACAGAGTGGAAGGCAGAGTCAGAGGGAGAAGCAGGCTCCCTGCGGAGCAAGGAGCCCGATATGGGACTCGATCCCAGGACTCTGGGATCATGACCTGAGCCGAAGGCAGCTGCTTAACCAACTGAGCCACCCAGGCGTCCCTATCCTAAAAATTTTTTTAAAAGATTTTATTAGAGGGGCACCTGGGTGGCTCAGTGGGTTGAGCCTCTGCCTTCGGCTCGGGTCATGATCTCAGGGTTCTGGGATCGAGCCCCGCATCGGGCTCCCTGCTCAGCGGGGAGCCTGCTTCCCTTCCTCTCTCTCTCTGCCTACTTGTGATCTCTGTTTGTCAAATAAATAAAATCTTAAAAAAAAAAAAGATTTTATTAGAGAGTGAGGGAGAGAGAGAGAGAAGGAGCAGGGGCAGGGGCAGAAGGAAAGGGAGAAGCAAGACCCCTGGTGATCAGGGAGCCGGAAAGGGGGCTCTATCCTGAGACTCCAGGATCATGACCTGAGCAGAAGACTGACGTTTAACCGACTGAGCCACCCAAGTGCCCCTAAGATAAAGATTTTTAAAGATCTATTAGAATAGCCTGATGATGCTTTTTTTGGTATGGAGTTTTCAGCAGTTGAAGGAATTCAAGCGTTGATATACTAGAGTTGCTAAAGTAGAGTTCTTTGCGTTGCAAGGTTTTTTTTCTTCTTTGAAACCATATAATTGTTGCATTTTTATACCTGTGTGGATCATTTTGTGAGTGCATAAATTCTCTCCTGTTGTAATATGTTAGATAATGGGATTGCATCTGATCATAAAAGCTGGAGAGGTGGCTTTATATTTCAGGAGCCTGCTATGCTCTGAGCCTCAGTCCACTGAGGAAGCAGCCCAAGTGGTTGCTTAACATGGTAGATGATCATGTCCTCTGTTGTGTGACCCTTACCATGCTGTCCTTACTTGACGAATCTTAGCAAAGTTACTTGACCCAAGGAAAGCCATTCTCTGAGATGATCAGGAAGAGATAAGATTGCTTGGTGCAAAATTTTGCTCCAACAGTAATGGTGATAGTTAAGTGAACTATCTGTCTCAGGAACTTGAGCTGAAAGCACAGAGAAAAAAATCCTGTACTTATGGTGGGAATAACCATGGAATGAGAAGGGGAAGGGGCCAAATTAACTAATTATAGAACACTGGAGTACTAATTGACCAGGGTTTTTGAGGTTAATTTTCTATAATTCTTATTTATTATTAGAGCTGCTCTTGAACTACAAGAGAGGTTACCACATTTTGAAGAGTTCTAGTCTTTGAAACCTGGCACCCTTTTTCCTGTATGTATCTTAAAAATATCCTCCCTCCCCCCAGCATTCGAGGTGACTTGAGTCTGTTTTTTTTCAGTCATAATTGCCAAAAGGTTATTGCGAAGTAACATTTTCTTGACAAAAGCATGATAGAGTTAAACCTGTATTTAGATCAAATAGAGATCTAAATCTATATTTAGCTTTCCTTGGGCCAAGTAACTTTGCTAAGATTAGTCAAGTGAGGACAACATGGTAAATGAGAGAATACAGTTCTACATGATATAATTAAAACTGTGCTTAGTTTTTGGTAATAGGTAATGAAAACCCAAACACAAGGAGATGTTTTTAAATCACGAGGGGGAAATTTCCCAACTTTCAATAAGTGAAGGAACTAAAAGATGATTTGTAGGGGTACCACTCAGTTGTGTCTGTTGTACCACTCAGTTAAGTGTCTGTCTTTAGCTCAGGTCTTGTTCCCAGGTCCTGGGATCAAGCTCCACATTGGGCTCCCTGCTTAGCAGGGAGTCTGCTTCTCCTTTACCTCTTTCCCCGATTGTGGTTTTTCTTTCTCACTCATATACTTCCTCTCTCTCTCAAATAAGTAAAACTTAAAAAAAAAATGTGTAAAGGTTGGTTGGATTTGACTTTGTACCAAGTCCCCTTACCACTTTTATTCCATTTCATCTGTTCCCACCAAGACAGCCTGTAGTGCCATATAGTTTTTGCCTTCACATTATAGACAAGTGTTAGAGGCCTGTGTTCCCCTTCCTTGTGCAAGAATTGCCACAAGAACTCTTTATAAACCTGTATGAAGAGAGCAATCCAGTAATCTCTCTGGCATTTGGTTTTGAGTACTTTTTTTTTTCTCTTAAAGATTTTATTTATTTATTTGATAGACAAAGATCACAAGTAGGCAGAGAGGCAGGCAGAGAGAGAGGGGAGGAAGCAGGCTCCCTGCGGAGCAAAGAGCCTGATGCAGGGCTCCATCCCAGGACCCTGGGATCATGACCTGAGCCGAAGGCAGAGGCTTTAACCCACCGAGCCACCCAGGTGCCCCTTGAGTGCTTTTAAGAATTAGTAATGCCAGGGGCATTTGGGTGGCTCAGTCGGTTAAGTGGATGCCTTCAGCTCAGGTCATGATCTTGGGGTCCTGGGATCGAGCCCTGCTTCGGGCTCCCTGCTCTGGGGGGAGTCTACTTCTCCCTCTCCCCCGCCTGCCACTCCCCTTGCTTGTGCTCTCTCAATCTCTGTCAAATAAAATCTTAAAAAAAAAAATTAGTAATGCCTATTCATTACTATTTGATAGACTTTTGGGTAGTTGCCACTTTTTGACTATTATAAATACTGCTGCTGTAAACATTTCTGTACAAGTTTTCATTTGATACTTTTCTTTTTATTATTTTCTTTAAAGATTTTTATTTATTTATTTGACAGAGAGAGACACATCTAGAGGGGGAACCACAAGCAGGGGGAGTTGGAGAGGGAGAAGCTCCCTGCTCCACAGGGAGCCTGACATGGGATTCGATCCCAGGACCCCGGGATCATGACCCTAGCTGAAGGCAGACGCTTAAGGACTGAGCCTCCTATGTGCCCTGATGCTTGTTTTAGATGGAGTATGTAACTAGGAGCAGAATTTCTGGGTCATATGGTAACTATGTTGAATCATTTGAGGAACTAACTGCCAGACTGTTTTCCACAGGGTTGCTCTATTGTATTTTGCAACCAGCAGCAGATGAGGATTCTGCTTTATCTACATTCTCGTCAACATTTGTTATTATTTATGATTTATGATTCTAGCCATCCTGGTGGGTTTGGAATATCTTATTGTGGTTTTGATTTGCATTCCTCTAATGGCTATGTAGTGTTAGAGCTTTTTTTTTTTTTTTTAGGTTTTATTTATTTGACAGAGATCACAAGTAGGCAGAGAGGCAGGAAGAGAGAAAGAGAGGAAGGAAGCAGGCTCCCTGCTGAGCAGAGAGCCCAATGCGGGGTTCGATCCCAGGACCCTGGAATCATGACCTGAGCCGAAGGCAGAAGCTTTAACCCACTGAACCACACAGGGGCTCCGGTGTTGAGATTTTTTATGTGCTTATTGGTCATTTGTATATCTTCTTTGGAGAAATATCTATTCAGATCCTTCACCTATTTTTAAGTTCAGTTTTTTGTCTTTTTTATCACTGAATTGTAAGAGATTTTTATACATTCTTGATACAAGTCTTTTTTCTTCAATATTTTTATTTATTTGACAGAGAAATACCATGATAGAGGGAGCATAAACAGGGAATGGAAGAGGTGGAATCTGGCTACCTGCTGAGCAGGGAGTCTGATCGCGGGCTTGATGCCAGGACTCTGGGGTCATTACCTGAGGCAACGACTGAGCCACCCAGGGGCCCCTCGATACAAGTCTTTACTAAAGTACAGTTGACCTTGAAGAACAAAGTTTGAACTACATATTCACTTATCTTTTTTTAAAAGATTTTATTTATTTGACAAAGATCACAAGTAGGCAGAGGCAGGCAGAGAGAGGAGGAAGCAGGCTCAATGCTGAGCAGAGAGCCCGATGTGGGGCTCCATCTTAGGACCCTGGGATCATAACCCAAGCCGAAGGCAGAGGCTTTAACCCACTGAACAACCCAGATGCCCCAGTTCACTTATCTTAAATTGTAATCTCGCTCTGTCAAATAAATAAATAAAATCTTAAAAAAAAAAACTTAAAAAAAAAAGTTTAATGTAATGGGTTTATACTTGTTTTTGGAATGCAGTTAGGAACACATTTATCAATATTAACAATTTGATACTTTTTCTTACATATATTTTACAGAATATAGATGAATTATTGGATTTATTTTTGCAGATAAGCAAAAAATATTAGAGCCTCTTTACTAAACTAGGAATGTATATGATAAGATGAATTTTGAGTATTTGTAAAGTGACTTTACCTAAGCACACAGGGAGACAATAATATTCCAAAGTATGGACAATTTACACAAGGGACTTCCTTCTCTGTTGAGCAGTTAGTATATATGAAGTCTCAGTAGACCCTAGGAAGAAGGTGGAGCGGGGTGGACTCAAAGATAAGGTAGACTTTGATCTTGCCTTTCTTTTTAAAGATTTTATTTATGTATTTGACAGAGATCACAAATAGGCAGAGAGGCAGGCAGGGGTGGGGAGGGGAGGGGGAAACAGGTTCCCTGCTGAGCAGAGAGCCCAATGTGGGGCTCTATCCCAGGACCCTGAGATCATGACCTGAGCCGAATGCAGAAGCTTTAACCCACTGAGCCACCCAGGCACCCCAAGATTTATATATTTTAGAGAGAACAAGAGCAAGCGTGGGTCGGTGGGTGCAGAGGGAGAGCGTCTTCAAGTAGAATTCATGCTGAGTGTTGGGCTCAATCCCAGGACCTATGAGATCATGACCAGAATTGAAACCAGGAGTCAGACCCTCTACCAACTGAGCCACCCAGGTGCCCCTTCCTTTGGCTATCTTCTAATGGTGGTTAGAATCCTCATGTGGTGATTTGGAATACATGTGGAAAGCAGTGAGAAATGAAAGTAGGAGGTACAGGAAAACAGCATCAGGAATTTTGGTTAGAGATGGCCAAGGGCTAGTATTCTACTATAATGTTACCACCATTTAGCAATTTTACTAAAGCTTTTGAGGCTTGTCTTAGATTGATTTCATCAGTCTTGTGGTTTTATTTATAGCATAGCACGCTTAATTTTTGGCATCTGAAGTAATCGTAAATTTTAGTGAATTGTTTACAGGTCAATGGTGTATTGTAAAAATGCAAATTGATGTATTCCCCAAGGTTAAAAGAAGTATATTATATACTTGTATTTGATTAAAAAATTTTTTAAAGATTTTATTTATTTATTTGACAGAGAGAGATCACAAGTAGGCAGAGAGGCAGGTGGCGGGGTGTGGGGGGAGCAGGCTCCCTGCTGAGCAGAGAGCCCGATTCGGGGCTCAATCCCAGGACCCTGAGATTGTGACCTGAGCTGAAGGCAGAGGCTCAACCCACTGAGCCACCCAGGTAACCCTAGAAATGTTTTCTTTATGGAAACATTTGTGTTTGAGTCTCAGGGGAACTTAATCACCATTTAGCATTGAGTTCATAAGAAAATGTTCTGTGAAGTACATGTTTTACAGACAGGTATTTCTGTATTTTTAGCCTGGTATTAGGGACATTAGAGGAAGGAGTAAATCAAATTTGTGGAGGTTTGTCCTCACTTGTTAAGGGTGGGTCTGGAACCAGGCCATCTCAGTTTGCTTCTTTATCTCTTCCTTGAGTGACCTTAGGCAAATTACTGAATTTTTCTGCCTTCAATACTTTTTTTTAATATTTCTTATAGGAATATTTCTTTTGAATTAAGGCAAAGATGGGAAGTTCTTAAAATAACAGAGGAAATAATGGTGTAAGATTATCTTTGGTTATAGCATGTGATTATTCTTCTTTTATTTTATCCTTAAATTGCCTATATTTTCTCAGATGGATTTTTATTAACTTTTAAACTTTTTGTTTTAACAGAAATAGTAACAAAAACAAAACACAAATTACTGGTTGTATTACCAAGCTTAGACATTTCAGAGGCTGTTATAGATCAGAACATGAACTGAGGGTAATAAGGAAAGGTCATTGTATTTTTATGACTTACGTTTTGTTTAAATGTTAGAAAGTTTTGCATTTGTTTGCTTAATGTTGATGATTTTTGGAGAGGTCATCTGTTTTATTTTATTTATTTATTTATTTATTTTTTATTTACATTAAGACCTAATAGTTTTGAAAGCTTATGATTGCTTTTTGAAGTCATGGGACACTAGCAGGAGATGAATCCCTCGTGTCACAACTGGAACTTGAAACATTTGACTCCCATGGAATATAGTTGTACGAAATGCCTGGCTTTGGTGGTGTTTTGATTTTAAGTACTGGCCTGGGTACTTATACTGGGTTTTAAGTACTCTTAACAAGAGTTGGTGGTTAACTTGGTGGTTAACAGGAGAAATTAATTTAGCCAGATTTTGTTTCATAAGGTAGTGTTCTATGAAGTATACATTTATTCTCAGATGGAAAAATTAATTTAAAAGTTCACTGCCCATAATATGACAAAAAAAAAAACAAACCAACCAAACAAACAAAACCCAAGACCTTTTAAAATTTGTTCATAGGTCTTTGGTTGTCATGTTTAGTGGTAAATTGTTCTGGTAATTTCAGTATTTGGTACGTTAAAAGATAATGATCAAAAACTCATTAGTCTTTTTGAAGAACTACTGTGTATGATAAATCAACTTTTTCTATATAAAAGTTTAACAGTTTATTGAAAAATGAGGGCTGTTTTTGTGGGAAGAGTGCTGTTCTCTGACTACTAGGCTATCATAGTCAAAGGTGATTGAACTTGTAGGTCATTGACAGAAATATGGCCAATTATTTTCCTGTTCTTCATGATACCTTTTTTTCTTCTGAAGTCTCTAGATTTCAGTGCATTAATACTGGGGCACATAGCTGTATTAGCTACCCAGTTTCTCAAATATCAGAAGAAATTTTGGTGATTTAGTATAACAGGAAATTCTGGTGCTATTTTGGTCCCTGATAGCTAATACCCCTGCCCCCTCTATCCTGATTTCTTGACTAATGAGTATTTCTCTTTAATGAATGATGTGGTATTTAGATTTTGAAGACTTAGAGATTTATAGCTGGTTGGCAACATTTATTCTAAGAAATATTACATCTGATTATCTTTTTAAAATATAGCTTTGAGATATAATACATATACTGCACAGTTCACCCACCTAAAGTATACAGTTTAGTGTTTTTTAGTATATTTGCAGTTCTGCAGTCATCACTATGAACTTTAAAAACTTTCATCACCACAAAAAGAAACCCCATTGGCAGCAATCATTCTCCATTTTCCTCCAAATTCCACTAGCCCTCGGCAGCCACTAATATGCTTTCTGGGAATTTCTTATAAATGGAATCGTGTACTATGTAGTCTTTGATTGGCAGCTTTCACAGAGCATAATGTATTGAAGGTTTATGCATATTGTAGCATGTATCAGGACTTCATTTCTTTTTATTAGCAAATAGCAATTTTATTGCATGGATATACAGTATATTTGTCAGTTGATATAAATGAGGAATATTTGTGTACAAGTTTTTGTGTGGGCCCAGGTCTTCATTCCCTTGGTTATTATATACCTAGGAGTGGAACTGCTAGGTACTTTGGTAACTTCCAAAATGACTGTACCGTTTTACATTCCCACCAGCACATTAGTTTTTTCATACCCTTACCACCACTTGTCTCTGTCTTGTTTGTAGCTATTCTAGTAGGTGTGAAGTAGTATCTCATTAAATCTGCTTGGGTGTGATTGCTTCAGTTATTTTAATTTACTGATTTGGGTTCACAAAAATTAGTCTGTGAGTTGCTTTTAGATTTGAGTAAGACTGTCAGGACTTGTAATGAAAATGGCAACCAGTTTTTAAGTCATGATTTACTGAATAATTTCTAGTAATTATTAAGCACTTTTTTCGATCTCTTATAAAAGATTTGCCAAATGTTGTTTTAGAGTCTTGCCGAGATTTTTAATGGCTTCTTATAGTTCCTTTGGTTTTTAAAGAATAATTGGAGCATTTAGAAATAAGTAATTCTCCAGGTAAGTGGAATTCTCAGTATTTGTTAAATTCATGTGGTTATAGTAGCTCTGAGAAGTACAAAGTAGGAAAAAAATTAACTCTCTGAAGGCAGGGCATCTCATAACCTCTAGGTTGGGACTTTTATTTAATCAAGTTGCCTAGACTAGTGTATAATATTGGTAGGATTAAGTAGAACTATTGAAGAGTATTTTAATTAAGTTTTGTGGAGCAATGCCAAGTTTAAGCCAGCCTTTTTCTTTTGAGGAGATATTGTTTTAAACATAAATTTGTTTTCTTTATTACATTTTCTTCTGAGAACTCAGTTTCGGGGTCAGATTTGAATTTGAAAGTTATATGACTTTGGCCAAATTACTTTTAACATGTGTGAGGTGGTAGTGTTAGCAGTGAAGGAAAGGATATAGAATTTAAGTCATATGGCTGTTCTGAGGATTAAATGACATAATTAAATAGTCTAGTAGTGTGCTAAAATAGATGAATTCACTTTTTCTCCTTCAATTTGTCCTTGCTTTAGCCTTTAGTTTTCACATATGCTTGATAGAATTAAAAATATATATTTTCTTCTAAATGTTTTTAATATTCAAATTATTGACTTCTAGCATGTCATGTATAAAAAGGTATGAGGTAAGTGAAAAAGTGTAGGAAAAGCCTGCTGCTGTGTTATGTGAAGACAGTGGATTAGGAAGCTTCTGATCAGGTCTCTTGTCTTTTTTTTTTTTTTTTTTTTTTAGATTTTATTTATTAGTGAGAGAACGTAAGCAGGAGAGGGAGAAGCAGACTCTCTGATGAGCAGGGAGCCTGATGCAGGACTTGATCCCAGGTGTCTGGGGTCATGACCTGAGCTGAAGGTGGATGCTTAACCAACTGAGCCACCCAGGTGCCGCTCTTGTCATCGTTTGTGATTTTTGAAAAACTTACAGGAAACTCGGCTTTAAATATGAGTTTCTTTTTTTCTGTTTGACTAACACAATTGAATTTGTCCACATGGGTGAAAGTGAAATTATAAGCCAATCTTGAATAAATTGCACTGCTTCACTCAGAACCATCCAGTGGAGGGGTGCCTGGGTGGCTCAAGTTAAGCATCGAACTCTTGATTCTGGCTCTAGTCATGATCTTAGGGTCATGAGAGAGAGTCTCCCAACTAGCTCCCCACTCAGCAGGGAGTCTCTTTCTACCTTTTCCCCTACTGGTGTGCTCTCTTATGCTCTTTCTCTAAAATAAATCTTAAAAAAAAAAATTATCCAGTAGAAATATAATTTGTGCTATGTATGTAATTTAAAATAACCTAGTAGCCATTTGGGAAAGAACCACGTGAAATTCATTTTAATAATTTGTTCTACCCCATACATACAAAATATCTTTTCAATACATAATTAGCATAAAAAATCATTAATGAGGGGCACCTGGGTGGCTCAGTGGGTTAAGCCTCTGCCTTCGGCTCAGGTCATGATCCCAGGGTCCTGGGATCGAGCCCCACATCGGACTCTTTGCTCAGCAGGGATCCTGCTTCCCTTCCTCTCTCTGCCTGCCTCCCTGCCTACTTGTGATCTCTGTCAAATAAATAAAAAATCTTAAAAAAAATCATTAATCAGATACTGTACATTGTTTTGTGCCAGATCTTTGAAATCAGAAACATGGTGTGTTCTATACATACTGCATTTGTGTATGTACATATACATATATATATATACACACATCAACATCAATTTGGATTAGTTATATTTCAAGAGTCATGTGTACTAGTGATCGATAAATGTTCATACTTAAATCTTTCTTATTGCAGATTTTATTGAAATACAGTTAGTGGCAGTAAACTGTCTTTACATAGTTTTAGCAGGAACATGAAATGACAGAGAACATTGATATCCACCTGTTTCTGTTTTAAAGCATGGAGACATGCTCAGGTTACCTCAGGTAACAGATTTATTGAAAGGATTGTTGAGGGAGGAAAGGTACCCAAACAGAGTCCATCTCTGCAGTGGTAGTGAAACAGTCTCTGGAAGCTAACCATGTGTTTCTTCAAATAGCCTCTTCTCCTCCCCCACCATTCACCGCCCTCCCACCAAGGAGTGGAGGTCATTTTCATGTGAAATCAGCGTTTATAAAACATAAAAATTATACTGTACTGATGTAAGTGAAGGTTAGGGGGCTGATCTCTGCCATCCTCCTTTCCCTCTTCTGCTCTTCTCCTACTTCTTTTTCCTTCACTTTGAGGCCCTTCTGAGATCTTCTGGACAGTGAAAACTCCTGCAACACCAAGTCATTTCTCACCAACTGGAATAGCAGTAACTCTGTTGGCCTTGTTTTTCTTTGGTCACACATTGGCAACCCTAGTAATTGCCATTCCCCTCAGATTCTGTTCCGCTGTTCCCTTTTCTGGTCACCTTCTTTTTAGCTTCTATTTGTCTTTTTACCATAACTAGTGTCAGCTTCTTCTGCTGCTACTAATTACCAATCTTTATGTCTCCTATTCAAGTAGCTCAAGAAATAGCATCTAATTGATCAGCTATTGTCCGATATATAGTCACTTCTGTTGGGGTCTACCAGACTTCCCCCTCCATTTCTAAAAATGGCTGCCTTTGGCACAAAAGCCTATTCCTCACCCTTTAACATGCAGCTGAGATAACAGGGTCACATGACACAAAGGTGAGCAAAGAATTTCTGGTTGCTTTCCTCACAAGGTGCCTGTGGGTATTTTGGCCTATTCACCATATATGATGTACTATACTTTCTTAATATCTCAGTTAATTATAAATGGAAAGCTCTTTTTGTTTTGTCTTTAGCTTGGTAGTAGTGGTAATGATAATAGTCACTATCACTGAGGACTTTCTATGTGCAGGAATAGTAGCAATCATTTTATATGTAGCAACTCATGAGCTCTATGATACATTTTACTGGTGAAGGAACTGAATCACATTGATGTATGAATTGCCTTGTTCAAAGCTTACAGCTTTTATTTAGTGTGAGTGGGATTTGAATATAGGCAGTCAGCTTTTTTCCAAATGGGAAAGACTTAAAATCTATAGCTTAACATTTCAGAGCTTCAGCTGACCAGGACAATATCTATCAGAATTTTCCCCTATTTTACAGATGAGAAAATTGACAGGTTAGGTATCTTGCCTAAGGTCACAGAGTCTAGTCATTGTTAGGAGCTCAGAATTTCTAATTCCTAGACTAGTACTCTATTACAGAACAAGTACCTATGATACATGAAGTTTTTAGTGTTGATCTTGTAACTCAAACCTGTTAAGTGTCAGCAGATACAGTAAGTGGATACATAATATATGGTTGTACACAATCGTTCACGTAGGCTATTATGTTATTAGACTAGCTTGAAGATAGTGTATATATGGAGAAGAGAAGAATAAGCAGGGTATTGAAGTTGATTAGCTACAAAACTTTTTTATTTACTTCATCTCCTTGCATCTAGCTGAAGGTGAAAGTACTTTTTGCTAGCTTAGAATCTTCCTCAATTGGACATTTCTCCATCATTCCACACATAACCTCTCAGGAGGATGTTATGTGTTATGTGTGGAGTGATGGAGAAATGTCCAATTTAAGGCATGGTGGATGAAATAATTTGAAATATAATGAAGGCACACTACCTCAGAAGGTTTGGTAAAGAACCTCGGATTAAAGATGTAAAATAGCTAATTATGCTACATGTGAAATTTTACTCTCTTTGAAAAAATTTATTTTTATCAGCCATCTCAATTTTTTTAAAAAGATTTTATTTATTTATTTGAGACAGAGACAGTGCGAGAGAACATGAGCGAGGAGAAGGTCAGAGGGAGAAGCAGACTCCCCATAGAGCTGGGAGCCCAATGTGGGACTCGATCCCGGGACTCCAGGATCATGACCTGAGCTGAAGGCAGTCGTCCAACCAACTGAGCCACCCAGGTGCCCAGGCATCTCAATTTTTAAAAAGATTTTATTTCTTTCTTTGAGAGAGAGAGAGAATGAGAGGGGAGAAAGTCAGAGGGAGAAGCAGACTCCTGGTGGAGCTGGGAGCCCATTGTGGACTTGATCTCAGGACTCTGGGGTCATGACCTGAGCCAAAGGCAGTGGCTTAACCCACTGAGGCACCCAGGCATCTCAGTTTTTAATGAAATAGGACTATGAAGTAATTGGCTTACTAAGGTGTTAGCAGAGTAGCCTTAGCTTAGGGCTGCCTGGGTGGCTCAGTAGGTTGAGTCTCTGCCTTTGGCTCGGGTCATGATCTCATGGTCCTGGGATCAAGCCCCTAGTTGGGCTCTCTGCTCAACAGGGAACCTGCTTTCCCCCCTCTCTCTGCCTGCCTCTCTGCCTACTTGTGTTCTCTCTGTCAAATAAATAAATAAAATCTTAAAAAAAAAGATTATTCATTATTAAATCTTAAGCTTTGTTGTTTTCTTCCAGTTTACAGACTATCGCTTCCTTAATACTGTCTACGTATATTAAAACAAATTTGAAAATGATAAGTCATGTAGTAATTCAGAGATAGCAGTTTTTCCTAAATCATTCTTGGTAAATCCTGTACATATTCTATTGCTTTGTCACCTAATACTACATTGAGGAGAAATTCCAGACCAACTAGAAGTGAACTCAGTTCAGTTGACACAGTGATTTTGTTAAACTGCCCATTAACTCTCAGCCTGGATTAAACCCTTCTAGAATCTAGAAGGAAACCAAGTACATTTTCATTATGTAGTTAAAAGTAGAAAATTGGAAGAATGATTTCATTCTGCATCTCTTTGGAGCTAAGTTATACCTTAGGCAGGAGTTAAAAAAATTTAATGTGAATTTTAGGACACTTGATAATTTGCTCTGTGTATTTATAAAATGAGAATTTGGACTCCTTGGACTCACTGTACTTTGCTAGTATTGAAAGAATGACATCTTTTCATCTTTTTTTTTTTTTTTAAGATTTTATTTATTTGACAGTGAGAGAGGGAACAGAAGCAGAAGGAGTGGGAGAGGGAGAAGCAGGCTTCCCGAGGAGCACGGGGCCTGATGTGGGGCTGTATCCCAGGACCCCAGGATCATGACCTGAGTCAGCAGATGCTTAATGACTGAGCTACTGATTTTTTTTTTTATCTTGTTAACCATTTAAGTAAACACATACACATTAATTTTTTTCTTAAATAAGAATAAGAAGTAACATTTTATTTATATTGTTCTGCATCTTTTCCACTTATTCTATGGCAGTGTATAGATGTTCTTATAGTATTTTACAACTGCGTAATGCTCAACTGCATAGTACTTTATCATGTATGTGTACCATAATTTCTTCAACTGTATTCTATTGGTAGGCATTTAGGTTGCTTCCAGTCTTTTGCTAAATTCCTAGAAGTGAGATTGTTGGTCAAAGTATAAATATAGAGGGTGTCTTGGTGGCTCAGTGGGTTAAAGCCTTTGCCTTCGGCTTGGGTCGTGATCCCAGGGTTCTGGGATCAAGCGCTGCATCAGGCTCTCTGCTCAGCGGGGAGCCTGTCTCCTCCTCTCTCTCTCTCTGCCTGCTTCTCTGCCTACTTGTAATCTCTCTCTGTCAACTACATAAATAAAATATTAAAAAAAATATGTAAATATAGATGTAATTTTGCTGACTATTGCCAACTGTCCCTCCATAGAGTTGTAATAATTTCTCTTTCCATTAGTAATGTAGGAGAATTCTTATTTTTCTTACACTTTTGTCACTTGGCTATGTTAGACTTGTAGATTTTTTCTAGTCTGATAGATGAGAAATACAATGTTAGGGTAGCTTTAATTAGTATTTCCCTTATGAGTGAGATCATCTTTTCCCTTAAGTTTTTGAACTAGCTTCATATTTGTTCACTCCCCCCCCGCCAGAGTATTTTTTTTCCTTTTCTTTCTTTCTTTCTTTTTTTTTTGTAAAGATTTTAATTTATTTATTTGACAGAGAGAGGCACAGTCAGAGAGGGAACATAAGCAGGGGGAGTGGAGAGGGAAAAGCAGGCTTCCCACTGAGCAGGGAGCCCAATGTGGGGATGGGGGTTTGGGGGGTGGGGGAGTGGTAGATCCCAGGATGCTAGGATCATGGCCTGAGCCAAAGGTAGACATATAATGCCTGAGCCACCCAGGTGCCCCTCAGGGAGTATTTCTTGATTAATACTGGTGTTACTATCCTGAGGAATTACTCTTTGGATTTTTTTTTTTCTCTTTGGGAGTGGCAATTATCACTCAAGCAGTATTACTATGCATGTATGATTAAATAAACAGGACCTAATCATGTATTTTTTGTATTTAAAGAAGTGACCGGAGCGCCTGGGTTGCTCAGTGGGTTAAAGCCTCTGTCTTCAGCTCAGGTCATGATCCCAGGGTCCTAGGATAGAGCCCTGCATCGGGCTCTCTGCTCAGCAGGGAGCCTGCTTCCTCCTCTCTCTCGGCCTGCCTTTCTGCCTACTTGTGATCTCTGTCTGTCAAATAAATAAATAAAATCTTAAAAAAAAAAAAAGTGACCTTCTAGTTTGGGAAAGGGGACTTGTATGAAGATCATCATGAGTCAATGAAATAAATGCTGGTGAAAATAAATGCCAAGCTCTGTGGAAGCACTTAGACTGGAATGCAGTTACTTGGGTATCAGCAATTTTATTAGTTAGCATGTGAAGTGTTCTTCAGATTGCGTCTTTAAGGAAGAGGAGATCACTAGGGTTATCCTACCTTTGTGTATTCCTGCCAGAGGAAGCAATGCCAAGGAAGAATATGGTGCTGAGGACTCCTAGGTCACCTGGTTTTGTGGGTAGGGATAAGAGATGTGGGCATTGAGACTGCATCTGGACCAATGGGATGTGGTAAGTCTCTACCTGTTGATCCTAAACCCACTTCTTAAAATTATTTTTTCATTTTTTATTTTATCTTATTTTATTTTTTAAGAAATCTCTGCACCCAGCATGGGGCTCAAACTCAAAACCTTGAGATCATATATTCGTGTTTCTATTAATTTTCTCCCTGAGGCATACATTGTCTCTTGATAATCTTCCTGCTCCTCACGTTTTTGAATAAACTTGGGAAGAGAATGCTGGGAAGTAGAGTGATTGCATTCCCTCCTTCCCTCCTTTTTGAGCAAGCTTAAAATTTTACTTTTGTCTGTGCCATACTTTAAATTTATTATTACATCTTCCTTATTGCCAAGTTTAAGGCTCCTTATGCAATAGCTTGTTTGACTTGGTAGAGAGGAAGATCTGTCTAGGGGAAGGACCTTGTGGCAGAGTTTATTAGTCTGGAAAGCTCGGTGGTCAGTTCCCTTGTATCTCATTTTGAGGAATTTGTATTTTGTCTTGAGAGAGCCTCTAAAAAATTTGAAATGTGTGGGGAACTGAGGAGAGGGCTTGGAGGAGGGGAATGACAAGATAAGCTTTTCATTTAGGGAGGTAATTTTGATACTGTGTTGAGGAAGATGGATTGGAGAAGGTGCAGCATAGGTGAGAGAGCAGTGCTTCTCCAAGCAGAAGCAGCATCACATGGTAATTTTTTAGAAATAAAGATTCTGATGCCCCATTCCAGAACCCTGGGGGTGGGTGCAGCAATCTGTATTTGGTTCTGATGCATGCCAAAGCTTGGAACTAGGGATTGAAAAGTCAATGAGGCTGTATTAAAGTTTGCTAATGCTTTTTCATGTTAATTATATAATTGGTTTTTGTTGAGATGTTCATTACGTTTGTGTCTTACATTTATTCACAAGAAAAGTAGATGAACTCTCTAGCATTTGGGGACTTATTTGAAAGCCTAATTCGAAAAGCTGGGATAGTATGGTAAAATATTATAGTTGGAAAAGGAGAAACAGTACAGGACAAAGTAAACGGTAGTCAAACAAAACTGTTGGGTAGAATACAAGTGGTGCTTAATTTTGGATGTGGTATATGTTGCCTGTATATGACATTGATTTGTAATATGGTGTTTGTATCAGCAGTAGGGAAAACTGATAGAAGATACTGTAAAAAAAAAAAAAAAAACAAACGGGGGGTGCTGGGGGGAACATGAACTCATTGTGGAATCCAAAGGAAAGGATGGTGGGTGTGCCCAAGATTTGCTAAGATGCTGTGCAGTCAGTTCCACATAACTGTTTTCTTTCTTTATATAATAGCAGCTGATTTGCATCTAACCCAGTTTTTTCACTGAGGGTATGAGGGCTGTGGGTATAAATTTCAACCTTGTTGGAATGGGACTGAGTAAATCTGATAATCTTCTTTGTTCTCCTCTGTTAGCTTTGCTTGTTGACCAAAAGTACAGATAGAGAAAGTTCTTTGTAACTATCAAAACTGTGCCTTAAAGAGTAAGTAATCTTTTTTTTCTCCTTTGAATTTTATTCCAGGACCCATCAGTTACACAAGTGACAAGAAATGTTCCACCAGGACTTGATGAATATAATCCATTCTCGGATTCTAGAACAGTAAGACTGTCTTAATTGGACTACTTTTAAATGTTGAAATTAAATAGAAATTTGTATTTTGGTTATAATTTTTTAGTCGATGGATTAAACTTGTATTAAATAAGCTGTTAGTGTTTAATTTATAATTTAGAAAGTTAAATGTTTTTAAACAGAAAGGAATATCAGTAATAATTGGAAGTTACCATGATGATCCCAATGAAACACTACAGATTTTCTTTTATGTTCTACATTGCTATTATTCCCTCTAATAAGTCAATATTACTATAGTTCTTTAAATAGGAGAAGGAACTACTTTTTGGTGTAAGTGGTGTCTTCATGGTAAAGTAGGGGTGATGTTTTCTTATAAAACAGAACATTCTACTCTGTGGTAGACAGAACCTCTGGAACTTTACCTGGCTTAGGAACATACTCTCCTCAAAATTTAGTCTTGATTTATGTAGGGGTATGAAAAAAAGCCTTTAGAAACAGGGTTCCTCCATCCTGGATGCATACTAGAAGCACCTGGAGAATTTTATTACATTTCTCATTAGGACCCTACTCTTTCACTATTAGGGCACTTGTGTTTTTTGTTGTAGCTGTTTTGGTGATTTTATTCACCAAACTGAATTCAAACTGATTTTATTCACTCAAAACTGAGCCAGTTTTGAGAACTATTGAGGTAGGTTCTGTTGAGAATTCTTCCCCAAAATTTCTTTGGCAAATAATTTTGTTACTGTATTTTGAGTCTTCAGTGTAATTCATATTCTCAAGAGGTCTCATAGTTTAAACACCATTGGCTTTTGAAATATAACTCATTATGGTGAAGATACTGAAGTTCTTTTTTTTTTTTTTAAAGATTTTATTTATTTATTTGACAGAGAGAGATGACAAGTAGGCAGAAAGGCAGGCACAGAGAGAGGAGGAAGCAGGCTCCCTGCCGAGCAGAGAGCCTGATGTGGGGCTCGATCCTAGGACTCTGAGATCATGACCTGAGCCCAAGGCAGTGGCTTAACCCACTGAGCCACCCAGGCGCCCTGATACTGAAGTTCATAAGTTGCATACTTGGTTTTGCAGATCAGTGTAATTATTGTTACTTGATCATCTCTTCCTGATGTGTGTTTTCCATAGTCTGGAAAATAATTCTCAAAGATATTGTAGGTTTTAGATTAGAAATTTATTCAGAATGTTTTATATTAACATTTTAGTTTAGGAGGAGCTTTGTACAAAGTAAAAGCATTAAAATAAGAATGAACTTTTACATTTCGCTTTCTTTCACAGCCCCCTTTTTTATAAAATATTTATTTATTTATTTGAGAGAGAAAGAATGAGAGAGGGCGAGTGTGAGAGGGGGAAATCAGAGGGAGAAGAGAACCCCCTGCTGAGCAGGGAGCCCAATGTGGCAGGGTCATGACCTGAGCCGAAGGCAGTTGCTTAACCAACATACAAAATGAAACACTTAGATTTGATAGAGTATCAGAACCAGGGAAATGTAAATTATTGTAACACGTGCATTTTCCACTGAACTTTTTTATATAATTGAAATTGTATTTGAAATAATAAAAAAAAATTCATTTGTTTTCTCTATGGTATCAGAAACTTGCCTTTTTTTTCTTTTTTCTTTTTTTTTTTTAATGTTGTGACTATTTTCCAAAACAGTTTAGGTATATTTGGATAATTGATTTAAATGATATGTTAGAACTCAATCCAGATACTGTTTTGGTTGATTAGTGGTATTCATATTTGTTTTAGAAAAATATTAGTGAAAATCAAGCTTCTGAATTGTTGCTTGGTGTAGTGAACTACTTAAGGTCAGGAGAGAAGATCTATCAGCAGATTCAATGAATGTATAAACTATAAGATTTAGAAAAAGTTTCTGTTTTATGTTTTTTTCTTAGGTTTTCTTTTATATTTAGTTTTATGTTTGAATGGAACCGAAGGTATTTAATGAAGGCAACAAATAACTTTTTTTAAAAAAGATTTTATTTATTTGACAGAGGATCACAAGTAGGCAGAGAGGCAGGCAGAGAGAGAGAGGAGGAAACAGGCTCCCCGCTGAGCAGAGAGCCCGATGTGGGGCTTGATCCCAGGACCCTGAGATCATAACCTGAGCTGAAGGTAGAGGTTTTAACCCACTTAGCCACCCAGGCACCCCAACAAATAACTTTTTTAGAAAGAGTTTTCATTTATTTATTCATTTGAGAGAGTGCAGTGAAAAACACAAGTCTGGGGGAGAAGCAGAGGGAAGGGGAAAGCAGGATCAGTGGGATCATGTCCTTTACTGAAGGCAGACACTCAACCAACTGAGCCACCGCAGGCATCCTGTAAATATTTTAATAATAAATTACATACTCACTTGATGTTACGAATTCAGAGAAAGGAGTTGTCCCAAGATACATCACAATATAGACTGGCGAGTGTGTTGGCAGTATAAAGGAGGGCTCTTGAGCACTTGAAATGTGGCTAGTCTGAATCGAATGTGCTTTAAAATGGAGTGTAGTCTTTTTATTACAAAAATAAAGTTACAAAATAATTTTTTGTGTGAACTCAAAATGCATTTTCCTACTGAAAATTATGTTGAACATGGTGGGTAGGTTTCCTGGCCTACCTTCTAAAATTTAGTGAATAAAATACTAGAAAAATTGGCTTATCCTTGAACTGTTATGTATTTATGGGGGAATGCTTTCCTTTGAAACAAGGTAATAGTTTAAAATGTCTACTACAGGGACGTCTGGGTGGTTCAGTTGGTTAAGCAGCTGCCTTCGGCTCAGGTCATGATCCCAGCGTCCTGGGATCGAGTCCCACATCGGGCTCTTTGCCCCGCGGGGAGCCTGCCTCTCCCTCTGACTCTGCCTGCCACTCTGCCAGTGCTCTCTCTCTCTGACAAATAAATAAATAAAATCTTAAAAAAAAAATGTCTACTACAGCGTGACTGTCACTAGTTTCAGTCACTGGTAATGACATTTATAGCTTCAAACAGAATTTCTTCTGGTAGGTATTGAAACATAGGAATTAGGGCCACCTGTGTGTGTGTGGAGGGGAGTGTAGTGCTCCTTAATATAGATTCCAAGTGACATATCTCAGGGCCTAGTATACTGTAACATTTTTATTTTCTTCAGGAATATGTTGCCTCCTTTTCTTTCTGTTCTACCAGTTGTTGCCATATATGATTTCAGTCACGTAAACCAGCAACAGGATCTCTATCTTCTGGATACAGGGGAAAAAATTCTAAGTATTGGCATGGCCATTTTTTTTTTTTTAAGTTTTATTTATTTATGACAGAGAGAGTGAGAGAGGAAACACAAGCACAGGGGAACTGGAGAGGGAAAAGCAGGCTGTCAGTAGGGAGCCCGATATGGGGCTCTATCCCAGGACACGGATCATGACCTGAGCCAAAGGCAGACGCTTAATAACTGAGCCATGCAGGTGCCCCACATTTTTTTGTTTTTGAAAGGCTAGTTTTTAAAGTAAGCTCTATGCCTAATAGGGGGCTTGAATTCCCCATTCTGACCAACATCAGGTCACATGCTGTACTAAGCCAGCCAGGCATCCCGGCATGCTGATAATTTTGACCATTAGGAAAAAGTAAATAATTGGTTTATATAAGAACTGCTTCTAACATAATTCTGGACATTAGAATCCAGCCATAAGACCTGGATTCTAAACTAGACCCTACCACTGATAAGTTGGTGACTTTAGGCAAACCACCTAGTGTCTTTGGACATCCTTTTTTTTTTTTTTTTTTTTTTTTAAATGGGTCAGGATGGGAGAGGAAGATGTTGAGTTAAATAGTTTTAAGATCAGTTTCTTTTGAAAATGGCTGAAACTTTTAGCTCAGGGACTAACTGAATATATTTGTACACAGTAGTTTACTTATCTTCAATACTATAAAAGCATTTTCTACACAGTAATAACTGTATTTTCTCTTGCTTTTCGTTTCTTTTTATATCTTTTCTCCTTTGCTTCTTACTGTCTTGTCTTTGTTGGAGCTGATTATCTGTCCCTATGGAACCAATCTTCTTTGTTTCTCTTTTTATTTAATGTTAACTATTGCCTTCTATCGTCCTGTCTAGCCAAGTGTCATTGGCTAGAAACATCTGAGTCTTCTTTGGCTCAAATAGCTTCTTTTCCTATCTATTTGCCACATTCTGTCACTTGTATCTTCAGGAGATATTACCTGTCTTTCTCATTCCTACTAAACCACCCTAATTCAAGTACTCAATGTGAAATAATACAATGGCCTATTTTACCTTTCTCCAGTTTATCTCCTTTCAGCTTACATTCTACATTCAGTCATTATTATCTTTTTAAAAAAGATTTTATTTATTTATTTGACAGAGAGAGAGATCACAAGTAGGCGGAGAGGCAGTCAGAGAAAGAGAGGAGGAAGCAGGCTCCCTGCTGAGCAGAGAGCCCGACTCAGGACTCAATCCCAGGACCCTGGGATCATGACCTGAGCCAAAGGCAGAGGCTTTAACCCACTGAGCCACCCAGGTGCTCCACATTCAGTCATTATTGTCACTCCCTTGCCTTCCCTTCTCTTCCTTACTTTGACATAATTTCTGGGCTAAAACACAGGTGGTGCTGATTATATACAGTTCTGTCTACTTCTGCTTTCTACCCTAGCAACTAAATATGGCTGGAGAAAGCATGTCAGAGGGTCTCACTTTTGGTTACTGACCAGCTCAGTAGAGTACTAGAACACTGAATATTCTGGTTATGTAATTGTCCAGCTTCTTCTTCCTCTCTCCTCATCTGTAAAATCTCTTCCTTTATGCTCACTCTTAGATGATGACCTTGCTTATTTCATTGAGAAACTTGAAGCAGTCCATAGAGATCCACAGACTCCTATCACTGCTCCTACCTATCAGCATTTTACCATGTTTTCTGCTTGCCTGTTATTTATAGATGAGCTACCTATTTGTGCTTCTGTCTGATGTTATCCTCTATATTTCACAGTAGATTTCATGCATTCTCACCTTGGAACGTTGCTTAATTGCTCCCTCCTACATCATTAGATTTTTTCTTCTATTGGATCATATCTTCATAAAAATATGTTGTGTTTTCTCCCATCTTAGAAAAAAATCGCAAAAATTTATTTAACATCTTCATTGAGATAAAATTAATATGTCCATTTAAAGTATATAATTATGGTGCTTTCAGGATTGCCCAACCATTGTCACATTCTAATTTTAGAATATTTTTGTTTCATCCCAAAAGTTGGACCTTTCAGCAGTCACTTCATGTATCCTTTCCCTCTCCAGCTGTAGGCAACTACTAATTTACTTTCTGTCTCTCTAGATTTGTCTTTTCTGGACATTTCATATAAATAGAATTATACAGTATGTGGTCTTCTGTAAATAGTTTCTTTCACTAGGATATTAGGGTAATATTTTAAATATTCAACTGTGTGGTGGTATGTATCATCAGTACTTTATTCCCCTTCTTTTTTGATTTTTATACCACATTTTATTTAGCCATTCATGTGTTGATGGGCAGTTAAGTTGTTTCAGGTTTCTGGCTCCCAGGAGCTTCTATTACTTTTTCTGCAGTCCTGTGTTACTATTCCTCTTGTAGATAAACACATCACAGTGTAATTGTAGTGTCATATGTAGCCCAGCCTGGTTTCCAAAGTGGTTGCACCATTTTACATTGTCATTGTTAGTGTGTAAGTGTTCCACTTTCTCCACATCCTTGCCAACATTGGCTGTTGTGACTTTGTGCTTAAAACCATCCGAGTAGCTGTGAAGTAAAATCTCCTTGTGGTTTTGATTTTTGTTTCCCTGATGGCTAATAATATTGGCCATTTTTTTTTCCTGTGTGTATTTTTTTGTTGTTGTTTTAGAGAAATGTTTAGATCTTTTGCCCATATTTAAAAGAATCGTCTTTTTATTCTTATTTATTTATTTATTTATTTTTTAGATTTTTTGTTTTTTAAGATTTTATTTATTTATTTGATAGATCACAAGTAGGTAGAGAGTCAGGCAGAGAAGGGGGGGGGAGGCAGGCTCCCTGCTGAGCAGAGAGCCCATTGCAGGGCTTGATCCCAGGACTCTGAGATCATGACCTGAGCTGCAGGCAGAGGCTTTAACCCACTGAGCCACCCAGGCGCCCCAAGAATTGTCTTTTTAATAGTGAATCGTGAGAGTTTGTTAAATATTCTAAATACAACTCTCTTATCAAATATGTGATTTGCAAACATTTTCTCTCATTCTGTGAGATGTCTTTTCACTTTATTGATAGTGTTCTTGGCATGGAAGTTTTAATTTTGATGTCACATTTATTTTTTCTTGGGTTCTTGTTATTGGTGTTCTAAGAAACCATTGCCTAACTCAGGGTCCTGAAGATTTACTCCTATGTTTTCCTCTAAGAGTTGTACAGTTTTAATACTTACATTTAGGTTAATGATTGATTTTGAGTTAATTTTTGCACATAGTATGCGGTAGTTTACCGCATTCTTTTGCATTGGATACCTGCTTGTTCCATCACCATTCATTGAAAAGACTATTTTTTTTTTTCCTATTGGATTATCGTGGCACTCAGGCTGAAAATCAGTTGATAATTTAGGGGTTTATTTTTGGACACTTTTTTCTGTTGATACCAATGTCTGTCCTTACTCTAATAATACACTGTCTTGATTACTATAACTCTGTAATAAAACTTAAGATTATTTCCCTGTCCAGTTCATTTATGGCATCTTCTTTCTTGCAAAACTTTTTCTGCTCTCCATTGCTACAGAAATCTTCTGAAGGATACTCTACTTAATTTTAGTTCCTTAGCCCTTTCTCTTGAAAGATAGTTCAGTAAGGGTTTTGCTTCTAGCACTCCACCAAAATGTACTTGTCAGGGTAGCCAGTCTTCCATATTTCGAGATTCAGTGGTAAATTTTCATTCTTAACCTTAGTCAGCAGCATTGAGAGTTGATCACTATCTCATTCTTTTTTTTTTTTTTTTTTTAAGATTTTATTTATTTGACAGAGACAGCACAAGAAGAGGGAGCAGCAGAGGGAGAGGAGGAAGCAGGCTCTCCACTGAGCAGGGAGCCTGATGTAGGGCTCAATCCCAGCACCCAGGACTCATGACCTGAGCTGAAGGCAGACACTTAACTGACTGGGGCACCCAGGCACCTTCATTATCTGATTTTTAGAACATTTTCTTCATTTGGCTTTCAGAGTAGCTCAGTTTTTCCTTCTCAGTCTCCTTTGTTGGCTGTCTTCTCCCTCCTGCATTTTCACCTGCAGTATTGGAGGCCACCTGGAATTAGGCTTTGCTTCTCTTCTTCATCTGTGTTTGCTCAGATGGTGACTTCATCCAGTTTTATAGCTTTAACTTGTCTCTACAGCTTTAGATACGTGTGGGTGACTTCCAAATTTACATTTCCAGTACAGACCTCTCTTCAGAGCACCAGGTTCTATTTTAACTGCCTACTAGATATGTCTACCTGGATGTCTGAAAAGTTGCAAATTCAGTGTCATGAAAATTGAACTGAATCCTTTGATTGTAAACCTGCTCATTTTCAGTCTTTTTCTCTCTATCCTACTAGTTGCTTAGGCCAAAACCTTGGTAGGATTTCACTGTTTGAATTTCCTTGTATCTCATGTCTTTCTGTCAGGAAATCCTGTTGGCTCCCTTAAAAATATATCCAGATCTGATCCTTTTTCTCCATAGCTGCCACTTGGCTTGAGCTGTGATGTGACCTTGCCTGGATTACTGCAGGAGTGATTTCCTAACTACTCTCTCTCCTTCTACCTTTGTCCTGTTTCAGTCCTTTTTCAACTCAGTAATCACATGACCCCTTGAATTTGATCATTTCAGTCTCCTGTCAGGAACTCTTCACTAGCTTTTACTTTTTTTTTCAAGTAAAGCCAAGAGTCCTTAAAAGAATCTGGCTCCTAACAAGTCTCTATTCTTTATCTTCTCATACTCTTTTCCTCATGTATTCCTGTATCCAGCACACTGGTCTTGGTTATATATGTCAGGCATTCTCCTCACTTTGTACTGACTGTTCATTCCCTCTACCTAAGATGGTCTTCCCCCAGATACCTACAGGGTTTGACTTCTTCACTTCCTTAAAGTGTTTACTCAGATATTGAGTTCCTTGATCACCTTTGTAAAATTAAATCCACTCAACCTTTATTCGTGATACCTTTACCCTGTTTTTTTTCTTGTTGTTCCATAACATTTACTGCTTTCTGAGATACTCTATAAATGTGTTTGTTATGTAAATTGTTTATCTTCCATAGCTAGTATGTAAACTCCATGAGAGTAAGGATGTTTACATGTTTTCTTCATGAATGTATCTCAAGTGACTATAACTATTGGATGTTGTAGTTGATCAATAAATATTTGATGTATGTGTGAATATGTATGGTCACGCTTCTCTTCCTTCATTTATACTTTTCTACTTGGAAACTCCTACGCATGTATATTCCTTCTTTCCTACTGTAGTACACCTCTTCCACCAAGTATTCTAATCTTTAAAAGCTTGTTTTAAAATGGTTATCTATTCTGATAAAATTATTTGTCTTGATTCTGCCATTAATGTGTGTAATTTTCACCACTCTTAATAACAAGAAAATCTGTGTTAAGCATAGCTACAGTCCGTTCTTGTTTGGTTAGAGACTGAAAGTCAATGAAAGTTGCAAAAGTTTTAGGTTTCTTTTGGCAGTCTCTTAAACTTTGTTGCCTTAGAGTGCTGTTTTAAAAATGCACATCTTTTCTTTTCATTTCCCTGAGTTTTTGAACCTGCGTGTCTATAGTGGGGACCAGAGTTTGCATTTTTAAAAAGATTTATTTATTATTAGAGCGAGAATGAGTGACCTGGGGTTGGGGGCAGAGGGAGAGAGAGAGAGAAAATCTCAGGCAGACTGCCTTCTGAGCACAGAGCCCAGATACCATGACCTGAGCCAAAATCAAGACTTGGATCCTTAACCAGTTGAGCCACCCTGGTGCCTCAGGGCCTGCATATTCAATAAGCATCAGGGGTTTCTAGTGCAAGGTATCTATAAACACATTAAGAATGCTTTTGCTTTAGACCCTGAGTAAACTTACGAACTTTGTTGGTTCACAGATGGAAGAGAAAGAACAAGAAAAAACAAGGAGGAATTTTCTTCAATAGGTGTTTAGAATATGGAAGAAAGCCAGAAAGGAGAACATACATTTGTTTGTGCATCAGAAAGATAACTCATGGACCAGTGCCTTGAAGGGATCTTATATATTATTTATTTAATAATGAAACATCTTGAGAATTTTCAGTGCAGAGAACTCATTAGGTTACAGAAGAATCTCTATACAATTTATTGCCATGAATGTTACAATGTTTTTAATTCTGTTGAGCTAAAGTATGTTTTGAAATGAAAAATGTTGAACATTTTTTATTTATCTGTTAGCTGTTTAAATGCCTTCTTTGGAGAAACATCTGTTCACATCCTCTGCCCATTTGTTAACTGTTTGTTTTCATTTTTTAAGTGTTGAGTTTGTTGAGTTCTTTATACATTTTGAATACTAGCCCTTTATTGATAAGACATTTGCAAATATCTTCTCCCATTCCCTTTTAGTTTTGTTGACTATTTCCTTTGCTGTGTAAGAGCTTTTTATCTTGATGAAGTCCCAATTAAAACACTAATTTTTAAAAATTGAGGTTTTTACAATTTTATTTTATTGTATTATTATTATTTTTTTAAGATTTTATTTATTTGACAGACAGAGATTACAAGTAGGCAGAGAGAGGGGAGGAAGCAGGCTCCCTGCTGAGCAGAGAGCCTGATGTGGGGCTTGATCCCAGGACCCTGGGATCATGATCTGAGCCGAAGGCAGAAGCTTTAACCCATGGAGCCACCCAGGCACCCCATAATTTAATTTAATTTAATTTATTTTAAATATTTTATTTATTTATTTGATTGAGATCAGAAGTAGGCAGAGGCAGACAGAGAGGAGGAAAGCAGAATCCCCTCTGAGCAGAGAGCCTGACTTTGGGGCTCGATCACAGGACCCTGAGACCACGACCTGAGCTGAAGACAGAGACCCGACCCACTGACCCACCCAGGTGCCCCGGTTTTTACAATTTTAATTCCAGGATACCTAGTATACAGTGTTATGTTAGTTTCAGGTATACAATATAATGATTCCACATTTCTGTACATTGCTCAGTGCTCATCATGATAAGTGTACTCTTTAATATCCCCATCACCTATTTCAAGTATTTTATTGTTTTTGATGCTATTGTGAATGGGTTGGTTTTCTTTTTCCATTGCTTCATTATGAATGTAAAGGAGTGCAACTGATTTCTGTGTGTTGATTTTATATCCTGTCACTTTAAAGGGAGTGGGAGATTCCAACAGTTTTTGATAGACTTTTTAGGATTTTTTGTATGTAAGATCATAACATCAGTAAAAATGATAATTTTATTTCTTCCTTTCCAAATTGGATGCCTTTTGCAGAAATGAAAGTCTCAAGGGGATGGTTTCATTAGTTTTCTTTTTACTATATATGCAAAGGTGAAAAGTAGAAATAGAATTAGGAGCCATCATCAAGTAGGTCTTTAAAAATTAGGGGCACCTGGGTGGCTCAGTGGGTTAAAACCTCTGCCTTCGGCTCAGGTCATGATCCCAGGGTCCTGGGATCAAGCCCCACATTAGGCTCTTTGCTCAGCAGGGAGCCTGCTTTTTCCTCTCTCTCTGCCTGCCTCTCTGCCTGCCTCTCTGCCTACTTGTGATCTCTGTCTGTCAAATAAATAAATAAAATCTTAAAAAAAAAATATGTCTAGGGGCACCTGGGTGGCTCAGTGGGTTGGGCCTCTGCCTTCAGCTCAGGTCATGGTCTCGGGGGTCCTGAGATTGAGCCCTGCATTATGCTTTCTGCTCAGCAAGGAGCCTGCTTCCCTCTCTCTCTCCCTCTGCCTGCCTCTCTGTCTACTTGTGCTCTCTCTTTCAAATAAATAAAAATCTTAAAAAAAAAATTGTATCTAGGGCTTTACTTGTTTGGAGATGGCTAATCAAGTAAATTGTGGCTGAAGAAAATACTGGGTCCCAGAATTGGACAATGATCTAGCTAACATCTACAGATTTGAAAAAAATTATTAGGAAAATAGCTAGTGGGTTAATATAACTGCTCCCAGAGATTTGTATCTTTCCAACCTTTCTCATCATTGCTATACTACAAGCAACTATGACCTCACATATATCAAATTACTATCTCTAATCCAGCCTTCATCTTTATCTTATGAATTGATTGTACTTAATGCCTTATTTGTTATTTATTTATTTTACTTTATTTTATTTTTAAAGATTTTTTTAAAAAATTTATTTGACAGACAGATCACAAGTAGGCAGAGAGGCAGGCGGAGAGAGAGAGGAGGAGAAGGCAGGCTCCCTGCTGAGCAGAGAGCCTGATGTGAGGCTCGATCCTAGGACCCTAGGATCATGACCTGAGCCGAAGGCAGAGGCTTTAACCACTGAGCCACCCAGGCACCCCCTTATTTGTTATTTAAAGCAGTAAAGAATTTATAGTAAGTTTTCAACTTGGTTGAATTTTTGGATAATTTCTTATGTAGTTTTTCTGAAGCGTGCTGCCAAACTAACTTTGCCAGTCCTTTTTTTTTTTTTTTTTTTTTGGTCATTATTCTGTTGTCTCAACATATTAAACCAAGAGAGTGAAACTTAAGGGCCAATCTTTTCTAGTCAGAGAACAGTTAAGATTGATCAGCTTGTTTTGCTGCTTCTTAAGAGCTATTGAGTGAGGGGAACAAGAAATTGGAACAGAGAATTTCTAACTTTTTTTTTTTTTTTTTTTTTTTTTTTTAAAGATTTTATTTATTTACTTGACAAAGAGAGGTCACAAGTAGGCAGAGAGGCAGGCAGAGAGAGAGAGGAGGAAGCAGGCTCCCCGCTGAGCAGAGAGCCCGATGCGGGACTCGATCCCAGGACCCTGAGATCATGACCCGAGCTGAAGGCAGCGGCCCAACCCACTGAGCCACCCAGGCACCCGAGAATTTCTAACTTTTGTGATAACAAAAGATTATCATGGAGATTTAAAAAAAAACCCAAAGATCTTTTAATCTCACTATCTGGAAATAATCACTATTAATATTTTGATGAATTTAGTAAATTTTAAAATTAAAAACTGACATAGTTTTATAACTTCTATCACTTATTATTGGTACAAACTTTTCCGGTTTCATTAAATATTTTTTCAAGCCTTTTAAATAGATGCTTAAAATGGTCTCCTATGGATAAAACAGTTTATTTTCTTATTTGGACATTTGGGTTATTTCTAACTTTTTGCTTTTGTAAATAATGCTCTGGTAAGCATCCTTGGCAGACACACATTTGTGCCTATCTTTGATCATTTCCTTATGATATTTTTTTTAACACTATTTGTGAGTCATAGAGTATAAATATTTCTATGGCTGTTATACATAATACTGAAGTAAGCTCCAGGATTATTACATGAACAAGTTTATACCTATTATCAATGTGTATAATTTTACACCCATTTTACATCTTTTCCAAAATGTGATGATCTTATGGTAGTAGTGACCAAAAAAATAATTAGAAGCTTACATTTTTTTGGATTACTAATGAGGAGTTAACATTTTTAATATGTTTGTTTATTATTATTATTTTTTAAAGATTTTATTTATTTATTTGACAGACAGAAATCACAAGTAGGCAGAAAGGCAGACAGAGAGGGGGAAGCAGGCTCCCTACTGAGCAGAAAGCCCGATGCGGGGCTTGATCCCAGGACCCTGAGATCATGGCCTGAGCCCAAGGCAGAGGCTTTAAACCACTGAGCCACCCAGGCGCCCATATGTTTATTTTTTTGTATGTATTTTGTAACCTGCTTGTTGAAGGCTTTTTAAAATGCGTTTTTCCTCAATAACATGTTCATCTGTTTTTTTTACTGATTTCTATGTAATGAAGTGTATTAATCAGTTGACAGTTATATGTGTTACTTACTAGATTTTGCCCTTTAATATTGGTTATGAAATATGTTATATCATCCAGCTTCTAAATATTTACTAGATATATTACCTTTTCATTATGATTTCTTTCCCCTCATCCCTTTTAAATATTTAGAATACCTTTGCTCCAACCCTAGATCAAAAAGTCAAAAAGTCATCCACAGATGCTATATCATCTGTGTCCTCTATATTATAGAGCTATGCTATGTTATAGTGTTTTTATAGTTTAACAAAGAATATCCATTTGAGATTTGAGAATGTTACTAGTGAGCTTGAACCATTAATTAATATTTTTATTGACCATTCCTGTTTTCTTCTTTGTATTGCCTGTTCAGATCTTGTGCTTATTTTCCTATTAGTAGTTAAGAGTTCTATGAATTTGTAACAATTCTTTTTGTATTCTATGTGGCATTTATATATGCATTATAACCAATTTTCTCTAGTCTGTGATTTGACTTTTCACTCAATGTTAAGTTTGATTATACAGGTTTCCCCCATTGTTGAAAAGTAGAGCACACCTATGAAATTTTTGTAAGCCCAGATGGCCTAAAGTGAAGGGTATTCCCTGCTTTCCCAAACTTGATGTTACACCACTTTACTTTTAGAAAGACCTACATTTGTAGCTGTTTTTGCTAACTTAAAGAAATCTGATTTTCTTTGATTTTACGAAAAAAGCTGTCACTGTACTAATGTAGGTCTTCTGAAGTGGTATAAAGGAAACTTTCAGAAAGTGGGGGATACCTATAGTTGAACTTGTCTATCTTTATTGTTTGTCTGTTTTCCTCATGTTAACTTAACAAGTACTTACTGAGCATTTACTGTGTTCCAAGCATTGTTTTAGGCACTGGAGATACATCATTGACAAAATACATAGTGATTTCTAGAGCTCACATTCAAGAAGCTCTTA
Source organism: Mustela putorius furo (assembly GCF_011764305.1). NCBI lineage: Eukaryota > Metazoa > Chordata > Mammalia > Carnivora > Mustelidae > Mustela > Mustela putorius. The sequence continues at coordinate 23,451,348 of NW_025422471.1, read as the reverse complement.
TATACCCTAAGTTCCTAAAAATATTCACCCTTTTTTTTTTTTTTTTCTAGAAGTGTGTAAGTTTTGCTTTTTCATTCGTAGATTATCTACCTGGAATTTATTTTCATGTGGTGTTAAGTAAGAAATCTAGTTTCACTATTACATGTGGGTGGTCTGTTTTCCTAACATCATTTATTGACTAATACGTTATTTCTCCACTGTTGTATAGTGAGTGTCCCCTCTCTTGGATATCAAGTTTCTGCATTTGTGTGGGTCTGTTTCTGTATCTCTTCTGTTTATTGGTGTATTTCTTTATCTTTGCCATCTGTACCACCCTCTTAATAACTGTATCTTTTTTTTTTTTAAAGATTATTTATTTATTTATTTGACAGAGAGAAATCACAAGTAGATGGAGAGGCAGGCAGAGAGAGAGAGAGAGAGGGAAGCAGGCTCCCTGCCGAGCAGAGAGCCCGATGCGGGACTTGATCCCAGGACCCCGAGATCATGACCTGAGCCGAAGGCAGCGGCTTAACCCACTGAGCCACCCAGGCGCCCCAATAACTGTATCTTTACAATAAGCTTTAATATCATAGGTCTGCTCTATTTTTTCCTCAAAATTGTTTGACCTATTCTTAGCCCTTGGCTTTTTCATATGAATTTTATAATTAGTTGTATTCTCCAGTTACTTCTTCAGTTGAGTCTGGCTTCCTTTTCAGGACTGCTACTTGATGTGTCAGGGTAAAATCCTGATACATTTGGTGGGGTGTTCTGGCTTTGACAGTTTCAATCTTCGAACCTCCCTTTGTAGCCACTTGCTCATGTGCTCTCTTTCTCTTTTCCTTTTTTTTTCTCCTGTTTTCCTTTTCCTATGGCCATTTAAAAGAATACTTAAAAATATGTATTTTAATTTTTTAAAAAGATTTTTATTTAATTCAGGGAGAGAGCAACAAGCAGGATGAGGGGCAGAGGGAGAAGCAAGCTCTCTGCTGAGTTGGGAGCCTGCTGCAGGGCTCAATTCTGGGATTGGGATCATGACTGAGCTGAAGGTAGACATTTAACTGAATGAGCCACCCAGGTGCCCCTAGAAGTATATTTTTTAATTTAAAAAACAAGTAATATATTGGGAGGTAGGTAAATAATAGAAATGTATATAAAGCAAAAGGTGCAGATTTCTCTGATACCAGTTTGCTGAGAGCTTCTAGATATTTTTCTGGGTGTGTATAAGTATGTGTTTATTATAGCAGAAAAATGGTCATGTGCATTCTGTAGTTCACTTTATTTAATTATTTAAAAGGTAGTCTTCTGTAACTCTAAATCATTCCTTTTGATGGCTGCATGGTATGTTATACAGTAATTTAACCAATTTCCCTTTGATGGACTTGTGGGTATCTATTTGCTCTTTGATCCTGAAGCTGCTTTCAAATACTCCTGGATCTAACTGGAAAAGTGGAGGTTTGGCAGTTTATTTTCCATCTCCATAATGACTTCCCTCTTATTCTTTCCAAAGGGTATTAGTGGAGTTCTGTCAAAAGCATTCCTGTTTACTTTTTAAAAAAAAAAACATTTTTTAAAAAATCATGATAAATGTTCTCTTTAATCCCCATCCCCTATTTCACCCATCCTTCCACCCACCTCCCCTCTGGTAAACACCAGTTTGTTCTTTATGGTAAGGGGTCTGTTTCTGGTTTATTTCTGTCTTTTTTTAATCTGCTTATTTGTTTCTTAAATTCCACATACAAGTGAGATCATAATATCTTTGTCTCTTTGACTTCACTCAGCATTATACTCTCTTGCTCTATCCATGTTGTTGCAAATGGCAAGATTTCATTCTTTTTTATGGCTGAATAATACTGCAGTGTGTGTGTGTGTGTGTGTATACACATCTTTATCTATTCCATCTATCAGTGGACACTTGGGCTGCTTGAGTAATTTGACTATTGTAAATAATGCTGCTATAAATATAGAGGTGCATGTATCCTTTGAATTAGTGTTTAGGTATTTTTTGGTAAGTACCCAGTGGGATTGTAGAGTAGTTCTATTTTTAACTTTTTTTTTTTTTTTTTTTTTTTTTTTAAAGATTTTATTTATTATTTATTTGACAGAGAGAGAAATCACAAGTAGGCGGAGAGTCAGGCAGAGAGAGAGAGAGAAGCAGGCTCCCGCTGAGCAAAGAGCCCGATGCGGGGCTCGATCCCAGGACACTGAGATCATGACCTGAGCCGAAGGCAGCGGCTTAATCCACTGAGCCACCCAGGCGCCCCTATTTTTAACTTTTTGAGGAACCTCCAGTTTTCCACAATTGCTGCATGAATTTGCATTCCCACCAACAGTGCAAAAGTGTTCTTTTTTCGTCACATCTTCCGTAAGACTTCTTGTTTCAACGGTTTTGATTTTAGCCATTCTGACCTATGTGAGGTGGCAACTCATTGTAGTTTTGATTTGCATGTCCCTGATGAGTGATTTCAAACACCTTTTCATGTGTCTATTGTCAATCTGGATGTCTTCTTTGGAGAAATGTCTGTTAATGTTTTCCCATTTTAATCAGATTACTTTTTGTGTGTGTGTGTGTTGAGTTGTATAAGTTCTTCATGTATTTTAGATGCTGACTCTTGATTGGGTGTGTCATTTGCAAATACTTTCTCCCATTGTGTGGGTTGCCTTTTTGTTTTCTCTGCTCTGCATGATAAATGTTTTTCTGTCCCCTCGCTTAAAATCTGCAAATGACTTTCCGTCTGAAATGAGTCTTTTGTAGGCAGCATATACGTGGGTCTTCCTTGTTTATCTACTTAGTCACCCTGTGTCTTTTGATTGGAACACTTAGTTCATTTACATTCAAAGTAATTATTAATAGATATGTGTTTATGCCATTTTGTTACTTGTTTTGTGGTTGTTTTTTATAGATTTCCTGATTCTTGCTGACTTTCATGGTTCATTGGCTTTCTTTAGTGATATGCTTGGATCCCTTTCTCTTTAGTCTTTGTATATTTATTACTGGGTTTTGGTTTGTGGTACCATTATATTTGTAACATCTTCTGCATATAGCAGTCTATATTAAGTTGATGGTTACTGAAGTTTAAACTCCTTTGTTCCTTTTCTTCCCACCTTTTACGTATATACTGTCGTATTTCACATCCTTTTATTTTATGGATCTCTTCAATGATTTTTACAGAAATACTCACTTTTGCTGCTTTTGTGCTTTTTACTTTTCATACTCTCACTTGTGGTCTTTATTTTTAACTCAGAGTTCTCTTTAAAATTTCTTAAAGGGCTGGTTTAGTGGTGCTTTTTGGAGGAACTCTTCAGTTCTCTATTCTGAATGATAGTCTTACTGGGTAGAGCATTCTTGGCTGCAGATGTTTCCCTTTTACCACTTTGAATGTATCATGCCGCTTCCTTCTGGTCTGCAAACTTGCTGCTGAAAAATTCACTTCTAGCCTTATGGGATTTTCCTTGTATAGAACCATTGTCTTTTCTCTTGCTTTAAACGCTTTTTTCTTTATTCCTATTTCTTACTATTTTAATTGCTTTGTGTCTTGGTGTGGACCTTCTTGGGTTGAATTTTTGGGGGCATCTCTCTGCCTTTGGAATCTGGATATCTGTTACCTTCCCCCCATTAGGGAAGTTTTCAGTTACTATTTCTTCAGGTAAATTTTCTGCCCCACTCTTCTGAGATCCCTGTAATGTGGATGTAACTACATTTGATGGAGTTGCTGAGTTCCCTAATAATATTCTCAATTTGTATACTTTTTTTTTCCTTTGCTCAACTCGGTTTCTTTGTATTACTCTGTCTTCCAGGTATTAATTCATTCCTTGGCTGCATCAAGCCTACTGTTTATTACATTAAGTGTATTTTTTTTTTAAGATTTTATTTATTATTTATTTGACAGAGAAAGATCACAAGTAGGTAGAGAGGCAGGCAGAGAGAGAGAGAGGAGGAAGCAGGCTCCCTGCTGAGCAGAGAGCCCGATGCGGGACTCGATCCCAGGACCCTGAGATCATGACCTGAGCCAAAGGCAGCAGCTTAACCCACTGAGCCACCCAGGCGCCCACATTAAGTGTATTTTTAATTTCACTTATTGTGTTCTTGCCTGCATTCTTTTCTCCAGTCCAGTGTGTATTTTTGTGATCATTATTTTAGATTTTCTTTAAGGTATCTTTTTTTTTTTTTTTCCTTCAGGTATCTTTTTTATATCCATTTTACTTTGGTCTCTTGCTGTGGTTTGAGCCTGTTCTTTCACTTGGGAGATGTTTCTCTGTCTTCTCATTTTGTTTGACTTTGTGTCTGTTTCTCTGTGCTAGAGAAGTCAGCTACTTACCTTACTCTTAATAATAGCCGTTGAAGAAGAGGGATTATAGTGCCCTGTAGTGCAGTGTCCATGTTCCCCAAGTTATGTTGTGGGTACTCTGCTGTTGAGGTCTGGCATCTTTTCCCTTCAGGCCAGATGTTTGCTAATGCTGTCTTTACCTATTGTGAATAGCAACGTGTACAGTGGTCTACTTGTGAAACAATACCTGCCACTGCTGGAACTGCAGTCCTGCAAAACAAGAAGGTCACAAGGTGTGGTATTGGCAGGGTGATCTTCTGGGGGAGGGACTCCAGGACTCAGGGGAGCATGGCTGGGAAGGGCTGATCTGCCAAAGCACATGTGGCAGGTTTGTTTCAGTGTAAGCAAGTTAAGCAGCATGTGTCCACACAGTGCTGGTTTCCACAGGTGGCTGTTATTTATGTTGGGGAGCAAGGGAGGAGAATGTCACCTCCCAGCTCCTTTGTACCTGGAAGGGTCTCCCCATGATCCCTGTCTCCCCAGGCAATGTTCTGAGATGAGCAAATTTCTCTCCTCCTTGCCTGCCCATGGCATTTTTTGAACTGCTGGTTCTGCCTGCATCTGCATAGGTTGTTTTTCATGCTGTCTCTTAAAGATGAGGGACTCTTGTTTCCTAACACCTTCTGGGCTCATCCAGAGCTGAGCATGCTGGTTTTTAAAATTCTAGGTTTTAAGTCCTGGTGGTTTCATGAAATTTCAGAGGCAACTATGGAGATTCATCCTTCCTGTTAGCAGTCTCCCCAGTCCGAAGGTCTGTTTTCTTCTCTGTGCCACTGGCGCCTTCTCCACTGTGGCTGACTGTGGTCCCTTTTGCTCCCAGGCTGTGTCTTCGCCCTTCATATCATCTCTGATGTGGACTCTTCCTTGCCTTTCGTTGTGGAGTGTGTTCTGGAAGCCCATGGGCTGTTTCCAGGGTTATTTCCGCTGCTGTGGGTGTTATCTAGTTGTACCTGTGGGAGGAGCTGAGTTTAGGGTCCTCCTACGCTGCCATTTTCCCAGCCAACCTTTCCTATTAACTTTTTAGGTGGAAACTTAAACAATGGTGGACGTACCTCTCTTTGGTGGAAAGATTAACAGTTAACCTTGACGTAAATTCTTCGATTTGGCACTATATTTTACTAAAAAGCAATCCTTCAAGGTTTTGTTTTGTGTTTTCACATGTGGCATCCTCCAAGAGAGTGTTTGTGATATAGTGGTAGAGGTAGCAGCCAAATTGGAGAGTTGAGGAATGAGTGAGTTTGAGAAAATGGAGATGGAGAGCTGAAGCAGTACTTTACTACATACTAGCAGAGGAAGAGAGGAGTTCTTGGTGTTTTGTTTTTTATTGGGGTTAGGCCTTTTGAAAGAAGTTAAAATTGGATCTCTATGTTACATAATTTTTTAATTTTCCTAGCCTCCACCAGGCTCTGTGAAAATGCCTAATGTACCCAGTACACAACCAGCAATAATGAAACCAACGGAGGAGCATCCGGCTTATACACAGATTGCAAAGGTTAGTTGATGTTATGTGTGTAAATTTGTATTGGAAATTATATTATCAATAACATCTTTGGAGTAGAATTATTTATACATTGCCTTAACTTTTTTTTTCCCCTACTTAATTTTTAACTTACTTTTGAGTCTGAGTTAGCTAGTTTTCAACTCTATTAACATAGTTCTTTTTCAGCTTATAATATTTATTCTGTTATTAACAGTTTTTGAATTCACTTATGCTCTTGAACAATTTGTTTTCTGAAATTTTTGTTGCCTTTTGTTGGTTTCACTCTTTAGTGCACGATGCTATGATAATACCAATAGAAACCATTGGAAAAGGGTTGTAGTGGCTAAGCAAAGGACTATGGTAGGAAGTAGCAGGTGGTAAAAATATGAGAATAAAGGAGATGATTAGGATGCCTTGTATTACATAAAGGCAGATGAAATTACAAACCAGAATTTCTTAATCGTATTCTTCTTTCATCTCATTATCTTCTAAAATAGAAGATACTGTATATTCTCGCATTGGAAACCTAGGTACCATTCAAACCAATTTTTAAAAAAGATTTATTTATTTATTTGACAGAGAAAGACAGAGAAAGGGAACACAAGCATGGGGAGTGGGAGAGGGAGAAGCAGGTTTCCCGCCAAGCAGAAAGCTGGATGTGGGGCTCGATTGCAGGACCCTAGGATCATGACCTGGGCTGAAGGCAGATGCTTAATGACTGAGCCACCCAGGTGCCCCCAAACCAATTCTTGAGAGGCAATTCAGTGGTCATTTTCTCCCTTTGTCTGTTTTGCTTCAATTGTTCCCTTTGTTCCTCATTCTCATTTAGCACAAGAGTCACCTTAATTTTATTTTCCCAAATAGGACTCTGACTACTCTTACTGAGAGAATTTTGTCCTATTTTAAATGTGCCCAGTATTCTCACTGACAGTTTTCATAACCAAAAAGCCAAAATCAGTCAAATAGCTCCATAATATCTTCTGAAACTCTAACCTTGAGTGAATTCTTATAACCTTGAGTGAATTCCTATATAAATTTTTAAAGATTTTATATGTTTATTTGACAGTGAGAGACAGAGATAGTGATAGAGATAGAGAGCATGATCAGGGAGGAGAGGAAGAAGCAGGCTCCCCACTGAGCAGGGAGCCTGGTGATAGTGACCACTCAGGCGCCCCTGAATTCCTGTAATTTGGAAGAGCATTTGAATGGAGATTCTGACATTGTATGATCTTAGGGTCATAGTTCAAACCCCACATTAGGTGTGGAGATGACTAAAAAATAAAGTTTCTGGCATTGTAGAGGAAGAGGTAGGGTAGATAGCATAGTCATATAGGATTTTCCAACTCTGACAACCTATTCATTCATTGGTATTTTGTTTGTTTAAGGAACATGCTTTGGCCCAAGCTGAGCTTCTTAAGCGCCAAGAAGAACTAGAAAGAAAAGCTGCAGAATTAGATCGTCGAGAACGGGAAATGCAAAATCTCAGTCAACATGGTAGTATCCAAAGAAGTTTGAAATAAAAATAACTTTTAAACATTTTAAATTATGCCTGTGCTAGCTCTGATTCATTTGGTTTATGGATAAAGCCATGCCATTTTTTCCTGTTCTAGCAAGATCAGACAGCAGATTTCCTACTTGTTACTCTGTAGCTCTCTGATCTTGGCTGATTTGCATGTCTTTTGGTAGATTATAACAGTGTTAGCCTTATCACACAGAAAGTGAATGTGAATATGATAATTTTGGGGTTTGGCCAGGAGCCTTTGATTCTGCACTTGGGTCCTCTTTGAGTCTATTGAAGCCTTAAGAGTACATGGCAGTGTGCCCTAAACTTGACTCTTTTTGTTTAGTCAGCCCAGTTTCTAATTATCTGCCCCTGTCCTCAGAAATATAACCTACCTGTCAAAATATTATTAAAAAATGTGTGGCATGATTCTGTGAAGCCTTGGGTTTCTCAGTTATATCAAATAAATACTGAATTGATCATTTGCTATGAAATCTGTTTAGACTGTGACTACCAAAGGCCACTTCCAGGGTGTATCTTAGAGAAAGATAGCAGTATCTGGCTAAGGGGTTAAAGATCTAGACAAGTCATTGTTACTCTGTCTAGCATAGTGATGGCATGACAGGGCTAGGTCAGCAACAATATATTGAACTATTTTTTCCTTATCTTAGATTGTGTATGCCTAAGTCAGAGAACAACAAATACTGCATGATTTCACTCATTTGTGGAGTTTAAGAAACAAAACCAATGATCATTGGGAGAAATGAGGGGAAAAAAGAGAGGCAAACTAAGAAACACTCAACTGTAGAGAACAAATTGCTGGTTACCAGGGGGAGGTGGGTGGGGCTGGGGGTTAAGGAGGGCACTTGCTGTGATGAGCATCAGGTATTCTATGGAAGTATTGAACCATTATAATGTACTACTGAAACTAGTATTACTAGTATGTTAGCTAGCGAATTTAAATAAAAATGAAAAATAAAATTTATATATTCAAAGACTATTAAAAGAAATGTATAAGCCTAGGGCCTCATGAGGACGCATTCATCCTTGGCTATTTTGTTGGCTTGTGACATGAGAGACAACATCAGTAAAAGGAGAAACTAAAGGTTTATCTGAGATCAGTGTTTCTGTAATACCTATAATAAAATCTGTCCTATGTCCTTAGTATTGACTAATAGAAGTTATTTCTATGGGAGATATTTTAGAAGTAACAAACAGTGAGGAAACAGTTTGTTTTAGTAACAAACAGTGAGAAATTAAGAGTTAGACTTTGTGGTGTGTTACACATGTAAGTACTTATCATCTATTAACTCACTTAATTGTCAGTATAATTCCCTGAAGGGTGGTATAGTTGTTATTCTCTTGTTATTTCTACTCTTAAATTTATGAAGAAGTGTCAGATTTTATAGATAGATGTCTTCAGATTTTATCAAGTCTTCAAGAATTTAAGGTACCCAGCGCCCCCTAGCCAATAAATGGCTAGGCACTTCTGTTTTCAGATCCCGGTTCTTACATTGCTATTCTCTGCTCTTCTCCAGATAGTATGAGACTTGTATGAGAAATGAATATGAAATTTGGGAAGAATTATAAATAGCGCAGACATGTTGGGAAGAATCAGACATAGGCATTCTTTTTTTTCCCACTATAAAGTTTTCTTCTTCTATACAAAGTATATAAAATCGAATTTTCAAAAATTGTGGCATATTATTTCTAAAATGAGAAATGGCCTTTAGGTATTGTGTTTACCTTCTGTTTTTAATGTTTTGACTTATTTAACTTTAGTGTTTTTATTGCTTCCACTGCTTCCTAAGCCCTATTTTTCAGTTTCATTTCTTTATAAGGAAACATTTTCCCTCCGGATAGTTTGAATTTATTTCTCCTGTAGGTTTATTGAAGTGTTATAATTTCTTAGCTTCCTTCTTCTGACTGTTTCATATTTTCTCCTAGTTTTATGGTTTTCTTACATGGATATTTAGAGTGTTAATTTTTCAGACTTTGGGATTTCCAAATTGATTTCTTGGTATTAGTTAATCATATGTTCCTTCATGGAGTTAGCAGTAGAAAACTCAAGATTCAGAAGCTGGTCTTCCCTCTCCACTTGGGCTAGGAATTATATTCAAAGATTTAAGGTGCTGAAGAGGAAATTGTAGATACTTAAAAACTGCATGACTTCTCATGACAGACTCTTGGGACTTTGAGAAATAAGTCTGTTTTCAGGGTAGAGTCACAGGGTATGTCTTTATGCTCTTTTTTTTTTTTTTTTTTTTTGCTTCTTGTATCAACTGTACGTATGTGGTTCTTGGTAAACATTATATGACACTGGAAAAATATTTTACCATCTAATGTTTTCTAAAGTGATACTCTGGGGGAATTTTTTTTTTTTTTTAAGATTTTATTTTTAAGTAATCTCTACACCCAAGGTAGGATTTGAACCCACAGCCCTAGATCAAGAGTTGCATGCTGCATCGACTGAGCCAGCCATGTAAAAATTTTTAAAAATGCAGAGCTTGGCTTTCAAAGCTGTACAAATGTAGAGATACAGCATTCGACTTATAAAACATCTATTAAAAGAACAAATAATGTTCTTTGTAATGAAACCAAAAATAAGAATAGCCCATATTGGTCCTAATATATATTTTTTTAATTTGCAGGAAGAAAAAATAATTGGCCACCTCTCCCTGGCAATTTTCCTGTGGGACCTTGTTTTTACCAGGATTTTTCTGTAGACATTCCTGTAGAATTCCAGAAGACAGTAAAAATTATGTACTACTTGTGGATGTGTAAGTATAAAATAAATTGTATATTCAACAGAGTGTATGTTTTATTGTCAAAAACCACCCTTTTTGGAATTCAGATATTAAGGATAGTATCACAAATGGGTTTTTTGGTATGCTCTTAATTTTCAGAATGAAACATATTTAGGTATTACAGAATTAAACTATGTGACAATCTAAACTGAGGAAAGCCTATATGAGAACCGGCATTCTTGAGGAAAGGACTTCTTTGTCACATATATAGTATTTTTTGAGGAAAAAGGAATAGTCATAAAATTTTATCTAGGCTATATTTGTTTTGAAAAAATTATTCTATTTTTATGCAATGAAGGCTGTTTAAAAATTCTTTAAAGCATTATGACTTTTTAAAAGGGCCATAAAATAGTATTATAATTTTTTTAGAGCTTTGAGCACAATTTACTTTTTATTTTCAGGTGGTTGATAAGTACCTTTATTATTGGGAGTACCTAGTTAATGTTGGATATTTTACTAAATAGAACATTAGGACATATATTTAGGCTGTGGTGCTTGCATTGTTTTGAGTATAATTACAACTCATGTAATAACTAAAATAAAATGTAAAGCTCTTTAACAGTTTGTTCTATGTACACAGAATTCCAGCTTACTGTCTTTCACTTTTACTCCAAACAATAGTCTCAGCCCCTTTTAATGTTATTATGTTAGTAGGAGAGGTGTAGCTGTCATAACCTCTCACCTGCGTAACTGCTGGGTAATGAAGAATTTGTAGTGTGCGTTCTTGATAGAGGAAATTTATATGTGTTACTGTATATTTGGGGAGCCGTTTTTTTTCCCCCTCCTAAATAAATGAGACTATTTTCCTCAAAATTATTTGGAGCATTCTTCAAATATGTGAAGCTACTTTAGAATGTGAGTATTGATTTCTTATGGATAGTACATTCTTAACTCTTAGTTTTCTTTGAGATTTTGTTGTTGATCTCGTATCTTGCTAAATCTCCAGTGTAGGTAGTATTGTGTATTTTTAACACTAAAGGTTTTGATTTTATATTTGTACATGTAAAAAAGCCATATATTTTATTTAATCAATATATAATATGTGCATATATATAGTAATTATTTCTTAATGGGCAGACCTGGCCTAGCATTTTAGGTATAAGTCCTTTGACCTAGTGGAAAAACAGGCTTTGTATGGGAGAGATAGGGGTTGGAAGAAAATTCTATAAGGAATTGAGTAAATAAAGATTGATTGGGAAAGGTAATTAAGTTTAACTGAGTGGCTACTTTACTATTGCTAATTGTTTCAAAATAGGTCTGTTTTGTTTTAGAAATATATAACTTTCTGAGGTTTTTAGAATACAGTTTTTCTTAATCCTGTTGCATTGACAGATTTAAAGTATTTAAAGAGGTCTCATTATTTAAAGAAACATTACCTGGAATAAGGTAAGATCTAGTTCTAGCTCAGTGATGTTTCTAAATTTCATAGAATGGAGATTGTTTTAATAAGTTATTTTTAGGAAGTGCAACCTGTTAATGATTTCAAAGTTGATGAGTACTTTCACCCTGTAGTAATAATTATGATGAGAAAGAACATTTATTGAGGATTTATTTGTGCCAGGCACAGTACTAATCACTTTATATACATGATGTTATTAACTCCTGACTACACTATGAGCAGGTACTATACTACCCAAGATACGGAAACCAAAGCTTAGAGAATTGGAGTAACTTGTTCAAGACTACACAACAATTAGGATTTGAGTTGGATAACTTGGCTCCAGAGCCCAGAGTCTAGTTTTCCATGTTGTACAACCTACAGAGTACCAAAATGAAGAAGTAATTTGTGCTTTAAACCCAAATAAGATGAACATATACTTTCAAAGGTACCTTACTTGAAATAAATAATTTACTCTGTAAAGGAACTGAAGCAATTATAACTATCAACTGTCAAATGAATCTTAACCTCTTTGAGTATATTCTTGAATTTAAAAAATAAACCAAGCCATTTAAAGATGAATTAGTGAAGAAGATAATTATACTGTTTAAAATCTGTTTATGTTAGGTGTCTGTGTTGTAATGCAGAGCTTATCAAGAAGAATATTATAGTGATAATTGCAAATTTAGGTCCACTAATAATAGATCTGAATGCTTAATAAAGTAAATGGAAATTTCCTGTGAAGTTGAGTCATTCAACTTACAAATCATGTAAACAAAATGCCCTAAAAATTTCTTCAGTGTTATATGTACACCTGGAATCCAATCCAAGTAGATTGGAGTGGGATTGATATTAGTAAAAGAGAATCATGTGTTTCACATTATCTTGCCTTTCTGGGTATTTTTAGATCTGTATGTAAGTGGACTGATAGTTTAGTAAGTAGGCCCGGACATTATACTTTTCTTTGGGGTACAACTAAATTACTTATTGATCATGGTTTTTGGTTACTTGACAACATTTAGAAAGGAATTTGAATAGATTACACAAAATTTAATTGATATTTTTATCAATTATTGGAGGAATTTTTAATGAACCTTAATGTACATATCCATATTTTTCTTTCTTTCCTTAGGCAAATTAGGAGATAAACTTTAAAAATTCTCTTAAGGTTGAAGTTTGAAGTATAATGTGAATACATAAACTTTTTCAGGCAGTTGGATCCCATTTAATGTTAAAGAATAATTTCTATTTTATGGTCTTTTGAAATCTGTTTTTAAGCCATTGACAAAAACTACTTTTATTGTGAGGCAAATGATCGTGAGTAAATTTATTAGTAAACTGGCTTTCGTGAAAGTTAGAAATCCTAATTCTAAATAAATTTAATAAGGAAGAGTCTTCTATGTATAATATAATGGAATGAAGTTTTAAATGTGGAAGAGCTCCTGTATTATTATAGCTGAAAAATTGAAATGTAGAGGTTGATTAGCTCAATAGTATATTTCTATAACCCAGGTGTTTTCATTCTTCCTCTGGTGCCCTTTTTCTTACTCTAGAGTTTGTATATTTAGCTAGTCATTAAATGAAATTTAGAGGTACCCTATAATGTATGTCTTCATCTCGTTTTGTTAATTACTAGTTTTATTTTATCAGTTGAAAAGATTTTAAAGTTTCTAATGTAATATAAGATAATAATAAGTTCCAAATTTTTGTATTTGGATTTGCTAGGTTTTTCATTTATTTTTAATTCAAGTAGGAATTTGTTGGCATATTTTTCTTGTATTAAATTGAACATTATTTTAACTTTTGAAAAGTATTTATTTCTTTTAATTCAGCCTGTGAATAAATTTTTAAAAAATCTTTTAAAAAGGTTACTAATTATAATGAGTAAGTGTAGTTCTTTAGGATCAAAGTCTAGTTAGATGGTTCTCAGATTTTTTGTTTTAGGTCTTTCTGGATATGTAATTATTAACAACATATGAAGAGTTTTCCATTAACTGTGTGCATTAATTAAAAGAAAGTTCTGCCACAACAGCTGAAATGCATTATTTTCTTTCTTTAAAAGTAAGTTTGATCCTCTACCAAAAAACTGTATTTATCTCAGCACTTTAAAAAATGATAACCCTATGAGGATGAATAATCCTGAGAGATCGAATATATAGTCCCTGAAATTGCTACTGTATTAGTATTTTTAGTTCAATGATTCTAATTAATTGCTTAAAAATGTTACAATGAGATTGCACAGAGCACTTCTCCAGTTTTCTCCTCCTTGTATAGTCCACTCTGGGAGGAGTCAGCAGCTACTCTGTAAAAATGTAATTCAGTGTATAGGCTCTTTTTCCTCCCAAGTCCTGGTCCTTTTCCCTGGCAGGGCCTTGAATCAGGGGCCACATCAAGTATTTTCTTCTCAAAGAGGAATCCCTTAAGGCACTGCTTCTCTGATAATAGCCCATTAGGAGAGTATCAAACGGATTGTCGGATTGTCGCTAAACACTGCATAAGTTAGGACTCATTTTCCTGTATATACTGTTTTCAAACCAAATGTGTAAAAAACAGCAATGTTTTTTTGAAAGATACTAGCTGGAAGCAAGGGGTAGAATACATTTGCTCTAAAGAATTTTTTCATTTACAATTTTTGTTGAATGAATTCATAACTTGAATGTAAACATTTCTATTTTGTTTTTTGATTCCACAGTCCACGCTGTAACACTCTTTCTAAATATCTTCGGATGCTTGGCTTGGTTTTGTGTTGATGCTTCAAGAGGGGTTGATTTTGGATTGAGTATCCTGTGGTTCTTGCTTTTTACTCCTTGTTCATTTGTCTGTTGGTACAGACCACTTTACGGAGCTTTCAGGTAAAATGTGTGTACTTTGAAATATACTCTTTAAAACCTGTGAAGTAAATAATTGGTAATTAACCTTAAGGGGGAAATTGATACATTTTTACTAAAATTTTTTGTTATTGTGTAGCATACATTCTGATAAATTCATATGTAACATGTCTTTGTAGATTTTGTAAGTCACAAAATCTCATTCTTTTCTCCTACTTGAGAAGGATCAAACATGAAAATAGAGCAATGACAGTAGTCTTATATCTTAATATTTTGTAGAATAAATATGCTATTGTATGATACACTTGACATTAAGGAAAATTTTGCTCTTCATTTCCCTTTCAAACAAAAAAATCACAAATGGTGATTACAGTCTAATTCTTAAATGAACCTAGGTAAGATCAATATAGCTATGATATTTAAAGGGAGTCACTCTCACCTAGCCAGGTAGTTATTTTCTGTGTAAATTTTTGGCTCTTCAAATGGTCTTGAATTTGAGAACCATTAAGATTATAAGATAATAATATTTCGCATGATATATTTTAATCAGTGGTTAGGATTAATATCTCCTAAATACATGTTCTATGAGGTATTAATAAATGTTGCTGAAAAAGGGACTCATTAGCTTAAGTTTGGAAAAAGCTGGACAGTAAAGTTAAATTTCTTCAATTCAGGATTGCTTAGATTTTTTTTTTACATTTTTTAAAAAATTTTTTATTTTTTTATAAACATGTATTTTTATCCCCAGGGGTACAGGTCTGTGAATCGCCAGTGCTTAGATTCTTTTAAGAGCCTCATGTGATTTGTGATTTGACTATGAAACCATTTTTTTGTGGAACACCTTGTTGGACTATTGTTTTAAGAAGTAAATGTTGGAAGGTGCTGATTTAGATAATAGTTCTCTATGAGTCCATATATTCGATCATTTATCAACTTATTTTTGAGTAAACTTGTATATGAGTAATGAACCTTTTTCAGCTCTCATGAGTGAGGGGCAGCATTACTAGGAAATAGGTATGTATTGTGCAGATGTTATATTGGGGAAATTAGAGGTCCACATTCAGGTGGTTTTTTTTTCCATTTCAACATGCAATTTCTTTGATTAATCACAGTGTGTATTCCTTTGTCATGGAATTAGGAACCCAGATATGTAACAGATGAAAAAAAAAAAACCCGGAAGGAAAGGGGCAAAGATGAGGGAATTTGGGGAGAAAAGTGGTCATTCAACAGAAAACAAAATTGGTTAAAATTGTAATGAAGGCAAGAAAATGGATGGGAGGAGGGAAGAATCTTTGGATATATTATAATATGGAGATTAGTTATCAAGGAATGGGGAAGAGGTGTCCCCTTTGGATGTGGGATGGAGAGGAATAAAAAGGACCTATTTATTCTTTCCATGATCTAGGAAGACAGTTACTGGTGCTCTTTTCCTTGTCATCTAAGCCTGGTGTACAAGGTTTTTAAATTTTTTGACATCTGGCTTTGGCTTCTGCCTGTCTGCTTCTATCATGTTACTAATATATTTGTAATGATGCTGCTGGGTAGAAATGGGGTTGTTCTTGAGTCTTTAAAAGTGACGAGAGGAGGTGCCTGGGTGGCTCAGCTGGTTAAATGGTTAAGCGTCTACCCTCAGCTCAGGTCATGATCTTGAGATCCTGGGATTTAGCCCCACATTGGGCTACCTGCTAAGTGGGGAGCTTGCGTCTCTCTTTGTACCTCCTCCTCCCCCTCCACCACTTGTCGGGGTGTGTGTGTGCATGTGCGCCTGTGTGTGTGCACTCTCTATTGCTCTCACATAATCCCTCTGCAAATAATTAAATAAAGTCTTTAAAAAAACAGTGATCTAAGACTAATGACCTGATTTTAAACCTTCTATAACTAATGTAGCCAAAACAAACCACTAAAAAAGCTAGCTTTCTGCCTTTTATTACTTGAAGTCACTCAGTTCCTTTTATTTCCTTTCTTTGCCAGTTGAAATAAAAATGCTTTGTCGAACATTTTTACTTCTGTCATTATTAATCTGTAGGTTAAGTGCTTAGCTGCATCTCAGTCCTTTAGAGTTTATCACAAATGATTAATTTTCTGGGTTTCCCTGTTCAGAGCAGAACTGAGAGGAATATTATTTAATGGGGAAAGTTGAAATTAAAGTATGTTACATCATTACTGTTCCTTCTCAGTATGTAACTTTGGCATTTCTTTTATCCACATTGCCACATGTTTCTGAGCCTGTCTTTCCCGCTGTATCTGGTAGTTTGTTAAACCTGTATTGATGACAGCTTTTTCCTTTAAATGTGAAAATCTCAAACACAGATACAGTGGGTGTGATTCTTGATATTAAATATAGGGCTTTAAATAGCCTTATTCACATAAATGCTTTATTTTAGATCAGTTTTGATAGGGATTACTGCCTTTGAGAAAGGGCAGAGTCAGGATATGCAAGTGTTTCATATTTTGTTTCAAGACTGGTGATTAAGAAATGAAAACAAACATTTGGGGCGCTTGGGTAGCTCAGTGGGTTAAAGCCTCTGCCTTTCACTCAGATCGTGATCCCAGAGTCCTGGGATCCAGCCCCACATCGGGCTCTCTGCTCAGCAGGGAGCCTGCTTCCCTTCCTCTCTCTGCCTACCTCTCTGCCTACCTGTGATCTCTGTCTGTCAAATAAATAAAATAAAGAGATGAAAACAAGCATCTGAGCATACTATTTAAGTCAGTAGAAAATGGGTAGCTAAAACCTTTTTAGGCCAGGTTCACAGGTTTTCTGAGAGAAGTTGCTTTTTAAAGTAGATATTTAGTTTTCATAAATCAGATTCTGGCGTGAAGCTAGTATGCTTTTTAAAAGTTTCAGGTTTTCTTGTTTTAAGATTACCTTACTTATCTATTAATTTTATTTTATTTTTAATTTTTTTTTAAGATTTTATTTATTTATTTGACAGACAGAGATCACAAGTAGGCAGAGAGGCAGGCAGAGAGAGAGAGAGAGAGAGAGAGAGAGAAGCAGGCTCCCTGCGGAGCAGAGAGCCCAATGCGGGGCTCGATCCCAGGACCCTGAGATCATGACCCAAGCCGAAGGCAGCAGCCCAACCCACTGAGCCACCCAGGCGCCCCAATCTATTAATTTTAAAAATATTTATTTGATAGAGACACAGCGAGAGATTTTATTCATTTGACAGGCAGAGATCACAAGTAGGCAGAGAGGCAGGCAGAGAGAGA
Source organism: Mustela putorius furo (assembly GCF_011764305.1). Taxonomy (NCBI): domain Eukaryota; kingdom Metazoa; phylum Chordata; class Mammalia; order Carnivora; family Mustelidae; genus Mustela; species Mustela putorius. Next base: position 23,433,840 of record NW_025422471.1, on the reverse strand, counting down.
GGAGGAAGCAGGCTCCACATGGAGCAGAGAGCCCGATGTGGGGCTTGATCTCAGGACACTGGGATCATGACCTGAGCTGAAGGCAGTGGCTTTAACCCACTGAGCTACCCAGGCGCCCCCTTGCGCACAAGCAGAGGGAGAGAAGTAGCCACCTAGGTGCCCCTCACAGTTTTCATGTTTTATTCTTCTCTGGCTAATGGTGTATTTGGCTTTTCTGCCATAAGATTATTTAAATATCTCCTGAATTTTATTTCTCCAGGTTAACCCCCAAGAAGTGAAGAAAAGACTAGTAAGCAATAAGGTGCACCTGGGTGGCTCAGTTGTTTAAGCGTCTGACTCTTAATTTTGGCTCAGATCATGATCTCAGGGTTGTGAGATCAAGACCTGCCTCCAGCTCACAGCTCACACAGTGGTTAGGGAGCTTCCTTGAGATTTTCTCTCTCCTTCTCCCTCTACCCTCCCACTCCCTCAACCAAAAAAAAGAAAGAAAAGAAAAGAAAAAGAAAAAGAAAAAGAATGGTAAGTAGTAAGAAAAACTTGGCTGGATTGTTTTAGAATAAACTAGTTATTTGTTGGGGGCACCTGTGTGGCTCAGTGGGTTAAAGCTTCTGCATTCAACTCAGGTCATGATCTCAGGGTCCTGGGATCAAGTCCCGCATCGGGCTCTCTGCTCAGCAGAGAGCCTGCTTCCCCCTCTTTCTCTGCCTGCCTCTCTGCCTACTTGTGATTTCTCTCTCTGTGTGTCAAATAAATAAATAAAATCTTTAAAAAAAAATGCATGCATTTATAAAAAAAAGATGTTTTTCAAACTGTGTAAAATACTGTTCTGTATGAGTTATCTTAGTTTTCCACCAAGAAACTGGTTTTACTGTTATACTTATATAAAGGACTTTGTCCTTCATAATGTTATCCCTCCACCAGAATCTGAAGGACCATGTAGAGAAGTTTCAGATATATGTGTTTTTAAAAGTTAAGTTTAATAGCTGTCAAAATTAAGTCTGCACTTGTTATGTTGTCACTTACATATTTTAAAGAGATTATAACTTTGATCTTAATTTTGTGCTTCCGCAAATGACTAAGCATTATGTAAATACTTTAAGATATTAAGTCATTATTATTGAGGCAGTGTTTATTGGAAATAGACTGAAAACGGGTAAGAATCCTGGCTTCTCTGCTTAAAAGTGTTGAGCTCCTAGGAAAATGCAGAACAAAACTACTGCCTCAGTATGTTGAATGTAAATAGGGGATAATATTTGCAGAGTTGATAAAAGGATTAGAGATAATATATGCAAATACTATATTTTATAGGTTGTCAATGATAGCTGGAATTAATAGCTGGAATTAATGATTTGTTTTTGTGTTAGATTTTGTTATTTACTTTTAGTCCATTAAAATGTTACTTGTTATAAATCATCTTTTGCTGCTTTTAGTTCATTGTTCTCTGGTGCCTCAGTCTGAGCTAGAGGAAATCATAATTTATGCTAGGGTGTATGTATATCCTTGTGTTGGGAGATAAAAATAAACACTAAAAAACCCAGTATGATAATCTAGCCTTTTAATTGGAGGTTTTTTGTCTCTATTTAATATAACTACTTATTTATATGGATTTATATCTGCCTTCTATTTTTTTTGAAGAGAAATAATTCTTATATTTAATTATGAAAAATTTCAAAAATAGCAAAGTTGAAAGAATTTAACATAGAACACCATATATACACTGTCTAAATTCTATCCCTAACATATAGATGCTTTATAAGGTAAATTGACATCAGTAACTAGAGCTCAGTATTTGTTTACAGTTTTGATTTGTTCTTGTGTGGTTTTTTTTTGTGTGTGTAAAATCTAAATTTACAAAATCTATCAATATATAATGCAGTATTACCATCACCCCAGAAAATTTCTTAGTGCCCCTTTTCTTGAATTATCCAGAGGGTACCTTAATTTTTTTTGTTACTGAATTTATTTTTTAAATTTAAGTTAATTAACATATAATGTATTATTGGTTTTAGAGGTAGAGGTCAATGATTCATCAATCTTATATTATATCATGTATATCATTATATCATGTACCCTCCTTAATGCCTATCACCCAGTTACCCCATCCCCCCATCTGCTCTGGCGTCCCTTGGTTTGTTTCCTAGGATTAAGTATCTCTTATGGTTCATCTCCCCCTCTGGTTTTGTTTTGTTTTATTTTTCCCTCTCTTCCCCTATGATCTTCTGTTTTGTTTCTTAAATTCCACATATGACTGAGATCACATGATAGTTGTCTTTCTCCGATTGACTTATTTTGCTTAGCCTAATACCCTCTAGTACCATCCACATCATTGCAAATGGCAAGATTTTTTTTTTGATGGCTGCATAGTATTCCGTTGTATGTATACTACATCTTCTTTACCCATTCATCTGTTGATGGACATCTGGGCTCTTTCCCTGCTTTGGCTGTTGTTGACATTGCTGCTGTAAACATTGGGGTACAGGTGCCCCTTTGGATCACCACATTTGTATCCTTGGGGTAAATACCCAGTAGTGCAATTGCTGGCATGTATGGTGGCTCTCTTTACAACTTTCTGAGGAAACTCCACACTGTTTCCCAGAGTTCTGCCTTCTATTTATATGTACTACTTACTGCATAAAACATACCGGTTATATACCTTTTTCTTTCTTTGCCTTTTGGATCAATAAGTTCTACTTTTTAAATATATTTTACTTTATTTCTCTGTGGTTTTTTTTCTTTTTTTTTTTTTCCTTTTTATTTCTAAGATTTATTAGAGTGAGCTTAAGTGTGAACAGGAGGTGCCGAGGGAGAGAGTCTTCTGCAGATTCTCTGCTGAGCTCAGAGTCTGACTCAGGGCTCAAGTCCACAACCCCAAGATCATGACCTGAGCCGAAGGCAGAGGCTTTAACCCACTGAGCCACCCAGGCACCCTAAGCCAAAGTTTTTTATTTGTTGTAGTCCCACTTGTTGGTTTTTGCTTTTGTCACTTTTGCTTTTAGCGTCAGATCAAAATAGTGCCAAGAATGATGTCAGGGGGCTTACCACTTGTATTTTCTTCTATGAGTTGTATGGTTTCAGGTGTTTCATTCAAGTCTTAAATCCATTGTCAGTTAGTTTTTGTGTATGATGTAAGATAGTGGTCTAATTTCTATTCTTTTGCTTGTGGCTGTCCAGTTTTCCCAATAGAATTCATTGAAGAGACTCTTACACTCCATTGTATATATTTGGCTCCTTTGTGTGGTACATTAATTGACCAAATATATATGGGTTTGTTTTGGGGCTCTCTGTTCTGTTCAGTTGATCTGTGTTTCTGTCAAATTAATCTTGTATTAATTAATCTTGTGTTTGTATGCTATGACCATACTGTTTTGATTACTGTAGCTTTGTAATAATAGTTTGAAATCAGGAATTGTGATGCCTCCAGTTTGGTCCTTCTTTCTCAAAATTGCTAAGGTCTTTTGTAGTTCCATACAAATTTTAGGATTGTTCTATTTCTGTGGAAAATACCACTGGAACTTTGATAGGGATTTTTTTGAATCTGTAGATTGCTTTGAGGAGTGTGGACATTTTGACAATATTTTTCCAGTCTACAAGTATGATGTATCTTGCCATTTATTTGTGTTTTCAGTTTTATGCGTCTTCAGTTTCTTTAATCAGTGTCTTACAGTTTTCAGTGTAAGGGTCTTTCATTTCCTAAGTTAAATTTATTCCTAGGTATTTTACTCTTCTTTATGCAGTTACAAATAAGATTTTTTTCTTAATTTCTCTGTTTAATAGTTTGTTGTAAATGTAGAAAAACAAAGAATTTTTGTGTATTTATTTAGTATCCTGTAACTTTACTGAATTTTTTAGTTCTAACAGGTTTTCAGTGGAGTCTGTAGAGTTTTCTATATATAAAATCATGTTATCTGCAAATAATGTTAATTTTATTTCTTCCTTCTGTTGTGGATGCCTCTGACTATGATTTCTAGTTCCATATTGAGTAAAAATGGTGAGAATGGGCATCCTTGTCTTGTTAGAAGAAAAGCTTTCAGCTTTTCACCACTGAATATTATGTTAACTATGGGCTTATCATATATGACCTTCATTATGTTGAGGTATATTCCTTCTATACCCACTTTGTTAGGAACTTTTTTCTTAAAGATTTGTTTATTTATTTGGGGGGTGGGAGGGGCAGAGGGAGAGGAACAGAGAGTCTCAATTAGACTCCACACAGAGCACAATGTGGTGCTTGATCTTAAGACCCTGAGATCATGACCTGAGCTGAAACCACGAGTCAGATGCTTAACTAATTGCACCATCACCCACGCACCTCTTTGTTCAGATTTTTAATAAATGTATGTTGAATTTTGTGAAATACTTTTTCTGTATTGAGATGATTATATGATTTTTGTCTTTCATTTTGTTAGCATGGTTTATCACTTTGATATGTGGATGTCAAACCATCCCTCCATCCCTTCATCATTGGAATAAATCCCACTTGATCATGGTATATGATCCTTTTCATGTATAGTTGAATTTGGTTTGTTATTTTTTTATAAGATTTTATTTATTTCTGCCAGATGGGGAGAGAGAGCACAAGTAGGGACAGGGTAGAGGGAGAAGCAAACTCCCTACTGAGCAGGGAGTCCAAAGTCGACTTGATCCCAGGACCCTGGGATCATGACTGGAGCCGAAGGCAGACACTTAACCAACTAAGCCACCCAGGTGCTCTGGTTTGCTATTTTTTATTATTAAGCAATTAAAAATAAATTATTTAAACATTTTGCAAACTGGATGAGCCTCAAGAACATTATTCTAAGTAAAAGAATACAGCAAAAGACTACATATTCTAATTCCATTTCCATAAACTGTCCAGAAAACAGAAATGTGAGAGACATACAACATATCAGTAGTTACCTGGGGCTAAGAAGTGGTAATGGGACTGATTGCAAATGAGATCCAGGAAAACTGAGATCCAACTAAATTGATTTAGTTTAGAACTTTTGAAAAAAAGTTCTAGACTGATTATGGTGACGATTGTACAACTCTATAAATTTACTTAAAAAAATCAAACAGACCCACAGAGTGATCTTGATCAAAATGTGCACACAAACACATCAACAGAATTTCACTAGAGAATATTTTTTAAAGTGTTACTAGTATACATGATAAAATTGAGAAAAACTAACAAAGAATTCAGTACATAAGATTCTACTCCCAACAAATTAGATAACAGAAGAAATAAATTCCTGAAACATACCAATTACCAAATCTGAATCATGAACACACAGAAAATCTGAACAGACCATTACTCACAAGGAGATAAATCAGTCCTCGAAACGTTGTTTCAGTCAAAAAAAAAAAAAAAATCAGTCCTCGAAAACCTCCGACAAACATAACTCTAGGACCACGTGGCTCTACTAGCGAATTCTAACATTTAAAGAAGAATTAATACCAATCCTTCCAAAAAGTACCAAACTCTTCTTAAAAAAAAAAAAAAAAAAAAAAAAAAGGAAACGCTTTCAAATTCACTTTATGAGGCCAACATTATTCTGATACCAAAATCAGACAAGCGCATTACAAGAAAATTAGACTTCAGTATCCCTGATGAACACAGGATTATTTTGGCTATTTAAAGATTCTTTGACCTCATTTAAATTTTATAATCAATTTTTCTATTTTGCTAAAAGATAAATATGCCCCCTTGGGATTCTGATAGGGCTTGAGTTAAATTTGTAAGCCTCTTTGGGGGGGGAGAACTGATATCTTAACTATATTGAGTTTTGTGATCCATGAATATGTGATATTTCTCCATTTATTTAAATACTTCTAATTTCTTTCAGCATTGTTCTTAAGCTTTAATTATACAAATTTTTAACTTACTTTGTTGAATTTATTCCTGAGTCCTTTATCTTTTTTATGTCATTCTGAGTGAAATTATTTTCTTAAGATTGTTTGTCATATGCAGTTTGGAAATCCAATGGGACTTTGTATATTGACCTTATGTTGTTCTGCCTTGCTGAACTCCTTCATCAATGTAGTCTTGAGATTTTTCTCCATATGTAGGATTATGTCTTATGCAGATAAAAGGTTTTGTGTTTTAATTTCCTCACTGGATATCTGTGATCAATGTACCTTTCTTTCCTTCCTTTTGTTGATTATACTTCTAGTAAAATGGGAGCAGAAGTAGAAAGTTGAAAGGTATGCTTTGTTCCCCTTTTTAGGGGGAGAGCATTCATCATTAAGTATGATATAGTTCTAGAGTTTTTATGATTGTCTTTTATTGGTTTGAGGAGCCTCTCCTTTATTTGTACCTTGTTAAGAGTTTTTAATAATGAATTGTAGTGTATTTTTCCAGATGCTTTTTCTGTGTCGAGATAATCATGTGGTTTATTCCTTTATTAATATGGTACATTACATTGATTGATTATTAGATATTAAACCAACCTTGCATTTGTGGGATAAGTCCTATTTAGTTTTGCAAATCCCTTCTGACAGCTGCAGTGAAGGTGCTGATTTTCATGCCTTATCTATCACGGTTGAAATGTCATCCCAACATAGTATAGGGAAGGGAACAGTTCAGTGAAAATGCTACAGACTCATGCTATTCTTAACCAGAATAAAACTGTTTCTCAGTTATATGCCAGGGTATGGAAGTGGTTTTTTGTTTTATCCCGCTTTTTAAAATTTTAACTTTTTGAGGAGAGGATTTGTTGACTTTGTCATTGTGTCATGTTGGAAATGAATTTCCGCTTCTTGATTTTTAAGTTTCAGGTGTCTGGCAGTCATTTCCTACTATTCATAATGATCTTTCAACTTTTCCATGGCTTGTATGGTCCCCCTTTCACCCTCCTATATTTACTCTGTCTCCCTACAGTTCTTCCATTACATGTAAGATAATTTTAGTTTAGGTTGATATTTGAAGTTCCTCGTTTACTGCTGTGTAAATAGTATTTACAACTGGACTTTTTTTTTTTTTTTAAAGATTTTATCTATTTATTTATTTGACAGAGAAATCACAAGTAGATGGAGAGGCAGACAGAGACAGAGGGAAGCAGGCTCCCCGCTGAGCAGAGAGCCCGATGTGGGACTCGATCCCAGCACCCCGAGATCATGACCCGAGCCGAAGGCAGCGGCTTAAACCACTGAGCCACCCAGGCGCCCCTGGACTTTTTTTTTTTGTACAACTGCTATTACTGCAGTAAATAGTTGCCTTGTTTTGGTGTCTTTTTACACACACACACACACACACACACACTTCTTTTTTCTGAATCTTTGTGGATTTCCTGGCATAATTAAAAAACGATGCTCAAATATGTTAGGTGGTCTGTTTCGTCATCACTCCCCCTGCTGCCATGAAGACCTTGCTTTTAGAGTTCTTGTTCCTCCTCTCTTCATTTGAACTGGTTGGTTTCTGTGTAATCCTGTATTTTCTTTTCTTTGTCTTCAATATTATATTTCTATACCAGGGTCCTGTCTCCTGTCTCCCCGCCCTTCTCCTCCCCCCACCCCCCGCCCCGTCTCTCTCCATTTACTCTGTTGTTGTTTTGTTTTTTGGCCTAGTACATCTTCATCAGAGAAAAGGGTATACGAAAAAGTGTTCTTTTTTTGAGTCTTAGCATATATGGGAGTGCTTATTTATTACCACACATTCAGCTCATAGTTCGATTGGATATAGGTTGGAAATTATAGCTCTCAGAATTTTGAAAGCATAATTTCCTTGGCTTTTAATGTCATTATTTCTATTGAGAAATCTGATACCATTATGATTCTTAATCTTTTCATAAAGCTCATTTTCTTTTTTCCTTTTCTTGGAAGTGTCTAAGATTTTCTTTTTATCCCTAGGCATCTTTTTCATTTATTGCACTAGTCACTCTTGGATCCTTTTTACTCTAGAGACAGAGCCTTAATTTCTGGGAAAATTTATTACATTGTTTCATTGATTTTTTTTTTTCCTTTCTGTTTTCATTGTGTTCTTTTTAATAAATTAGCTAATCAGATATTGGGAATCTGGTGTTCTTTTTTTTTCCTTGTATTTTTCATCCTTTTGTTTTATTCTGTTTTCTAGAATATTTTAAGAATCAGGATGACATTAATCTTCTGAATACTAACACTGAAAACTAGAAGACAGTTGAATAGTGCTGTCATTTTGCAAGAAAGATAATTTCTGAGCTGGAAATTAAATAAACTATGAAATTCAGTGTATGATAATATGGACAACAGAATTTCACAAAGTATATCTTTCCTGTATCGCTTCTCAGGACTCTACTGGAATAATATGATCCCTGCCAAAATGAGAGAGTAATGCATGAAAAAGGAAAACATGGGGTCTAGAAAACAGGACTTATAATACAAGAGAGAGGACTACTTTATTCCCAAGATAATATTGAAGAGTGGTCTCAAGATAGAAGTTAGTGGCCATCCTGAGGCTTTATCAATTCATATTTTAGCTGATCAGAAGATTTTTTTTTTAAGATTTTATTTTTATTTATTTGACAGAGAGGTAACACAAGCAGGGGGAGTGGGGGAGGGAGAAGCAGGCTTCTCATCGAGCGAGGAGCCCCATGCGGGGCTTGATTCCAGGATGCTGGTATCATGACCTGAGCTGAAGGCAGATGCTTAATGATTGAGCCACCCAGGCGCCCCTGATCAGAAGATTTTAAGAGAAATATTTTCAAGAAGATAAGATTGATAGAATTTTTAATAAATTTGAATGTGTTAAGAGCAGATTTTCACAAATTAATAGGAGGTTAGTGATCAATTACAGGTAAATATATATATATATATAAAGATAGTTGCTAAATCTAGGGAAATCTAAAATGGCTGTGCAGAGTAGAAATTTATTTCCTGTCTCAGCTGTGAATAAGTTTACTATATCTTTATGGCTATAAAGATATAGCCATATTTGGAAAATGGAAACAAAGTGTTTATGTACAGGGTGGGGCTAGAGGTAGGGAAGAAGGATTTAAAAGAAAGCAAAATCCTTATTTCTGGAATAGTAAGTTGCTATTTAATGTTCAAAAGAAAAATCAAGTAGTAGTAATATGAGTATACTGCTCAAGGTTATGGAGGCAAGTGTCCAAATAATTAAGAATTAAAAAAATGATTACATCTAAAGAATGGCAATGGATTGTGGAAGAATTGTGGAGGTGTTAGAAGATAGCTTGTTTTTTTGTTTGTTTGTTTTTAAAGATTATTTATTTATTTATTTGACAGAGATCACAAGTAGGCAGAGAGGCAGGCATAGAGAGAGGAGGAAGCAGGCTCCCTGCTGAGCAGGGAGCCCGATGCGGGACTCGATCCCAGGACCCTGAGATCATGACCTGAGCGAAGGCAGCGGCTTAACCCACTGGGCCACCCAGGCGCCCCTGTTTGTTTGTTTTTAAAGATTTTTTTAATTTATTTGACAGACAGAGATCACAAGTAGGCAGAGAGGCAGGCAGAGAGAGAGAGAGGAGGAAGCAGGCTCTCTCCTGAGCAGAGAGCCCGATATGGGGCTCTATCCCAGGACCCCGGGATCAGGACCAGAGCCGAAGGCAGAGGCTTTAACTCACTGAACCACCCAGGCACCCCAAGATAACTTGGTTTTTGAAACAACCATGTAGGTAAATATTTGACTCTTTAAACTACTAAACATATAACCTCAAATTATTTAAAAAAAAAAACTTAAAAATTGCACTGTGAAATTAAATAGAAGTTCTTTGAGTGTGGCTAGGACCTTTGAGTAGCCTCTGTAAAGTGGGATGATAAGAGTTGGACCATTCCATTCATGTGCTGTCTATATTGGTAGGTGTTTGTTTTTTTTTTTTTTTTAAGATTTTATTTATTTATTTGACAGACAGAGATCACAAGTAGGTAGAGAGGCAGGCAGAGAGAGAGAGAGAGAGAGAGATGCCGGGCTCGATCCCAGGATCCTGAGATCATGACCTGAGCCAAAGGCAGAGGCTTTAACCCACTGAGCCACCCAGGTGGCCCCTGTTTGGGTTTTTTTTTGTTTTTGGTTTTGGTTTTTGCCTCTTGCGGTGACTTATTTTCCTCAGAAATAATTGTTTCATAATGATATTTTTACTCTCTAACATGAGATTAATCTGGCTACTGTTATCAGAGTAGGGTGAGAAGGAGACTGGGGTATCCTCTTGCCATTCAGACTATGAATGTTCGCTGGATTTCTGTTTTCAGTAGGGCTATGGTTCTCTGGTTCTGGTATCTTGGTTTCAGATCCCCTTTGGTTCAGTTTCTCCAGGAAGTAAATGTCCAGGCTTCTGCCTTGGTTTTAGAATGGCACTCACTCTGTGGGAATGGGGGACAAGAACCTAAGGTCAGATTGCTTTTTATATAGACTTTAAGCCAGTCTTCTTGTCTTTACCTCTACTTGCAGCAATAGCTTGTTTCTAATTTTTGAGGTTTTCTTAGGCTAATACCTTTTCAGGCAGCTTGTTTCTTAACTTTCTCTCTTGTTGACTTGAATTTCAGTTTTGTCTGTTGATCAGTTACTACTTGCCTATTTCCTTTACAGCTTATAAAATTTTGTTTACCATCATCTTCTCTTTGTTTTTGTTTCTGTGGTTTTATTTTTTAAAAAACCCCAAAATGATAAAAATTATTTACTGTCATTTTAGTGGCACTTTGGGAGAGAGTAGAGGTAAAAGTGTATGTTTAACTGGAGATCCAGGTATACTTTATTTTTAATTTTTTATTAATTTTATATTTTAGAACAATTTTAAGTTCACAACCAAACTGGGAATAAGGTGCAGAGATTTCCCATATAACTCTTGCTTACACATACACATAGCTGTCTCTGTTACCTGTATCACCACTAGAGAGGTACATTTGTTAAAATTGACAGACCGACACTGACACATTATTATCACTCCAAGGCTATATTTTATATTAGGGTTCACTCTTGATGTTGTACCTTTTAGAGGTTTGAATTAGTGTAATAACATATCCACTATATATATTTCATACAGAGTAATTTCTCTGCTGTAAAAATCCTACATGTTTTGCCTTTTCATTCTTCCCTCTTCACCATTGCTTGGCAACTACAGATCTTTTTATTATCTCCATAGTTTAGCCTTCTCCAGAAGGTCCTGTTGTTGGAGTCAGGTGGTATGTAGCCGTTTCATATTGGCCTCTTTATTAGAAATGTCATCTGTGTCGTCTTTTTTTTTTTTTTTAAGATTTTATTTATTTATTTGACAGACAGAGATCACAAGCAGGCAGAGACTCAGGCAGAGAGAGAGAGAGAGAGAGAGAGAGAGAGAGAGAGAGGAGGAAGCAGGCTCCCTGCTAAGCAGATAACCCGATGCGGGGCTCAATCCAAAGACCCTGGTATCATGACCTGAGCCAGAGGCAGAGGCTTTAACCCACTGAGCCACCCAGGCACCCTGATCTGTGTCTTTTCCTGACTTGATAACTAATTTCTTTCTGGTGTTGAATAAGATTACTTTGTCTGGATGCACCATAGTTCATTTACTTATTCAGTTACTGAAGGACATCTTTGTTGCTTCTAAGTTTTTGGCAGTTATGAGTAAAACTTCTGTCAACATTTGTGTGTAGGTTTTTGTGTTGATAAAAGTTTTCAGCTCCTTCAAGTAAGGAAATCTATGGAAAAGTTGGAAAGAACTGACATCTGGACAGTATTGACTCTTCTATTCATGAAGATGGAATATATCTCCATTTATTTCCTTTATTTCTTTTATCAGAGTTTGTAGTTTTCCTCATATAGACCTTGTACATATTTTGTTAGATTTATACCTGCGGTTTTCCTTTGTTGGGTGGTATTATAAATGGTATTGTGTTTTTAATTTCAAATTTCACTTGTTCATTGCTGCTGTGTAATGGAGCAATTGATTTTTGTATATTAACATTGTATCCTGCCACTTTGCATTAATTGCTTATTAGTTCTAGGAGGTTTTGTTGATGCTTTCATATTTTCTATGTAGATGATCATGTTATCTGCAAACAAAAAATAGTTTAATTCCTTCTTTCTCAGTCTTTATACCTTTTGTTTGTTTTTCTTGTCCTAGTGCATTAACTTGGACTTTCGGTTTGATTTTGACAAGCTGTGGTGAGAGATTTTCTTGCCTTATTCTTCATCTTAGAAGGAGAGCTTTCTAGTTTCTCACCATGAAATGTGATTGCTAATTGTAGGTTTTTGTAGACAGTTTACTGAGAGCTTATATCATGAATGAGTGTTGGATTTTTCACTGCCTTTTCTCAATCTGTCAGTTCCTGGAGTCCACAATATACATGTACAACTTATCCACATTCACTTTTAAGTAACATATACCACTTCTTGGGAGTATTTTATAATATCAAAATAATCCTGGGGCACCTGGGTGGCTCAGTGGGTTAAAACTTCCACCATCGGCTCAGGTCGTGGGTCTCGGGGTCGTGGGATCGAGTCTCGCATTCAGCTCTCTGCACGGTGGGGAGCCTGCTTTTCCTTGTGATTTCTCTCACTGTCAAATAAATAAATAAAATCTTAAAAAAAAAATCCTAATTTCTCCCTCCTTTCCTTTTATCAGTTGCTGTCATTTTTGTTACTTACATGTAAGCATTTATCTACACATAGTTAAGTCTTTTCCCTTCATTTACTCTTTCATGCTTCTCCTTTATGTGGATCTCTTTTTCTAACATTATTTTCCTTCCCTCTGAAAAACTTAACATTTTTTGCAAGGGTGGTCTACTACCAACAAATACCTTCAGTTTTGTGTTTTTTTTTTTTTTTTAAGATTTTATTTATTTATTTGACAGAGAGAGATCACAAGTAGGCAGAGAGGCAGGCAGAGAGAGAAGGAAGCGGGCTCCCTACTGAGCAGAGAGCCTGATGCGGGACTTGATCCCAGGACCCTGAGATCATGACCTGAGCCCAAGGCAGCGGCCCAACCCACTGAGCCACCCAGGCGCCCCAAATACCTTCAGTTTTAGTTGGTTGTTTTAATGTCAGTTTCTCTACTTTGCTTTTGAGGAATAATTTTAGAGGGTTCAGAATTCTCGGTTAGTGGCTTTTTTTTTCTCTCTCCGCTCTAAATATTTTTTTTTTTTGGAAGATTATTTATTAATTTATTTATTTGACAGGGATTACAGGTAGGCAGAGAGACAGGCAGAGAGAGAGAGGAAGGGAAGCAGGCTCCCCACTGAGCAGAGAGCCGGATGCGGGGCTTGATCCCAAGACTCTGGGATCATGAACCCAGCTGAAGGCAGAGGCTTTAACCCACTGAGCCACCCAGGTGCCCCTCAGCTCTAAATATTTTACTGAACTGTCTACTTCTTTGCATGATTTCTAAGGAGATTTTGGATGTAATTATTATCTTTGTTTCTTTATTGCTAATGTGTTTTTTCCCTCTGGCTTTTTTCAGGATTTTTTCTTTATCTTTGAGTTTTTTGGTTTGAATCTAATTTTCCTTGATGTACTTCTGTTTGGTGTTCTCTGAACTCCCTGGATCTGTTATTTGGTAATTGTCATTAATTTGGGGGAAATTCTCAGTCATAATTGATTGTAATATTCTCCTGCTTTCTTTTCTTTTGCATTCCTGTTTTGCATATGTTACAACTTTTGTAGTTGTCCCATAGTTCTTGGATATCCTTTAAATTTTTTTTTTAAGATTTTATTTATTTATTTGACAGAGATCACAAGTAGGCAGAGAGGCAGGCAGAGAGAGAGGAGGAAGCAGGCTCCCTGCTTGAGCAGAGAGCCCGATGTGGGGCTCGATCCCAGGACCCTGGGACCATGACCTGAGCTGAAGGCAGAGGCTTTAACCCACTGAGCCACCCAGGCGCCCCCCTTTAAATTTTTTTTAAGTCTTTTTCTCTTTGCTTTTTATTTTTGGAGGTTGTTGTTAAGATGTCCTCAAGCTCACATTCTTTTCTCAACCATGTCCAGTCTATTAGTAAGCCCATCAAAGGCAATCTTTATTTGTGCTACAATTAATCGTTTCTGCTTGCTCTTTCTTAGTTTCTCCATCTTTCTTCTTACTTATATTGCTAATTTCATCTTGCATGCTGTCTACTTTATATATTGGAGCCCTTAACATATTAATCATAGTTGTGAAATTTCTTTTTTTTTATTTTAAAAGATTTTATTTATTTATTTGACAGAGAGAGATGACAAGCAGGCAGAGAGGCAGGCAGAGAGAGAGGAGGAAGCAGGCTCCCTGCTGAGCAGAGAGCCTGATGCGGGGCTTGATCCCAGGACTCTGAGATCATGACCTGAGCCGAAGGCAGCGGCTGGCTTAACCCACTGAGCCACCCAGGCGCCCCATAGTTGTGAAATTTCTATTGTGATAATTCCAACATTCCAGCCATATCTGACTCTGGTCTGATGCTTACTGTACTTTTTGCATTTTTGTATACTTTGTAATTTTTACTTGCGCTAGACTTGATGTACTAGGTAAAAGGAACTGCTGTAAAATTTTGCCTTTAGTAATATGATTTATGGTTGTGGGGAAGGGGAAATATTCTTTAGTCCTAAGATTAGGTGTCTTTTAGGGAGCCTGTGCCTCTGGACTGTGAGCTTCACTGATGCTTCTTGTTCTTCTTCTTTTTTTTTTTTTAAATTTATTTGACAGACAGAAATCACAAGTAGGCAGAGAGATGGGGGGAAGGCAGGCTTCCTGCTGAGCAGAGAGCCTGATGTAGTGCTTGATCCCAAGACCCTGAGATCATGACCTGAGCCGAAGGCATAGGCTTAACCCACTGAGCCACCCAGTTGCCCCTTCACTGATGCTTCTTAAGCTCCCTACCCCCTTAGATGGGAAAGAATGGCTAGAATTGGCCAGAATTGGGTATTTCCCTTTCCTAATGTGGGTTAGGCTCTAGTAAAGCCCTCTGCAAATTAGGCTCTGGTTAGTTTCTGCTGAGGGCAGACCTTGTTAAGAACAGAGTGCTCTGGAGAATTTCCAAATGGTTCCTTTTCTTCTCCTCCTGCCACAAGCATGAGGGGATTTTCCCCAGTTTTCACTGGGGTTGTTGGTAAAGCAAACATGTGGGGCTCCTCCATGACTAGGTCTCCCTGGAGATTTTAACTCCAATTTATTTGCCTCTAGCAATTCAATTACAGTTGAGATTTTTCTACCCTGGCATTGGTTCCTGCAGAGATTTCTGCTTATATAAGGTTTGATCTTCTGTATTTACCTGTCTCCAGTTTTGGGGTAGCAGTTTGCTCTGTGACCTCACTTTCTTTGGGATTTAAGAAGAGTTGCTGATTTTTCAGTTTGTTTGGCTTTTTAGTTGTTGTTAGGATGGATTGACTATTTCTAACTTGCTTCCAGGTATACTTTTTAAAAGTAAGCTGTCTCTGGGCATTAGACGGAGTTTTGTTTTATTTTGTTATATTTGTTTTGTTTCTTTCTAATATCCATGGGGATATTACACTTTTTACATTGGATTATTTCGTTCATTGGGATTAGATATTAAATACAATTGAACTATAACACCATTTTAACATCTTGAGAAACATATTTTAATAAAGAATGAGCCATAAAGTTAAATTTAGCTTTTTCTGTAAACATTTGGATGCATCTATCCCTTTGAATTAGTGTTTTCGTATTCTTTGGGTAAATACCTAATAGTGTAGTTGCTGAATCATGGGGTAGTTTTATTTTTAACTTTTTGAGGAACCTCCATACTGTTTTCCAGAGTGGCTGTGCCAGTTTTCTTTCCCACCAAGAGTGCAAGAGCATTCCCCTTTCTCTGCATCTTTGCCAACACCTGTTGTTTCATGTGTTGTTGATTTTAGCCATTCTGACAGGTGTGAGGTAATATCTCATTATAGTTTTGACTTGTATTTCCCTGAAAAGTGATATTGAGCATCTTTTCTTGTGCCTTTTGGTCATCTACATATCTTCTTTGGAGGAATATCTGTTCATGTCTTCTGCCTTTTTTTTTTTTTTAAAGATTTATTAGAGAACGAGAGGGCACAAGCAGGGGGAGCAGCAGAGGGAGAGGGAAAAGCAGGCTCCCCATTGAGTAGGGAGCCTGTGTGTGGCTCCATCCCAGGACCCTGGGATCATGACCTGATCCAAACGCAGACACTTAATGGACCGAGTCACCCAGGCAACCCCGGGTGTGTTGAGTTTTGTAAGTTCTTTATGTATTTTGGATACTAACTCCTTATTAGATATGTCATTTGCAAATATCTTCTCCCATTCTGTAGGTTATTTACTTCTCTCTGCGAAGGTTTTTGTGTGTGTGGGTGTGTGTGTGCTAGTAAAGCTTTATTTACAAAAATGGATGGACAGTGGGTTTGGCCCCTGAGTCATAGTTTGCTAAAGCCTGGACTATGGGAATAAAAGTGTTTATCTCTGTAAAACCAGTTGGAATAGAATCCTATGTTTAGAGACACTCAGAGGAGTTCTCTTGCTGAAAGTAAGCTCTTATAGAGGGAGAAGGCAGGAATCTGTGGATGTAGAAGAGCAGACGACAATGATGGCTAGAGGGGAGGTGAAGCTTTGGGAAGTGATAGGGACACCCTCCAAATTCAGGAGGTTTTGCTAGTCTTCTAATAGAAGCAGAAAGCAAATTATTTGCCCCCCGACAGTAGCAGCGCTGACCAGACCAGTGGGAGCAATGTAAATACATAAAGATAGTGGTAGGGTCATAGAAGGTGGCAGTTAACAAAGAAGGGCTCAGAAGAGCAGTAAACCATGATGAAAATAGGGCAGGAGCAACAGTACAATGATTAAGAGGAAAAGCTCAAGTAAGAAGAATACTCAGAGACTTATCCTGTGCCCATGGAAACAGAAATAGCTGAATGACTCGTTGGGCCAACTTTCAAGCCATAATCATATGTAGAGCAAAAGGAGTTGTGCAGAAGCTTTTTATTTTGATGACATCCCAATAGTTTATTTTTGCTTTTGTTTCCCAACTTGTCTCAGGAGACCTATCTAGAAGGAAGTTGCTGTGCCCAGTGCTAAAGAGGTTACCTGCTGCCTCTGTTCTCCTCTAGGATTTTTATGGTTTTAGGTCTCAAATGTAGGTCTTAAATTCATGTTGAATTTATTTTTGTGTATGGTATAAGAAAGTGGTCCAGTTTCATTCTTTTGCGTGTTGCTCTCCATTTTTTCCAACACCATTTGTTGAAGAGACTGTTTTTCCCATTGGATATTCTTTCCTGCTCTGTTGAAGATTAATTGACCATACAGTTATGGGTTCATTTCTGGGTTTTCTCTCCTTTCCTATTGATCTGCGTGTCTATTTTTGTTCTAGTACCATAGTGTATTGATTACTATAGCTTTGTAATATAACTTGAAGTTCAGAATTTTGATGCCTCCAGCTTTGCTTTTCTTTTTTAAAGATTTCTTTGGCTATTCTAGGTCTTATTTGAGAGTTTTTCTTTTTTGATACCAGAGTGAAGTATGACATTAAACTTATCTGATGGAAAGATAATATTCTTTCTGTACCTGATGGAGAACCTATTGTTCATCATATTTTCTTACATCTGTATGTGAATATATGGTGCTTTATAGTCTATGAGTCATGTTTAATATTTACAAGCATTTAAATGGGTAGTTAGTTGCTGAAATTTTCCACCTAGGCCTTCAGACTAAATAGGGCTCATGAGTTCATTCCTAATTTGTTACATTTACATTATTATTTAATTTGTGGTGAATCCAAGTATTTCAGTGATCTCCACTCAGTGAGTTAATTTGTTTTAGAATATTGACTAGCAATGCTTATTTCTTGAATAGTTTTTTTTACCCAAGATAGTTAAGAACTTACTATTCATTATAAAGGTCTCTGCCAGCTAAATGTTGAGAGTATGGAGAAAAATGACCTGTTACTTTTTATGCAGCTTATTTCATAATAGTTTTTGTAGGTGTGATGTTAAAACACTTGAGTCTCTTTCAGGGATCTCAAGGTTATCTTTTTCTAACTATAGGTGTGGAGTTAATTTTCTTAATTTTCAACCAAAATAACATACCTTGTAACAGATTGAGTACAGAAGCTATTTTGAAAACTCATATAGAATGTAGCAGTGCTAAGGATTTTAAAACTCTGAAAGGAACATCTCTTTTGTGTGCCCTTGAAAGAATGTATATTCTGCTTTAGATGGGAAGAATGTTATGTAAATATAAGTGTGCTCATGTTGGTTGATAGTGTTGCTCCAGTCTTCTGTAACCGCCCTAATTTTTTTGTCTACTTGTTTTGTTAATTCCCAAGAGTGATAGGTTGAAATTTCCTATTTATTTGTGGATTTTCCGATTTCTTCTTTTAGCTCTACTGGTTTTTGTTTCATGTAGTTTGATACTATCTTGTTTGGTAGATACATATTTATGATATATCATAAATATAATATATATGTGATTTATATATATAACATATATATAAAATATATATAAAACATGTGTATGTATATATATATATATATATATATATAAATATATATATATATAAAGATTTTATTTATTTACTTGACAGAGATACGACGAGAGGGGGAACACAAGCAGGGGGAGTGGGAGAGGGAGAAGCCAGCTTCCTGCTGAGCAGGAAGCCCGACGCAGGGCTCCATCCCAGGACTCCAGGATCATAACCCGAATGGAAGGCAGCTGCTTAGCTAGCTAAGCCACCCAGGCGGCCTGCTTTTCATTTTCTTTTTAAAATTCCCATCCCAATTTCTGTCTCCTTAAAATTATTTTGTCCGAAGAATTCTCTTTAGTATTTCTTTTAATATAGGCACACTGATAACCAGTTCTCTGTGTTTTGCCTGGAAAAAAAAATCTTTATTTTCCATTCATTTTATTAAAGATACCTTCACTGGGGGCGCCTGGGTGGCTCAGTGGGTTAAGCCGCTGCCTTCGGCTCGGGTCATGATCTCAGGGTCCTGGGATCGAGTCCCACATCGGGCTCTCTGCTCAGCAGGGAGCCTGCTTCCTCCTCTCTCTCTCTGCCTGCCTCTCTGCCTACTTGTGATCTCTCTCTGACAAATAAATAAATAAAATCTTAAAAAAAAAAGATACCTTCACTGGATGTAGAATTCTTGCTTCACAGTTTTGTTTATTCAGTACTTGAAACATTATTTTATGTTTTGGCTTGTAAATGTTTTCATAAGTCTTCCTGTAATTCTTATTCTTTTTTTTTTTTTGTGTCTAATGCCCAGTGTGCACTGGGCATTTTGAATGTAATCACGAGTAGATGGAGAGGCAGGCAGAGAGAGAGAGAGAGGAGGAAGCAGGCTCCCTGCTGAGCAGAGAGCCCGATTCGGGACTCGATCCCAGGACCCTGAGATCATGACCTGAGCTGAAGGCAGCGGCTTAACCCACTGAGCCACCCAGGCGTCCTGTTTGGTTATTTCTTATAGCTCATATATATGTTGAGATTTTTCTTTTGTTCATACATGGTGTTCATCTTTGTGACTTTAGTCTTGAACATATTATTCAGTTATTTTAAATTTTTTATAGCACTAACATTTAAGCTATATCTGAGTTTTTTGATTGTTTTGTTTCTTGTCAGTATGTTTTCTCGTGTTTCTTTTTATACCTTACAATTTCTTATTCAAATCTGGATACATTTTGGGGCACCTGGCTCGATCAGTTGGACAGAGATTTATATCTTGATTTTGGGATCATGAGTTTGAGTCCCATGTTGGGTACAGCAATTCCTAAAAAAAAAAAAAAAAAGAAAAGAAAAGAAAATTAAAAACTGAGTATGTATCAAAGACAATATGTAGTAATATCATAGATAGTATATATCAAAGAGACTGAGATAAATAGGGTTTACGTATGGAAACAGGCATGTCTTTTCCGTTAGTAGGGTTTTAGTGTATTTATGTGGAGGGGACAGTTAAGGCAATTCAGTCAAGAATTCGTTGAAGTTTGGGGATTTTTTTGTTGGTATGGTTTATGATTGCTCACAGGTGTCTCACAGTCTTCAGAATCCTTTGTTACCTTACGTCTGGAGTGAGGCCTAGTTTCCCAGAGTCATTTTTTTAGCATCTGCTCCTTTATATCTCCTCTTTGTGTCTGTCCTTCTGAGAAGGATTTTCTGCACTCTTTTTTTCTCCCCCATGGGAGTGAACTGTTGATTCTGCTTACTAGCCTAGTGGCTAGCTTAGTGGTAAGGGGGTGGAGTCTAGTCGAAGACTGGAAGATGCTCTTCTTTCTGGTTCTGATTCAGCCACAGTCTGAGGGTAGGCTTTGTCTCTGTGGTGAGGTGGGGTGGGGTTGGTGGGTAGGTTCAGTTTTACCAATGATCCTCCGCCTCTCCACTCTGTAAGGTGTTTATAATAGTGTGGACTCTGACATACCTCTGTCCTTCCTAACAGTGTTAGAGGATATTTTTTCTGTGCTCTTTCCTTACCTGCTCTCTTTCCCTGCCCTAAGGAAGATGATACTTGCTCTTTTTCTTCTTCCCCCACTGAAGTGTTTTGTGTTGAGGAAAGATAGAGGAATTTACAGGTACTGTTGCTTCTTTCTCTCAGGCTTGTACCTGGAGTGAGGCCTGCCTCCAGGCTTTCTTCTGAGCCCCTAAGGGAGTGTATGGAGAACAGCCTATAGGTGGATGTGAATCCCTCTGTGTTTTGGGTCCTAGAGGATCATTACTCAAGCAAGTTTTTAGCCTTCAGTAATACATTTTAAGCTTTTGCTGAGTTCTTTCTTGACTTTGTCACTCATGGTCCTCTCTGTAAATAACTGCTAGTTTCTTGTCTCTCCTTGAGTTAGAGTTCTAGTTGGCTGGTTGCCTTTTGGTAAGTTGTAATACAACTGTGATTTTGCACATCATCCAGCTTTTGTTTTATTTTTATGGTTAAGAGCAGTGCTCTTTCTGTTTTTCTATATACTAAGCAGAATCCTTTCCCCACTACATTTTGGTTTTAATTTGAGAGATATAGGCAAGTTCCTTCTTAGACATGAAACATGACCTTAGACAAGGTGAATCATCTGTCAGTGTATATGTCAATATTGTCTTACACGATAGAAAACATTCTAGATGTTTTATGTATTACACTAAATATCGAAAATGAAAAGGTAATGAAAATGAAATTCACATTTATTTATAGGTATAATAATTCATGCATTGATACTGAGGTAGCAGCAGGATGGTTGCTTTATGGTAGCCTAGCCTATGTGCTAATGAATGAATCATAATATTTTTATTGGTATACAGTACTACAGTCATATTTATAATACTGTATTAGAATTATTTACTAATTTCAGGAACAAAGCATCCATAAAACCAATTCAGAAGAGGGGTTCTCATTGTCCAGGCCTCCTTGTTGCATAACCAAAGGATTGGCAACTGGTGTTTATCTTTTCCCTGGAAGACTTGGAGATTAAAAGCTTTATAGATAAGGGTGGTCTTGATTATAAACCTGATGGCATTTTCACAAAACAGTAGAGTTAGTCTGTCCCTTTCTTCCTTAAATCCTGGTGCTTGCTTCTTTTCCTTACTAATATATGTCCTTTGTGGCATTTTTTTTTTCTTGATAGGGCACTTTCATCTACCTTAAACACCTATTCTAGCAAATACCTTTACTTCTCAATGATTTTTTAAAAATATTTTATTTATTTATTTGTCAGAGAGAGAGGGAGAGAGAGAGAGCACAGGCGGACAGAATGGCAGACAGAGGCAGAGGGAGAAGCAGGCTCCCTGCCAAGCAAGGAGCCCGATGTGGGACTGGATCCCAGGACGCTGGGATCATGACCTGAGCCGAAGGCAGCGGCTTAACCCACTGAGCCACCCAGGTGTCCCTCAATGATTTTTTTTTTTAATGGCATCTGGGATCTCATCTGCTGTCTCTTGGTAGGCAGAAGCTGCTTCTCCTGTTATCTTGACATTTTTAAAGCCAAACCTTTTTCTAAAATTATCAAACCAGGGGCGCCTGGGTGGCTCAGTGGGTTAAAGCCTCTGCCTTCAGCTCAGGTCATGATCTCAGGGTCCTGGGATTGAGCCCCGTATCCAGCTCTCTGCTCAGTGGGGAGCCTGCTTCCCCTCTCTCTCTGCCTGCCTCTCTGCCTACTTGTGATCTCTGTCTGTCAAATAAATAAATAAAATCTTTAAAAAAAATAAATAAAATTATCAAACCATCCTTTGCTAGCATCAGATTCTCCAGCTTTAGATCCTTCACTTTCCTTTTGCTTCAAGTTGTTTTACTTCTTGATCATGTTAGATAGATATGCCTTTATTATAGCATTTCCACACCCACAGAAAAGCTGCTTTGCAGTATGAGATAAAAAGGTATTTAGCAAAAAATGTAAGGTCTTTGCACTTGCTAGTGTAGATGCAGTGATGGCTTCATGAATTTCCTTATGCTGGATTCATTTATCTTGAAATGATGGGTAGCTGCAGACCTTTCAACCTGTAGTACATATCAAGCAATTCAACTTTTTCTTGTCATGACTTTTCTATGTTCTTGGAAGCACTTCCAGCATCACTAGAGTCAGTTTGTATGCGTCCTATGGTGTTATTCAAGGTTTACTATATTGTACTGCACATAATGAAAAATATGCAAGAATTGTGAGAGATTACTTTTTTCATATTTTTATTCTTTTCAGCGTAACAGAATTTATTGTTTATGCACCACACCCAGGGCTCCATGCAATATGTGCCCTCCATAATACCCACCACCTGTATCCCCCAACCTCCCACCCCCCACCCCTTCAAAACTCTCAGATTGTTTTTCAGAGTCCATAGTCTCTCATGGTTCACCTCCCCTTCCAATTTTCCTCAACTCCCTTCTCCTCTCCATCTCCCCATGTCCTCCATGTTATTTGTTATGCTCCACAGATAAGTGAAACCATATAATAATTGGCTCTCTCTACTTGACTTAATTCACTCAGCATAATCTCTTCCAATCCTGTCCATGTTGATACAAAAGTTGGGTATTCATCCTTTCTGATGGAGGCATAATACTCCATAGTGTATACAGACCACATCTTCCTTATCCATTCGTCCGTTGAAGGGCATCTTGGTTTCCACAGTTTGGCAACCGTGGCCATTGCTGCTATAAACATTGGGGTACAGATGGCCCTTCTTTTCACTAATCTGTAGCTTTGGGGTAAATACCCAGTAGTGCAATTGCAGGGTCATAGGGAAGATCTATTTTTAATTTCTTAAGGAATCTCCACACTGTTTTCCAAAGTGGCTGCACCAACTTGCATTCCCACCAACAGTGTAAGAGGGTTCCCCTTTCTCCACATCCTCTCCAACACATGTTGTTTCCTGTCTTGTTAATTTTGGCTATTCTAACTGGTGTAAGGTGGTAGAGAGATCACTTTTTACTGCAGTATGCTGCTTACTAGACAGATAAACTGCTTACCCAGAGATGCTAATGTCACATGGTATTTTAAGCAGTACTGGCAATACATGAACTCACCACAATAGCAACAGGAGGTGGGTATGAAACTGTTACAGTGGCACAGTATGTACTACAGTTAATTATATGCAGTTATCACTTAATGCCACATCTTTATGTGTCTCTTGACTATAAATGGTATCGTGTACAATCTAGGTGTTGTATGTATAAGTTGTGATCACTTTTTATAATGGATTTGTCATTTACTACCATAAAAATATGCAAAATAATTTTGCTCCTAAAGCAATGTCTTTAGTATTTACATTTAGTTGTGTTTGTGACCTTTTTTTTCTTTTTTTTTGGTATTTCTAGGCTACGTGGTTTGTCTTTGTTTTCAAATTGTTGCAAATCTCCAAAAAAAAATTTCCAATACATTTATTGAAAAAAAAAATCCGTGTATAAGTGGGCCTACACAGGCCAAACCTGTATTGTTCAGTCAAGTGTACTTTCAAATGTGGCTTTTGTAGTCCAGCTGAGATGCAGAAGGTGGTGTTAGCTGTAGAATTTTAAAATCCCTAGCACTTTATTTAATTCTAGAGATTTTTAGTAAATATGTAAATAATTTAAGGTTGGTAAGACAAATGGTTTTAAAATATCCTTTGGTCAGTTCTAGATTCTTTGTTCTCTTAGCTGGTTATTTTGCACACACCTGATAATAAGAGAGAACACAAATAAGGTGAGTAGCATTGTTCCTTAAAAGGCGGTAGGTAACCGGTAGGTAAGACACATTTATATATGGTATAGTTAAGAGTAGTTTAGATATAGAAGAGAGCAGAATGATACATATGCATGTATTTACTTATGGATATAAGTAGACATATGTAATGTATCTGTAACATACATAATTTATATTAAAATAGGTAAAACCCCTTTAATAAGAAATTCAAGATGAATTGATATTGGTGATAAGGTTTTTAATTTATTTTTAATAAAAGAGTTATTTGCTTTGGGTAATACTCTATGAGATATATTATTTTTCTCTGTGGCATTTTACTATAAGGAAGAAGCAGTACATACTTATTAACTTGCCATATGAAATTAAGATAATTGATTTAGAATTTAAGTGTATGTGAACATTTAAGGAAGTACTTGAAGGGATAAAAGGATATTTCGAAGTAAATTAAGTAGTTAGGAAACTTATAGTGTGGAAATAATAGGACTGTAGGCATTAATATTAAGTTGTTTAAATGATTAGCTCCTGGCTGATTTTAGCTGTTTATGCTTTCTAAATTGAATGGCAATTCCGTTGTGAAATTTTAGTTGTTAGAAAAATTTTTGCTTAATCAAGTAAAAGTTTTAGTAAATTTCAATCCTTATTTTCTGATTAGCTACAAAATAGTATTTTATCAGTCGTAACCCCCCAACTCTTCTTAAAAGGGAGTATTCTAAAGAACCTAAATTATTACAAATGGAAAGAAAATTTATAATCTCCCCTTATATAGAAAACACAACATGGAGGATTTGAAGTTAATTTAGAGAGTGGTATCCTATTGATAGATAATTGGCTTTCTTGTGCAAAATGGAACTGAAATAATAGCCTAGGGATAGATTTATCCCATGGTTAAAAACATTAGCTTCACAAGTTACCCAGATGAGTCTCAGCATTTCTGTTACCAGCTCTGCATTTGGATCACTTAACCTCTCTAAATCTGTTTATTCGTCAGTTAAAATGGAGTCAATATTATTGCTTCCTCACAGCGGGTATTGTAAACATTAAATGGATAATGCATGTGTTTGCTATGGTCACTGACACATAATGTTCAATAAATGTTAGCTATTATTACAAAATAGAGAGTCAGTTAAATGTAGAGGATAGAACGTTAAGTGTAGAGGATATAGACCTTGAACCCAGGTCTAGGTTTGAAATTTCATTACATGTGAACCTTTTATTATGCGCCTCTGCTTTTGGCATAGCATAGATGGGAGGAAGACAAAGTCTAGGGGGTCTAGACTTTCATCCCCTTTTTATGCTTTTTCATTTAGACTAATCTAGTGAGTGGCTTTTAATGGTTTTTATGTTACAGACTCCATTATGAATCTAAAATTTTTGAGTCCTCTTTTTAAAGGAAAATACACATATGCAAAATTTTATGCACAACTTGGATGGGTTTGTGCTGTTTCCTTTAGTTTATCTGTGTAACACCTGTCCTTGGAGAAACAATTGATTTCAGCACAAAATTATTAGAAGGAAGATGGGGTTGCATCCCAAAGTAACTAAGACAAGGGAAATAGCTGTAATTTGTAGGTTGCTTTTTATGCAATGTCTTTATGTATGTAAGAATTTTACATATTACTTTGTTTTCTTAGTAGTAATGAAGTTACCAGTCGTGACCCAGAAATGCCCAGGATCTTGTCAAAGGCCAGATATCACTTGTATGAGAAGAATATTCTGTGAACAAAACCGTTTTAGTGTAGTCTTGTACTAATGAAGTAGAGGTACCAACAAGACATTTATTGACTGATTACTTACTATGTGCCTGTACATTCCCTGCTAAGCCCTTTACATCCATTTCATCCATGTAAAAGTAGATTCCACTGTTAATCCCATTTTGTAAATAGAAAATCTCAGATTTAGGCTTAGATTTTGCTTGAGCTTACACAACTTTTAATGGGAGACTTTTGGATTCAAACCTAAGTCTGTCTATAAAGCTACATGCTCTTACCTCCAATGCCAAGTTACCGAACGTAAAATGTTTAGTATTTTAGTTAAGTTGTGCTGTCCTCCCTTATCGTGGGTGCTCCTTTATATGTTTTACAAATGTAAAATTTTTGTTTGCTCTTTTGAAATGATGAAATACCTTTTCTTCTCTGGTTCCCCAAACTGTAGTTGTAATTAATATCTCTGATACTGATAGGTAATGTGAAATAAACTTTTAATATCATATAATCTATTTTCTGAGAATTTATTATGAAAATTTAGGGGAGAATTTTTTTTGTTTTAAGGTGTTGTAACAGGGCACCTGGGTGGCTCAGTTGGCTAAGTATCTGACTCCTGATTTTGGCTCAAGTCATGATCCCTAGGTTGGGATTGCAAGGTTTGAAACTGAGTCTTGTGTGGGGCTCTGCACTGGGTGTGGAGCCTGCTTAAGATTCTCACTCTCTGGGGACCATGGGTGGCTCATTGGTTGAGCATCTGGCTCTTGATTTCGGTCCAGGTTGTGATCTCATGGGTTGTGGAATTGAGCCTATGGTTGGGCTCTACACTCGGGGGGAAATCTGCTTGGGATTCTCTTCTGTCCCTCTGCCCCTCCTCTGCTTGTGTGCTTGCTCCCTCTCTTTTTCTCTCTCAAATAAATACTTCTTAAAAAAAAAAAAGGTATGTTGTAACTTGGCAGTGTATTGTTTGAAGACATTAAGCCAAAACCAACTGGCTTATTTGAGATGCAGTTTTCTAGTAGACTTTGATCTGGAAGAGCTAGGATGGCAAGTTGTAGAAAGCTTTTATTATTTGATTCTGATGAGGAAACAGATTCTATAGGTGAGTTTATTATAAAAACATATTTACAATACCATAAATAGTTTATTGTAAACTGAATTAGATTATAATTTAAAAGTGCTTAGCTTAAATCAGTTGATAGCAGTTTTTTCAAGTGTATTTGTACTTTTTCTTCTTTGGCTTAAAATAGCTATATACAAGCTGGGTTATTTGAACAGTTTATTTCCTAATCTTTCGTATTATATAAGACCTACTGCTTTTGGTTCTGGGTGCCAATAGAAGTCCTTCTACACTCCTGATGATGTTTTTTTCTCCTGGACTTCTCATTTTGGCTCTGTCCCTTTACAGCCCTCTACCTGGGTGTCTTCTGGCAGCCTTACCTGACTTTTCCCTCAATCATCTCAAAAGAACTTGGTATTCATCTGATAATTGTATTGGTCAAATTTGTTAATTTACACTTTATAGAGTTTTCCTTTCTTCTGTATAGGGGAAGTTATTTATACTTAATATTGACTTTAAAACTATGATTAGCTCAATTTTTTGAATATGAATTTTTAATAATTTTTAGGTTTTTGGCTGGGAATGTAACCCTGTATTGTAAAATTATTTTCACAGGATAGACTCACATGTTTAAATGTCACTTTGATATAAAGTGTTATATTTTCAGTGACTGCTTGTTTAGTTAAAAATGAGGCAACCTGGGGCACCTGGGTGGCTCAGTGGGTTGACCTTTTGATTTCAGCTCAGATTGTGGTATCAGGGTTGTGAGATTGAGACCCATATTGCATCAGGCTCTCTGCTCAGTGGGGAGTCTACTTGGGATTCTTTCTCTCTCTTTCCCTCACTCCCCTTTCTTCCCCTCCCCCTATTCTCACTTTCTCTTACTTTCCCTTTCTTTCTCTTAAATAAATCTTTTTTTAAAATGAGGCAACTTTTTAAAAATTGAGTTTGACTAATATTGCATTTGTAATAATTTGGATAGGTTATATAGAAGATTTGTGTATTCTTGGAGGTAAGAGTTTAGGTAGTTAACTAATTGCTGGTGTATGGAGTTTATATCTCAGGGAAATATGAAGTGTCTTAAAATAATCATATTTGTTTGGTAGGTGTACAATGACATGAATTTTACTGTCTCCTTGTCCCCAAACAGAAGAATTGGTTAATCACATAAAACAAACAAGATATATTGAGAAAGGTATCTAGTCTGTTCGAAAAGTAGAAGTAGACTAAATGGGTTTCAAAGACTTTGGGGTTTTATTTGATCAATTTAGAATGCTAACTTTACTTTTATATGTGCTAACTGTATGTATAAAAGAGAAAGGTGAACCAGTTTTAACATTCTTCAGTTTGTATCTGAAAGCAGTATTTTAGAAATATTTGCTTTTTAGTAGGACTTTTTTCATTGGACTTGAAAACATATTCTGTATTTTCTAATAGATTTCTTAACCAGAGGTGGTTATTAGGCAGTTGTAGTTTCTAGAATTTATCTGTGAGTTTGGAACCAAGAAAGAGCCTTCTTAGGGAACTGAAATCACTGTTGTGAAGCCTTTAGACATTATGTAGGAAGCTTTTATTTCAGAGTATATATTCCATATATAATTTTAACCATTTGATAATATGGTTTCTTGGTACACAGGTAATGATGTAAAAACTTAAGAACAAGAAAATTATAAGTTAGAATCTTTTTCTACTAAAGGGATAGGGAAATATATTTCAGGAGTACCTATTTGAAAAGAGTAAAGAAATTGATTTATTAAAAATGGTATTTGTTTGCCATGTATTAGCCTGGAGAAATGAAGTATATATGGGATTTCTATTTGGTATTAATAAAAATAGAATTTTATATTGTGAACTTTTTGTTGCTTGTTTGTATTTTGTTGGTGAAGTTTTCTAAGTTTTATGGTCAGTAAGTAATACCAACTTTGGTGTAATATATTACTGATAAGTTACTGTGAAAGGTGGAACCATTTGATTTAAATCTAGTATAGAAAACATTATTCATGAACTATTTAAGTCTGCCTTCTTGCACTTTGGAGAAATGGGTGATTCTAAAGGAAGGAGAATACAAAATGAGCAGAGATCAAATGCTTAAGCAAATCGATTCTAAAAGGCTAAAACTGAAATAATGGTAGTGTTTAATTTTAACCTAAAGAATAAAATAAATATCCATGAGTCCATACTGATAGAAACAAATGATGAATAAACTGATGGAGCTGAAAGGACAAATCTTAACACAGAATTCCAAATAATAATTGTGGATTCTACTCTTGAGGGGTAGAGCTTAATTGTCCTCTATTTTAGTGTGGGGTAGACTTAGCAACTCATCTTGAAAGCTGAGTACATGTTTTCCAGGCAGAAAAGAGGACTGTACTGGGCATTTTAGACATAGTGTAAATAAAAGCATTGGGATAGCAAAGCATGTTCTTCCAGTGTCTGTTACGAAGATATATGTATGCTGGGTTACATTATTTGGATTTCATCCTGTTTTGGTGGGTCAGACATTAGAGGATACAAGACTTCCTGACAGTTTTACAATATGACATAAAGGTGGATCTTGAAATAAGAGACTGAGAGGTAATATAGATTAGAGAAGAAATAGAAGTAGAAGTGAATAATATTATAGAAGCCAAGGTCAAAGAGTGTTTAAGGAAGATCTTTAGTGTGAGGTTCCTTTAAAAAAAAAAAAATACCCGCATACACAAACACCCTATAAAGACAGACTTGAGAAATTTGGTTTGGAAATTCATAGACTGCCTGTGACTCTGAAGTACCTCTGGAGGAATAGGTGAGGAAAGGCTACGTTACAGTGGGTTGAGAAGTGAATGAGAAGAGGGAAGTAGAGGAAATCAAGACTTCTTATTGGTGGGAAGGAGGGAGATGAAGTAAGCGGAAGTCTAGCACGGGAGATACGGTTAAAGGAGGGCTAGTTGAAGATGAGAGCTGTGTTTATACACTGAGAAGATCTTAGTGGAAGAACTGAAGACACATGTTAAGGGAGAAGTTAAGTAATTACTTAAGGAGAGTGTTCCAGAGGAACTGGAGATGATGGACTGAAGATTTTTATGCAAGTGTTAATTTTGAAATGAGTGATACTGCCTCCTCACAGATAAACCATAAGGAAGTTTGGAGGTATATATAAATTTGGAAAGTCATTATATGGAGAAGAAAGTTGAGGTTTATTTCTATGGCTTCTGTTTTTATCTCTGAGGAAGAAAACGGTTTTGAGTCTGGAGAAAGTTGAAATGTTAAAGGGCCTTGAAAAATGTGTTTTGGGGTTGGAATGGTCACTGCAATGAAAAGAAAATGGAATAAATTTGGAGTGGTTGAAAATCTTGCCAAATAAATCAAAATGCAATAGTTTGTTAAAAGGATACCATGTTATAATCAAGTGGGTAGAGCTTTTCCAGGAATTCAATTTTTAACATCTAAAAATTAATTAGCATAATTCACCATATTATAAATTAAAAGAGAAAAACCATATGATTATCTTAATGTAGAAGAAACATTTGACAAAATACAACACTCAATCACTCATAATGAAAATACTCAGTAAACTTAGAAAAAAGAGAACTTTAGCAGCACCTGGGTGGCACAGTTGGTTAAGTGTCCAACTCTTGGTTTTGGCTGAGGTCCTGATCTCCCATTGTGGGATCAAGCCCCGATTGGGCTTTGCACTCAGCATGCAGTCTGCTTGATAATCTTTCTCCCTCTCCTTCTGTCCTTCTGCCCCTCCCCCCGTGTGTGGTCTTTCTCCCTTTCTCTAAAATAAATAAATACATCATTAAAAAAGGAGAGCACTTTCTAAACTTGATAAAGAGCATCTATGAAAAACTGTAACAGCTAACACAATACTGAATAGTGAAGACTGAGTCTTTCTACCTAAGATCAAGAGCAAGATAAGGATGTTCATTCTCAACACTTCATTGTAATGGAAGTTCTCTCCAATATAAAGAGGCAAGAAAAAAAAAAAGAAAAGAAAAGGCACCTAGCCTAAAAAGGAAAAAGTAACACTGTCTATTTGCAGGTCATTTGGCTATTTGTGTAGAAAATATAAATGGAGAAATATACCTTGTTAATAGTTGGGAAGACTTGATGTTACTGTGATATGAATTCTCTCAAAATGGATCTGTAAATGCAATGCATTTCCAATAAAAATCCCAGCAGGTTGTTTTTATAGAATCAAATAAGATGATTCTAGAAGGCATATAGAAATGTAAAAGCCTAGAATAACCAAAACAACTTTGAAAAAGGACAAAAAATTTGGAGAGCTAACATTACTTAATTTGAAGACTTAATAGAAAACCCCAGTAATTATAATAGTGTGATACTGACATATAGGTAGACAGGTAGAACAATGGGACGGAAGAGAGTATCCAGAAATAAATCCACCCATATACAGATTACTGATTTTTTAAAAAGATGCAGTGGTAATGTGCAGAATGGACAGTCTTTTAAAGAAATGATGCTGTATAAATGAGAAATAAACTTTAATCCATACTTCATACTATATTTTAAAGAATTAACTCAGAAAGGAACATTGATTTAAATGCAAAACTGAAAGTATAAAACTATTAAAAAACATGAAAAAGAATCTTTGTGTTCTCTGCTTTGTCAATGATTTCTCAGATAAATCAAGATCCATAAAAGAACAAATTCACAAATTGGAGTTCATAAAAAGGCAAAACTTTTGCTATTTAAAAGACATTTTGCAAAGAATGAAAGGATAAGCTGGAGACTGGGAGAAAAATCCTGCCAAACATATATCTTTGATAAAGGACTGATACATGCGAGCGCACAAAACCTAACAATAAGAGAAAAAAACATTTAAAACATTGGGAAAAGATTTTAAAAGATTTTTAACAGTTCACCACAGATGATGGATGGCAAAAGGCAATGAAAAAGTGCTCAACGTTAGCTATTAAGATAATGTAAATTCAAATCAAATGAGATAGTAGTATATACCTACTAGAATGGTTACAACTTAAAGGACTGACCATACCAAGTGTTTGTGAGATGTGGAGGAACTGGCATACTCCTAAAGTGCCACTGGGACTATAAAATAGAATAACTCCATTGGAAAAGTTTGGCAGTTTCTTAAAAAAAGTTAAACGTATACCTATCATGTGATGTAGCCATTCTACTTTTAGTTACCCAAGAGAAAAAGAAATTTATGTTCATGGTAAGACTTATACATGAATGTTAATAGCACCTTTATTTATAATAGTAAAAAAAACTAGGGGTGCCTGGGTGGCTCAGTGGGTTAAGCCGCTGCCTTCGGCTCAGGTCATGATCACAGGGTCCTAGGATCGAGTCCCGCATCGGGCTCTCTGCTCAGCAGGGAGCCTGCTTCCTCATCTCTCTCTGCCTGCCTCTCTGCCTACTTGTGATCTCTGTCAAATAAATAAATAAAATCTTAAAAAAAATAGTAAAAAAACTACAGATGACCTAACAGTCTATCTATAGGTGAATGAATTGACAGGCTGTGGTGTATCTGTACAGTAAATTACTACTCAGTGAAAAGGAATGAAACTCTTGATATGTTGCAAGAAAACAAGCAAATCTCAAAATAATTTTGCTGAGTGAAAGAAGGCAGACAGGAAAGTATATACTGTATGATCTCATTTATTTAGAATTCTAAACTATGAAAACTATAGTGACAGAAAGCAGCGGGTGGGATAAAAAGGGAGGGATTATCAAGGTGGACAAGGAGACTTAATATTTTGATTGAAATAGATGCATGAGTGTATATATATGTCAAACCTTATCAAATTGTGTATTTAAATAGTTGCAGTTTATTGTATGTTAATTAAACTCAACGAAACTGTTTAATAATTTAGAAGAAAACAAAAACTTTTTTGCCAAGGTATTTGTGATATAGTTGAAATGTGAAAGGACAAAAAAATGAGTTAAAATATTATTATTTGGAAAAAGGGATCACATACATTATCTTGATAGCCTTAAATAGTTGCCAGTGGTATTTTTAAAAATACTGTTATTTCTCAGTGTTTGAATGTCTTTCTTCATGTAATATAAAGTTACTGAGAAAAATGACACTACTCTTCTCTTTTCCCCCTCCTTTTTTTTTTTTTTAAGGAGTGACAGTTCATTCAGATTCTTTGTATTCTTCTTCGTCTATATTTGTCAGTTTGCTGTTCATGTACTCCAAGCTGCAGGATTTCACAATTGGGGCAACTGGTAAGTCATTTACTTTAATTACTTTAGTTTTAATCTGTTTATCTAGTATCTCTACGTAATTTTGGCTTCCTAAAAATAGTTGACATAGAAAAGCCAGATCAGCAAAAGTAAACAGATGTGAAAATGGTAAAAAATGCAATTTAAAAAATATCAAAGGCATAACCTTTGGGCAAACCATTCTGAAAATTATGTTGTCGTTTTTAAAAATAGCATATTGTATCTAGTTTAAATGAAATGTGTATGTAACAGGCACTAAGAGGAATAGTTAAAAGAATACTGAGAAACTGTCAAATAGCTGGGCCAAGGATTGTGAAAGGGAAAGAAAAGAACTTCTAAGACTTAAGGAAAAAGGTATCTATTATGTGTAAAGCACTATTTAGGTATTGTGACATATATTTCCATGCACACACAAATACACACATGCACATGGACACATATCTTTGGAAAATGGGATCAGTGAAATGTTCACTCTGTGGGAGACACTCAGAAACTGAAACTAAATTATTTAGACTCAGGTTAGGAGATAATGGCAGATTGGTATCTCTCTTCATACACTTTGGAGCAAACATTCCTTGAATGAAATGGTGGGTGAAGAATACACATCTCTGAAATTAACCCTCTTTTCGATTTTAATTGAGTTGCATACAGTTGAATTCTTATAAGCAAAAGCATGTATGAGGCAACTTTGCTGCAGTGTTTACAAAAATTTAAGGATGTAACTAGAGTATAGAGGACTTAAATTTTGTGTGCTAGTTCTGAATCAGAGTGGAGAATGGCAGTCAGACTATAGGTAGCTTTGTGGATCCTCTAATGGTCATGCGTATATGCAGAGAATTTATATGGATACTTTAAATTAGTTCTAAAAAAATATACATTCTCATTTCAAATAGTGTATTTAGTCTTTGGCATATGAGGGAAAGGAAATGTTTTAAATGTTTAATTAAAAAATCTACTGCCTATGTTAACAGAACCAGTTTTTTTATTTTTATGAAATTGAAGTAATTTCTTTTGCTTTTTAGCTCAAATTTAGAAAAATGTGTTAAAATTGAGCATAACATTGTGTAGTGGCTTCAAAGCAAAGGAGACTGCTAGTGAGAGGGCATTTAGGATGACATGTTTTAAGATACCTAGACCACATAGGATTCAGCAGATTTTTTAAAAAATTTAAAAAATTTTGCTTATTTTGAGATAATTGCAGGTTCACATAGTTACAAGAAATAATACTGTTTACCCAGTTTTTCCTGTTGGTAACATCTTGCAAAACCGTGGTGTAATGTCAAAACCAGGATCTTGACATACGTAGAGCAAAGATAAAGAACCTTTTCATCACCAGAGAATCTCCCATGTTGCCCTTTTATAGCACATTCACTTCCTCCTGTCCTTATTTTCTTCTTAACCCAGCAGTCACTTAATCTGTTCGTCATTTCTATTATTTTGTCATTTCAAGAGTGTTATAGAAATGGAATCCCAGGGTATGTAATTTTTGTCTTTTTTTGCTTGGTGTAGTTCTCCAGAGATTCATCTCGGTTGTGTGTATCAATAGTTTGTTCATTTTTATTCCTGAGTAAAACTGTAGATGTACCACAGTTTGTTTAATCATTCACCATTTGAAGGACTCTGGACTGTTTCTAATTTTAGGCTATTATAAATAAAGCCTCTGTAAACATTTGTGAACAAATTTTGTGTGAACATCCATTTTCACTTCTCTGTGATAAATACCCAAGAGTATAATTGTTGGTTCATATGGAAGTTGTGCGTGTAATCCTTTTTAAGAAACTAACAAACTGTTTTTCAGAATGACCCTGCCAGGTTATATCCCCACCAACAATTTATGAGTGACTCAGTCTCCACATCCTGACCAGGATTGGTGTTACCATTTTTAAAAATTTAGCCATTCTGATAGATGTGTAGTGATAGCTCACTGAAGTTTTTAAGTTGTATTTCTCCAATGACTCATAATGTTGAACTTCTTTTCTTGTGATTATTTGCCTCTTTATATCCCCTTGATGAAACATATATTCATGTCTTTTGTCCATTTTCTAATGGAATTTTTTTTTTTCTAACCGTTGAGCTTTGAAAGTTCTTCATATATTCTGGATGCTAATTGTTGGTTGGGTATACAGTTTGCAAATATTTTCTTTCGTAATTAAACAGAATTTAAAAAGAACTGAAAGTAATAGTGAGCACATTTGCTTAAAAAAAAGTAAAATCTGGCGGTACACACTTAAGGCTCTGGTACTTAGTGTTGGATTTGAATTCAGACTATGCCATTTATTAGCTGTGTGACTTTGAGCAAGTTAGTGAGTATCTCTGACTCAGGTGCTCATCTGCAAAATAAGGATTGAAAACAGCATCTATCTTATGGAGTTGTGAAAATTAAGTGAGTAAATATAAATACGAATAACTTGAATATTGCCGGGCTTATAAGTGCTGAAAATGTATTGGTTACTATTTTTTTTTTAAAAGCAGTCATTCACTTACTTGTCTAATCACACTTTTTTTTTTTTTTTTTTTTGGTAATTACTTCTTAGTGGTTGGATTTCATCCCTTACTGGTCTCAACCAAAGTATTCCTGTTGGAATTATGATGATAATCATAGCAGCACTTTTCACAGCATCAGCGGTCATCTCACTAGTTATGTTTAAAAAGGTAAGTGAATTTTACATCTATAAATTTTTATACTTAATCACATTCAGTTCCCATCTTCCCATTTTGCTTTTAATTCAGTGTAACCTCAAGCTGTTCTCTTGTTGTTCTTGAGCAACTGTGCTCTCTGAGGATTGCCTTTTACAATTGTAAGTTAAGCATAAAGAAAACTTCATCACATTTTTAACTTCCTGTGAAAAGGAAATATTTATAAATCCTATTAGCTCAAGGTTTTTTTTGATAGTCAACCTCACTTAAAAATTTTTGGAGTTAAAAATTTTTTCTAGGGGGCGCCTGGGTGGCTCAGTGGGTTAAGCCGCTGCCTTTGGCTCAGGTCATGATCTCAGGGTCCTGGGATCGAGTCCCACATCGGGCTCTCTGCTCAGCAGGGGGCCTGCTTCCCTTCCTCTCTATCTGCCTGCCTCTCTGCCTACTTGTGATCTCTCTCTGTCAAATAAATAAATAAAATCTTTAAAAAAAATTTTTTTTTCTAATTTCTTTTTTTGAATATAAAGCATATTAGCCTGATTAATACATAGAAGTAAATTTGTGTGGAATGTGTGTTTTGTTTGTATTTAAAATTGAAAGACATGTTATTATGATTATAAGCTGATGACAGATTTGGGCTGAATTATAACATGAATTTGTTTTTAGTGACTGCCCAGTTATCTTAGCTGTATTTCTCTGTATAAGATTTCCATGGCTGTTTTCATAGCCTTAAAAAAATAAATACATAGGGTGAGAGAGAAATCAATGGTTTCATTTGTTTATATAAAGTTTTTTAAAAAATATTTTGACAGAGATCACAAGTAGGCATAGAGGCAGGCACAGAGAGAGGAGGAAACAGGTGCACTCCTGAGCAGAGAGCCCTATGTGGGGCTCGATCCCAGGCCTCTGAGATCATGACCTGAGCCAAAGGCAGAGGCTTTAACCCACTGAGCCACCCAGGCGCCCCTGTTTATATACAGTTTAATTGTGTCTCAGATAGATATTTTTGATATTTTGTGTGTGTTCAAATGTAGATTCTACATGATGCAAAAACCATGGGGATAACCCCTGTGTTTTAAGATGATAAAGACCTTTTGGTGGGTTTCACTTTAAAGAAGATAATTCCTTAGAACAGGTTATTCTTTATTTTTTACTGTCTGGTAACTTGAGAAAATGTACAAGGAATACTTAGAAGTAACTGACTGTACCTTATATTTAAGAACACTTTGCGCTCTTGAAACATTTCACTTGTGCATCTTCCTTTTATCTTCTCAAAACTCTGAGGACTACATTGTGTTCTTTCTGTCCGTATTTTGCTACTCATTTTCTCTCAAAAGCTATTACTTCTTTTCTGAACTGCACACATGTACTATAGAAACTCAGCTTCCCAAAGTTACTAAATTCTGTAGCCTTTTTACAGTTACCTTTTTCCTTCAACTCTGCAGTCTTCTACACTACAGGTGGCTCCTCTTCCTCAGTCTTTGTACCTGTGTTCCGATTCTCCTGCCTTTGAGGCTGTTCTTTCTTCTTCATTTCTTTGTCCAACTCCTGTGTACAGGTCTTCTTAAATGAAATCAGGTCTCTGCTCTTTGTGCTATATAATCTTTTTCCTTGGAGATTTTAATTTCTCCAAGTTTTAAGTTCCTTCTCTTCTCTATCATGGGTGACCTAGAATCTTGGAGTTGGAAGACATAATGCTTTGCATAAAAATTTACTTGCTTGGTCTGGTGAGTGTTTAAGTCAAGAAATATTTATTAAGGGATGCCTGGGTGGCTCAGTGGGTTAAAGCCTCTGCCTTCAGCTCAGGTCATGATCCCAGGGTCCTGGGATCGAGCCCCGCATCAGGTTCTCTGCTCCATGGGGAGCCTGCTTCCTCCTCTCTCTGCCTGCCTCTCTGCTTACTTGTGATTTCTCTCTGTCAAATAAATAAATAAAATCTTTAAAAAAAATATTTATTAAGACCACAGATTATATAATTTCATTTATACGAAGTGTCCCAAACAGGCAAGTCTCTAGAACTAGAAAGTAGATTGTTGGTTGCCTTCAGTTATGGTTATGGCAGAGAAGGTTGCTGATGGTTAGGAAATTTCTGTTTGTGGTGATGAAAATTTCTAAAATTAGATTTATAGATGATATATTCACAACACTATAAATAAATACTAAACCCCATTGAATTCTACACTTCAAAAGGGTAAATAGTTTATTGTGCAAATTTTATCTCAGGGAAGCTGTTTTTGAAAAAGGAACATTTGTTAAGTACCTACTATGAATTTGGTGATACTAAGTATTTTCTGATTATTCCACTTAAACTTATTTCAGCACTTTGACTGCTTTTGTCAGTGTTTTCGTTAATTTTTAAGTCACTTTCCTAGATAATTTCTTAGAATCTTTTTCATCTTTTTCTTCCCTTCCATTCCCAGCTTCAGCTAGCCCAGAATTGTTTTGTAAATCACTCACACTCCCAACTTCCTTCAGTCCATTTTGTTTGTAGTTACTGTGTTAATATAAAAAACCCCAAACCCAGCACTCTGAAGATTTTTTTTTTGAAGATTTTATTTATTTATTTGACAGAGAGAGATCACAAGTAGGCAAAGAGGCAGGCAGAGAGAAAGGGGAGGAAGCAGGTTCCCTGTGGAGCAGAGAGCCCAATGTGGGGCTTGATTCCAGGACTCTGGGATCATGACCTGAGCCGAAGGCAGAGGCTTTAACCCACTAAACCACCCAGGCGCCCCACTCTGAAGATTTTTGAAGTGGACTGGATTGGGAATGGGATTTTGGTGGTTGTGGGAAGAAGGCTACTAGTGACCTTTTACTGCTCCTGGATCCAGACTTTCTCCTGTAGCCAAACTATTTCTAAGTTTCTTTATATATATCACCTATGTTCCTTTGTCCCTGTTTTTGTTCCTGCTGGGCCTCTTGACTCCTGGGTTGCTTCATCTTCTTTGCCAGTTGAAGACCTACGAATGTTCTTTCAAGATATAGCTCAAATCTTCATACGTCTTTCACAGAATCTTTCTCATTACTCATGTCTACAGGACTTAAATTTTGTGTGCTAGGTCATCATCTGTTTTCTTGGGCAACATACTGTAGGCATTACTCATTGAAGCATCTGGACACAAGCCACTTTATATACCTTACATTTTGGGTACCAACTTGATAAATTCCTCTGGGTGAAGATGTCTTTTAGCATTGGAATTAGAAGAGCAAGAGCTTTGGAACCATACACTCAGGTTGAAATTCTGGTGCCTTGACTTAGTGCTTCGTGAGTTGAGGCAGTCTTCTCTAGCCACTCAGGTTCAGTGCCATCACCTGTCTTCTAAGCTCCATGAGAGCAGAGACCTAGTCTGTTTTCTTTGAGGTTATATTTCCTACATCTAGAACAGTGACCGACAGAAATAGGCATGTGATAAGCATTCAAAGTATTTGTTGAATGAAGGAAGGAATGGAAATAATAACCATGTCCATAGTGCTGGGGTGAGGATTGAGTGAGACAAGGAACATAGATTCCAGAGCAAAGGGCTTTCTCAATTAAAATTAACTGTTTTTTTTTTTTTCTGGTCTTGAGCCCTTTATCAGTTTATTGCAGGATCTGGTTGAGTGTCTACTTTTATTTAGTAGATGCTTGTGTCAATTGGTGTTGTATCAGAGAAACAGAATGAAGAGATTTATTGAAAGGAATTGGCTTATGTGGTTGTGAGAGCTTGCTTGGTCAGTCTAAAATCCATCAGACAGGCAGTCAGGCAGGGTTTGAAAATCTCAAGTAGAAGCTGAAGTCCAGTCCAAGGTGGTATTCCTTCTTCTTCAGAGAAACCTCAGTTCTGTTCTTAAAGCCTTTCAACTGATTGGATCAGGCCTACCCAGATAACTCAGAACACACTCATTTTCTTAAAGTCATCTGATTATTAATCACGTGCACAAAATACCTTTACAGCAACATATAGGTTAGTGTTTGATCCGTAGACTATAGCCAGCCAGAGAAACGTGACCATGACAACATCTCTTTGAACATTTATTTAATTAGTCCATATGTATCATTGGGGGTTGCTTTATTAAACTAGAAATGTAATAAGTTCAGAGTACAGTGGAGGGTTTTGTGATATGTTGCAGATTCCATTCACTTCTTAACCATTTGTGAGCATGTGTTATGTGTCAAGTACTGTATTATATATGAGCTCAAGGAACTCACATTTTGGCCTGAAAGAGAAACAAGTGGCTAGGTACCACAGTTCATTGATTTAGTAGTTATTTATAGGGATAAGTATAGGGATCATCGAGGAGAGACACCTAAGTTTGCTGATCTTTTTAGTAGTGAGGTTTTTTTTTTTTTAAGGTTTTATTTATTTATGAGAGAGAAAGAAAGAGGCAGACAGAGAGAGGGAGAAGCAGGCTTCCTGCTGAGCAGAGAGCCTGCCACGGGGCTGGATCCCAGGGCCCTGGGATCATTGGCCCAAGCTGAAGGCAGATGCCTAACTGACTGAGCCACCCAGGCGTCCCTGAGGTTTTTAAAAATACTATCTTAGCTGAGATAGCATGATGAACAAGAGTTATCTAAGTAAAGGAAGGGAGAGGATAAGTAGATACCAGGTAGCAGGAATACTGTTTTCTTATCTAGTTGCAGGAAATAATGTTGTATATTGGGGGAATTAAAAATAGCTCAGAATAGATGGGAGATAAACCTGGCACGTGAGTTGGGTGGGGAGAAATGTAGGGTGTTGCTTGTGGAGGACAGGGAAAGAGGAGCTGTGCGCATAAGTTACATTCTGTAGAGTCTTGTAAACT
The DNA here is from genome assembly GCF_011764305.1 of Mustela putorius furo. NCBI lineage: Eukaryota > Metazoa > Chordata > Mammalia > Carnivora > Mustelidae > Mustela > Mustela putorius. The sequence goes on along the minus strand of NW_025422471.1, from coordinate 23,393,521 downwards.
GGGAAAGCTTATTAAGAAGTTGAGCTTTCTCTAGAGTGGTGGTGAGCCAAAGAGGAGGTTTAAAGAGGAAAGTAATTGAATTGGTCAATTTGAACTTTAGAAAGTGTGTTCTCAAATAGTCTTGGCATTTGTGGGGCAGGGATGTGGTACTTGGAGAAATGAAGCCTGGGAGACAAGGTAGAAAGCTGGTGAGTAATGAAGTGGCAGTGTGAAGTCACTATAGTCAAGGGAAAATGAGCAGGTACTGATTGATTGGACCTGGGCCTAGGATTGGAGGTTGAGGGAAAACTCAAAGATTACACAGAGCTTTTTAGATGGTGAGTCATTCAGGAAGAAGAATATAGGCATCAGGGCACCGGGCTGGGTCATTTGCTAGAGCACACAACTTTTACTCTTAGACTTGTGAATTCAAGCTCCACATTGGGAATGGAGCCTAGATACATACATACCTATGTACATAAATATTATATATGTAAGCATATATTATATATATATCTCCAGATATGTATATGGAGAGGGAGAGAGAAGATACATGAGTTGGGAGCAAAGGAAAGAGCTTTAGGCTAATTTCTGGACTTGGGAAGTAATGACTTCTTGATGTAAATGAAGCCTGGAAAGTGGGTGTGGTAGTGAGGTGAGGGTAGAACACACTGCAGATCTGCTGAGGAAAGAATGTGGAGGGACTTTTAACTGGTGGGTGATGGAGGCGTGCGTGGCATAGATGATTAATACAGTCAGAGTGTGGAGACAGTGTTTATTCTCCCGCTGCTGTGTAACTGGCTGCTATGTGCAGCACTCTCAAGTCTCTTATGGTATGCTTTTCCCCCAGGTATGCAATTCTATAAGATCCAACCCATGAAAGGAAGAGTTTTAGAGCTGTGCTGATTGAATGTCAGGCATTCAAAAGAAATATGACTGCTTCCTAAATAAATGTATTAGTATGGGAGTTGTGCAGCATACTCTTTTTTTGGTTGACTGTTTTTTTTCTAACCTCGTTGTTGAAGACATTACCAATTAACTCCTTTCATATATGTTCACTGTCAGTCAGTGCAGTACAAGTCCCTGAACTTCTCTGAATCTCATATTCTAATGAAATAGAAATTTAGATGAGATGATTTTCTATATGACTTTATGAAGTACAATAAATGGGGATAATATAATAAGCTAAAATATAATTTGAGCTCAGATTTCATACTTGCAGTGGCAAGTATTTCTCTCTCTTTTTTTTTTTTTTTTAAGGATTTTATTTATTTATTTGAGAGAGAATGGGAGCACAAGCATGGGGAGTGGCATAGTCAGAGGAAGAAGCAGCTCCCCGCTGAGCAGGGATCCTGAAATGGGGCTTGATCCCCGACCCTAGGGTCATGACTTGAGCTGAAGGCAGACACTTAACTGACCCAGGTGCCCTGATTTCTCTTACTTTTGATTGAAATTGAGATCCAGTAAAAACACCAGACAAACCGCTGAAAAAGTACGGGCTGTTTCTTCTGTGTGTATGTAGCCATAGTTGCTAGCCACTAGGGGTCAGGCTCTTCATAAACAGTTAATGCCCTCCAAAAGTTCCCAATGCACACGATTTGACTCTAGAATTGATGCATTTTGTTAGACTATTCTGTGTCTCCAGCCCCAGCTAAACATGCTTGGTGTTTACATATTTATTTCAATTTATAATGAATACAATTTTGAGAATTCTTTTGGCATTCTGATTTGGCCTTGCATAATTGGAGTAAGAAAGCATTGAAGTCCCCAGTATGAGTGCTATGGTATCTTTGTTTCCTCCTAGTGTCATTTTATAGTTGACATTTGAAAAAATTGAAATGTAAGAATATCTGTCTCTTCACAGATAAGGGAACAGTTTACCTCTTACCTTTCACAGATTTCTTTAACTTTCACTTTGTTTCTAGAAGTTACTTATTTTTTAAAAAGGTCTTCTTTCTTTAGTAACCAAATAGAATTAAGTAATAGTTTTGGACTAAGGGGTAGGTATTTTCAATCGGTCATAGCAGGGAATCCAGAAATTTCCTTCTTTTAATGGTATATAAGACCCAAAATAACTTAGTATGGAAGAGATAAATAGATGATACATAATTTGTATTCCTTTGGGGACTTACTTTTGAATAATTTTTCTGATGAAATTTAAGAAACTGTTCATAGACATTTGTGTTCACATTAACAAAGTAATTACTAACAGTGTTTTTTTAAGCATTTCAAAAGAATTTTAGAAAAAACTTACTTCGGGGTGCCTGAGTGGCTCAGTCGATTAAGCATTTGCCTTCAGCTTGGGTCCCGGCTCAGCTCAGAGTCTGCTTCTCCTTTTGCCTCTTTCCCTATCCGCTCTTGTGTTCTCTCTCTCTGTCACTCTGTCCCAATAAATAAAATCTTTCAAAAACAAAAAAAGAAAAAACTTATTGTACTTAAAAAAAAAAAAACAAGTTTACCAGGGTGCCTGGTGGCTCAGTCAGTTAAGTATCTGCTTTCGGCTCAGATCATGATCCTAGAGTCCTGGGATTGAACCCCACATGGGGCTCCCTGCTCAATCGGGAGTCTGCTTCTCCTTCTCCCACTCCTCCTGCTCATGCTCTCTCTCTGTCTCTCTTACTCTCTCAAATAAATAAAATCTTAAAAACACACATACACACACAAGTTTCCCTAAGTGCTTCAAAAATTTTTTAAATGGCAATCTGTCCCTTATGAAAATACCTTTTTTTTTTTTTAAAGATTTTATTTATTTATTTGACAGACTGAGATCACAAGTAGGCAGAGAGGCAGGCAGAGAGAAGGGGGGAGGCAGGCTCACTGCTGAGCAGAGATCCTGATGCGGGGCTCTATCCCAGGACCCTAGGATCATAACCTGAGCCAAAGGCAGAGGCTTCAACCCACTGAGCCACCCAGGTGCCCCCATTATGAAAATACTTTTGTGTAAGACTATAGAATTTGGGTATTGGTCCAGAATAATGACAAGTCTCATTGATCATTAAATTGGTGTTTTAGTAAATGCTTTGTAAACATAACCTTACATTTAAGTAATAGTCTTCTTAGATTAAAAGTGATGCTTTCACTTTCCTTGAAAGCACTGCTATTGTTCACTCCCTCTTTTCTTTCTTTCTTCTTTTCTTCTTTTTCATTTCTTTCTTTCTTTCTGCTTTATTTGGATCTAGGACAGAATGCTGATAATTTTACTACACTTTTTTTATAGTCACAAATAGGTATACTTCTTTTATCTCTGTCTTTCTCTGAATCATCCAACACTATAATTTTTCCTGATTACAAATTAATTTCAGATGATTCACACTGCCTATTAAAATTCAGGTCCACATACTAGTTATCTTCATCTAAGGGATACACAGTAGGTACAGTGATACCTTTGAATCCCTAGAAAATTGGCACTCTGAGTAAGTTGTTTATATACTGTCCTCAAGTGGTATCCTTAGTATATTCACTTTTTTCTGATTGCCCCCTATTTTTATTTTATTATTCTTTTCTATAAGTACTTAATAGATCCTGAATCAAGATTGATATGTCTAAATGATTGAAAACCATCTTTACTTAGGCATGTTCAAATTTGTTGGCTCTGCTAATATTTATAATGCTATATACATATGATATTTAATCTAAGTAATCTTTATATGTTAATTTTTAACAAATAATGTCCAGTGTTCATTCATATATTATGTAATTTACCCATTTAAAATATACAATTCATGGTTTTTGATATTAGTTTTTCAAAATATAGCTATATTTATATATATATATAAATAATATAAATTTGCCATTTTAATCATTTTTAAATGTTCAGTTCAGTGGCATTAATTAAATTCATATTTCTGTATGTATAAATAACTGTAACCGTTATTTAAGACTTTTTTTATCATGCCAAGCAGTGCTCTGCAGTCATACAACAATTGCTCTCCATTTCCCCCTATAGCCAGCCCGTGGTAAGCTCTCATCTCCTTTCTGCTTCAATGAATCTGACTAGTCTAGATATTTCATATAAGTGGAATTGTTCACTATTTTACTTTTGTATATGGATTATTTCACTTTACATGAAGTTTTCAGGGTTTGTCATGTTGTATGTATCAGTATTTCCTTCCCTTTTCATAGCTGAATAATATTCCATGACATGCATATACTGTATTGCTTTTATTAATCTGTGGATGGGCACTTGGGTTGTTCCCACCTTTTGGCTATTGTAAGTAATGCTACTCTGAATATTGGTGCATGGGAACCCATGTTAATCTCTTTGCTTCAAATTCTTTTGGGTTATACTTAAGAGGAATTACTTGGTGGTCAAATGGTAATTCAGCAATCAGTTTTTTTTTTTTTTTTTTTTTTTAGCAATCAGTTTTTTGAGTAACTACCAAACTATTCTCTGCAGTGGCTGTAAATTCCTGTAAGCATTGTGTACTTACTAATTTTTCCACATCCTTGCCAGTATTTGTAATTTTCCATTTTTTCTGATAATAGCCATCTGAGTAGGTGTGAAGTATAGTATGATCACTTTTAATTTTTCAAAAAATTTTTTTTTCCAAAACTGAAACACTTCAGTGTGGTACAAATGATTACATATAGATTCAGGGTTTCCACAAATAGATTTATGCTGTCTTCTAAACTTATTTATTACAGAGATAGGTATTCATATTTTGTATCATCTGTATAAAATCATGTGTATGTATTAATATAAATTTAAATCCTAAAAAAGGCAGAGCACTCAACATTGAGACTTAAAATCAATGAAATGAAATATAAATAAGGAGTTAAAAATAAATAAGCATAATAATATTTTTAACATTTGTTGAGGACATTAAAGTTTTTTCTGTTCTAAATACTTTTTATTTTTCTATTAACTGAATTATAGTTGACATACAATATTATATTAGTTTTGGGTATACAACATAGTGATTCGACATTTATAAACCTTATGGGGACTCCTGGGTGGCTCAAGTGGTTAAGTGTTGGACTCATGAGTTCAGCTTAGGTCGTGATCTCAGGGTTATGAGATTGAGCCCCACTTTGGCCTCTGAGCTTCATGTAATGCCTGCTTAAGATTCTCTCCCTCTCTTTCTGCCCCACCCCCTGCTCACATGCACATACATGTTCTCTCTCTCTTGAAAAAAAATAAAAATAAACATGATAAAATACTTTCCATAAGTAGTTACCATCTGTCACCATAAAAGGTTATACAATATTATCGACTATTTCCTATGCTGTCCTTTATATCCCTATGATTTCTTTATTTTGTAATTGGAAGTTAGTACCTCTTCATCCCTTTCGCCTATTTTCCCATCCCTTCACTTCTGTACCACCCCTCCCACTCCCCACCCCCCACCCCCAGCAACCATCATTTTGTACTCTGTATTTGAGTCTCTTTTGGGTTTTTTGTTGTCCGCTCATTTGTTTTGTTTTGTTTTTTTAGATTCTGCATGTAAGTGAAATCATATGGTATTTGTCTTTCTGAGTTCTTTCACTTAGTGTAATACCTTCTAGGTCCACCCATGTTGTTGAAAGTGACAAGATCTCATTCTTTTGGCTGAGTAATATTGCATTGTATATATATACCACGTCTTCTTTATCCATTCATTTGTCAGCAGATACTTAGATTTCTTCTATATCTTGGCTCTTGTAAATAATACAACAGCAATGACAGGCATTCATAAATCTTTCCCAATAAGTGTTTTTGTTTCCCTTGGGTAAATAACCAGAAGTGGAATGACTTAGTGTTTTGAGGAATCTCTATACTGTTTTCCAAAAGTTGCTGTACCAATTTACATGCCCACCAATAGTTCAGCAAGGTTCCCTTTCCCCCACATTTTTGTCAACACTTGTTATTTCTCGTCTTTTTTTTTTTTTTTTTTTTTTTGATATTTTTTATTTTTTTATAATTTTTTATTTTTATAAACATATATTTTTATCCCCAGGGGTACAGGTCTGTGAATCACCAGGTTTACACACTTCACAGCACTCACCAAATCACATACCCTCCCCAATGTCCATAATCCCACCCCCTTCTCCCAAACCCCCCTCCCCCCGGCAACCCTCAGTTTGTTTTGTGAGATTAAGAGTCACTTATGGTTTGTCTCCCTCCCAATCCCATCTTGTTTCATTTATTCTTCTTCTACCCACTTAAGCCTCCATGTTGCATCACCACTTCCTCATATCAGGGAGATCATATGATAGTTGTCTTTCTCTGCTTGACTTATTTCGCTAAGCATGATACGCTCTAGTTCCATCCATGTTGTTGCAAATGGCAAGATTTCATTTCTTTTGATGGCTGCATAGTATTCCATTGTGTATATATACCACATCTTCTTGATCCATTCATCTGTTGATGGACATCTAGGTTCTTTCCATAGTTTGGCTATTGTGGACATTGCTGCTATAAACATTCGGGTGCATGTGTCCCTTTGGATCACTACATTTGTATCTTTAGGGTAAATACCCAGTAGTGCAATTGCTGGGTCATAGGGCAGTTCTATTTTCAACATTTTGAGGAACCTCCATGCTGTTTTCCAGAGTGGCTGCACCAGCTTGCATTCCCACCAACAGTGTAGGAGGGTTCCCCTTTCTCCGCATCCTCGCCAGCATCTGTCATTTCCTGACTTGTTGATTTTAGCCATTCTGACTGGTGTGAGGTGATATCTCATTGTGGTTTTGATTTGTATTTCCCTGATGCCGAGTGATATGGAGCACTTTTTCATGTGTCTGTTGGCCATCTGGATGTCTTCTTTGCAGAAATGTCTGTTCATGTCTTCTGCCCATTTCTTGATTGGATTATTTGTTCTTTGGGTGTTGAGTTTGCTAAGTTCTTTATAGATTCTGGACACTAGTCCTTTATCTGATATGTCGTTTGCAAATATCTTCTCCCATTCTGTCAGTTGTCTTTTGATTTTGTTAACTGTTTCCTTTGCTGTGCAAAGCTTTTGATCTTGATGAAATCCCAGTAGTTCATTTTTTCCCTTGCTTCCCTTGCCTTTTGCGTTGTTCCTAGGAAGATGTTGCTGCGGCAGAGGTCGAAGAGGTTGCTGCCCGTGTTCTCCTCAAGGATTTTGATGGATTCCTTTCGTACATTGAGGTCCTTCATCCATTTTGAGTCTATTTTTGTGTGTGGTGTAAGGAAATGGTCCAATTTCATTTTTCTGCATGTGGCTGTCCAATTTTCCCAGCACCATTTATTGAAAAGGCTGTCTTTTTTCCATTGGACATTCTTTCCTGCTTTGTCGAAGATTAGTTGACCATAGATTTGAGGGTCTATTTCTGGGCTCTCTATTCTGTTCCATTGATCTATGTGTCTGTTTTTGTGCCAGTACCATGCTGTCTTGATGATGACAGCTTTGTAATAGAGCTTGAAGTCCGGAATTGTGATGCCACCAACGTTGGCTTTCTTTTTCAATATCCCTTTGGCTATTCGAGGTCTTTTCTGGTTCCATATAAATTTTAGAATTATTTGTTCCATTTCTTTGAAAAAGATGGATGGTACTTTGATAGGAATTGCATTAAATGTGTAGATTGCTTTAGGTAGCATAGACATTTTCACAATATTTATTCTTCCAATCCAGGAGCATGGAACATTTTTCCATTTCTTTGTGTCTTCCTCAATTTCTTTCATGAGTACTTTATAGTTTTCTGAGTATAGATTCTGTGTCTCTTTGGTTAGGTTTATTCCTAGGTATCTTATGGTTTTGGATGCAATTGTAAATGGGATTGACTCCTTAATATCTCTTTCTTCTGTCTTGCTGTTGGTGTAGAGAAATGCAACTGATTTCTGTGCATTGATTTTATATCCTGACACTTTACTGAATTCCTGTATAAGTTCTAGCAGTTTTGGAGTGCATTCTTTTGGGTTTTCCACATATAGTATCATATCATCTGCGAAGAGTGATAATTTGACTTCTTCTTTGCCGATTTGGATGCCTTTAATTTCCTTTTGTTGTCTGATTGCTGAGGCTAGGACCTCTAGTACGATGTTGAATAGCAGTGGTGATAATGGACATCCCTGCCGTGTTCCTGACCTTAGCGGAAAAGCTTTCAGTTTTTCTCCATTGAGAATGATATTTGCGGTGGGTTTTTTCATAGATGGCTTTGATGATATTGAGGTATGTGCCCTCTATCCCTACACTTTGAAGAGTTTTTGATCAGGAAGGGATGTTGTACTTTGTCAAATGCTTTTTCAGCATCTATTGAGAGTATCATATGGTTCTTGTTCTTACTTTTATTGATGTGTTGTATCACATTGACTGATTTGCGGATGTTGAACCAACCTTGCAGCCCTGGAATAAATCCCACTTGGTCGTGGTGAATAATCTTTTTAATGTACTGTTGAATCCTATTGGCTAGTATTTTGTTGAGTATTTTCGCATCTGTGTTCATCAAGGATATCGGTCTATAGCTCTCTTTTTGGTGGGATCCTTGTCTGGTTTTGGGATCAAGGTGATGCTGGCCTCATAAAATGAGTTTGGAAGTTTTCCTTCCATTTCTATTTTTTGGAACAGTTTCAGGAGAATAGGAATTAGTTCTTCTTTAAATGTGTTTGGTAGAATTCCCCCGGGAAGCCGTCTGGCCCTGGGCTTTTGTTTGTTTGGAGATTTTTAATGACTGTTTTCAATCTCCTTACTGGTTATGGGTCTGTTCAGGCTTTCTATTTCTTCCTGGTTCAGTTGTGGTAGTTTATATGTTTCTAGGAATGCATCCATTTCTTCCAGATTGTCAAATTTATTGCCGTAGAGTTGCTCATAGTATGTTCTTATAATAGTTTGTATTTCTTTGGTGTTAGTTGTGATCTCTCCTCTTTCATTCATGATTTTATTTATTTGGGTCCTTTCTCTTTTCTTTTTGATAAGTCGGGCCAGGGGTTTATCAATTTTATTAATTCTTTCAAAGAACCAGCTCCTAGTTTCGTTGATTTGTTCTATTGTTTTTTTTTGGTTTCTATTTCATTGATTTCTGCTCTGATCTTTATGATTTCTCTTCTCCTGCTGGGCTTAGGGTTTCTTTCTTGTTCTTTCTCCAGCTCCTTTAGGTGTAGGGTTAGGTTGTGTACCTGAGACCTTTCTTGTTTCTTGAGAAAGGCTTGTACCGCTATATATTTTCCTCTCAGGACTGCCTTTGTTGTGTCCCACAGATTTTGAACCGTTTGTATTTTCATTATCATTTGTTTCCATGATTTTTTTCAATTCTTCTTTAATTTCCCGGTTGACCCATTCATTCTTTAGAAGGATACTGTTTAGTCTCCATGTATTTGGGTTCTTTCCAAACTTCCTTTTGTGGTTGAGTTCTAGCTTTAGAGCATTGTGGTCTGAAAATATGCAGGGAATGATCCCAATCTTTTGATACCGGTTGAGTCCTGATTTAGGACCGAGGATGTGATCTATTCTGGAGAATGTTCCATGTGCACTAGAGAAGAATGTGTATTCTGTTGCTTTGGGATGAAATATTCTGAATATATCTGTGATGTCCATCTGGTCCAGTGTGTCATTTAAGGCCTTTATATCCTTGCTGATCTTTTGCTTGGATGACCTGTCCATTTCAGTGAGGGGAGTGTTAAAGTCCCCTACTATCATTGTATTATTGTTGATGTGTTTCTTTGATTTTGTTATTAATTGGTTTATATAGTTGGCTGCTCCCACATTGGGGGCATAGATATTTAAAATTGTTAAATATTCTTGTTGGACAGACCCTTTGAGTATGATATAGTGTCCTTCCTCATCTCTTATTATAGTCTTTGGCTTAAAATCTAATTGATCTGATATAAGGATTGCCACTCCTGCTTTCTTCTGATGTCCATTAGCATGGTAAATTCTTTTCCACCCCCTCACTTTAAATCTGGAGGTGTCTTCGGGCTTAAAATGTGTTTCTTGGAGGCAACATATAGATGGGTTTTGTTTTTTTATCCATTCTGATACCCTGTGTCTTTTGACAGGGGCATTTAGCCCATTCACATTCAGGGTAACTATTGAGAGATATGAATTTAGTGCCATTGTATTGCCTGTAAGGTGACTGTTACTGTATATGGTCTCTGTTCCTTTCTGATCTACCACTTGTAGGCTCTCTCTTTGCTTAGAGGACCCCTTTCAAGATTTCCTGTAGAGCTGGTTTGGTATTTGCAAATTCTTTCAGTTGTTGTTTGTCCTGGAAGCTTTTAATCTCTCCTTCTATTTTCAATGATAGCCTAGCTGGATATAGTATTCTTGGCTGCATGTTTTTCTCGTTTAGTGCTCTGAAAATATCATGCCAGCTCTTTCTGGCCTGCCAGGTCTCTGTGGATAAGTCAGCTGCCAATCTAATATTTTTACCATTGTATGTTACAGACTTCTTTTCCCGGGCTGCTTTCAGGATTTTCTCTTTGTCATTGAGACTTGTAAATTTTACTATTAGGTGACGGGGTGTGGGCCTATTCTTATTGATTTTGAGGGGCATTCTCTGAACCTCCTGAATTTTGATGCTCGTTCCCTTTGCCATATTGGGGAAATTCTCCCCAATAATTCTCTCTCCAGTATACCTTCTGCTCCCCTCTCACTTTCTTCTTCTTCTGGAATCCCAATTATTCTAATGTTGTTTCGTCTTATGGTGTCACTTATCTCTCGAATTCTCCCCTCGTGGTCCAGTAGCTGTTTGTCCCTCTTTTGATCAGCTTCTTTATTCTCTGTCATTTGGTCTTCTATATCACTAATTCTTTCTTCTGCCTCATTTATCCTAGCAGCGAGAGCCTCCATTTTTGATTGCACCTCATTAATAGCTTTTTTGATTTCAACTTGGTTAGATTTTAGTTCTTTTATTTCTCCAGAGAGGGCTTTTATATCTCTCGAGAGGGTTTCTCTAATATCTTCCATGCCTTTTTCGAGCCCGGCTAGAACCTTGAGAATTGTCATTCTGAACTCTAGATCTGACATATTACCGATGTCTGTATTGATTAGGTCCCTAGCCTTCGGTACTGCCTCTTGTTCTTTTTTTTGTGTTGAATTTTTACGTCTTGTCATTTTGTCCAGATAAGAGTAAATGAAGGGGCAAGTAAAATACTAAAAGGGTGGCAACAACCCCAGGAAAATATGCTTTAACCAAATTAGAAGAGATCCAAAATCGTGAGTGGGGAGAAAAAGGGGATAAAAAGAGGTTCAAAAAGGAAGAGAGAAAAAAAAGAAAAAAAAAAAAAAAAAAAAAAAAAAAAAAAAAAAAAAAAAGAAAAGAAAAGAAAAGAATTTTTAAAAAAGAAAAACACCTAAGAAAAATGTAAAAAATATATATATATATATTAGATAAACTAGTAAAAAATCGTTAAAAAAAAAAAGGTAACAGTTAAAAAAAAAAAAAAAAATTTTACCCCGAAGGCGAGAAAAAAAAAAAAATGAAAAAGAAAAAATTAAATTAACTGCAAGACTAAAAAAAAATCACAGGAAAAAAGCCATGAGTTCCGTGCTTGGCTTTCTCCTCCTCTGGAATTCTGCTGCTCTCCTTGGTATTGAAACCGCACTCCTTGGTAGGTGAACTTGGTCTCGGCTGGATTTCTTGTTGATCTTCTGGGGGAGGGGCCTGTTGTAGTGATTCTCAAGTGTCTTTGCCCCAGGCGGAATTACACCGCCCTTACCCGGGGCCGGGGTGAGTAATCCGCTCGGGTTTGCTTTCAGGAGCTTTTGTTCCCTGAGCGCTTTCCGTAGAGTTCCAGAGGACGGGAATACAAATGGCGGCCTCCTGGTCTCCGGCCCGGAGGAGCCGAGAGCCCAGGGCCCCACTCCTCAGTGCGCCCTCAGAGAACAGCGCCCAGTTACTCCCGTCTGCCTGTCCTCCGGCCGCGCTCCGAGCTCACCGAGCCTGCGACCGGTTCAAGGGTAACACCGAGCTGCGAGATTACTGTCGGCTCTGTCTCTGTAGCCGGCTTTCCCGTTCCAATACCCGCAAGCTCTGCGACACTCAGACACCCCCGATCCTTCTGTGACCCTGCGGGACCTGAGGCCACGCTGACCCCGCGTGGGCTTCGCCCCGGTTTAGCCTCTGGAGCGATGTCCCTCAGCGGAACAGACTTTTAAAAGTCCTGATTTTGTGCGCGGTTGCTCCGCCGCTTGCCGGGAGCCGGCCCCTCCCCCCGGGGTCTATCTTCCCGTCGCTTTGGATTCACTTCTCCGCCGGTCCTACCTTTCAGAAAGTGGCTGATTTTCTGTTTCCAGAATTGCTGTTCTTCTTCTCTTCGATCTGCCGATGGATTTTCAGGTGTTTGCAATCTTTAGATAAGCTATCTAGCTGATCTCCGGCTAGCTGAAGCAGTCTCAGCTTGCTACTTCTCCGCCATCTTGACTCCTCCCTCCTATTTCTCGTCTTTTTGAGGATAGCCTTTGTGACTGGTGTGAGGTGATATCTCATTGTGGTTTTGATTTGTATTTGGTGATTAGTGATATTGAGCATCTTTTCATATAGCTATTGGCTATTTGTTGTCTTTGGGAAAATGTCTATTCAGGTTCTTCTGCCCATTTTTTAATTGATTTTTTTTTTTGAGTTGTATTGATTCTTTGTATATTTTGGATATTAGCCTCTTATCATTTGTATTATTTGCACATATCTTCTCCCATTCAGTAGATATTGCCTTTTCATTTTGTTGGTTTCCTTCACTGAGAAAAAGCTTTTTAGTTTGATGTAGTCCCATTTGTTTATTTTTGTTTTTATTACACTTTCCTAAGGAGACATATCCAAGAAAATATTGCTAAGATTAATGTCCAAGAGTTTACCTGTGTTTTCCTTTAGGATTTTTATGGTTTCAAGTCTTATATTATGTGTTTGATCCATTTTGAATTTATTTTTATATATGGTGAAAGAAAGTGGTCCGCTTTCATTCTTTTACATGTGACTGTCCAGTTTTACCAACACCGTTTATTGAAGAGACTGTCTTTTCCCCACTATATATTCTTGCCTTCTCTGTCACAGATTAAGTAACCATATAAAAATGGGCTTATTTCTGGGCTCTGTATGATGTTCCATTATTCTATGTGTCTCTTTTTGCACCAGTACTGTACTGTTTTGATTACCATAGCTTTGTAGTAGAGCTTGGATCTGGAATTGTGATACTTACAGTATCACAAGTTTCTTTCTTTCTCAAGTTTGCTTTGGCTATTTGGGTTCTTTTGTGGTTCTGTATAAATGTTAGGATTATTTTGATTCTGTAAAAAACACTGTTGGTATTCTGATAGGGATTGCATTGAGTTTTTTAATTGCTTTGGATAGTTTAGACATTTCAACAGTATTCTTCAAGTCCCTGAGCATGTTCTGTCTTTACATTTGTTTGTATCAGCATCATTTCATTTCCTCAGTGTCTTACTGTTTTCATTATATGGGTCTTTTACCTCCTTGGTTAAGTTTATTCCTAGGGTGTTTTTTTTTTTTTTTCCTTTTTTTGGTGTAATAGTAAATGGAATTACGTTTTTAGTTCTCTTTCTGCTAGTTTATTATTAGTGTATAAATTTCCATATATTAATTTTCTGTCTTGCAACTTCCTTGCATTCATTTAATCTAACAGTTTTTTGGTGGAGTCTTTAGGATTTTCTATATATTTTACCATGTTATTTGTGAATAGTAACAGAATGGATGCCTTTTTTTTTTTTCTTTTGCTTGCCTGATTTTTGTGGCTGGGACTTCCAGTACTGTGTGAAATAAAAAAGGCAGGAATGGACATCCTTGTATTATTACTCATCTTAGAGGAAAAGTTTTCACTTTTTCACCACTGAGTATGATGTTAACTGCAGATTTGTCTTATATGGCCTTTATTATGTTGAAGTATGCCCCTCTCTTTACCCACTTTATTGAGAGTTTTTAATATGAATGATGTTGGATTTTGTGAAGTGATTTCTCTGCATCTATTGAGATAATCATATGATTTTTATCGTTCATTTTGTTAATCTGGTGTATCGTGTTGATTGATTTGAAGATACTGAACCATCTTTGATCTTGGGAATAAATCTTACATGGTCATGGTGAAGATCCTTTTAATGTATTGCTGAATCTGGTTTGCTAATTTTTTTTTTTTTTTTGAGGATTTTTGCCTTTATGTTCATCAGGAATATTGGCCTGTAATATTCTTTTTTTTTTGTAATGTCTTTGGTTTTGGATACCAAATGAGTAATGCTGACCTTATAAAATGAATTTGGAAGCATTCCTTCTCCTCAATTTTTCAGACTTTCTGAGAAGTCTAAGTATTAGCTCTTTCTTAAATGTTTGATAGAACTCATCTGTGAAGCCACCTGGTCCTCAACTTTTGTTTGTTGGGAGTTTTTTATTATTTGTTCATTTTCATTACTAGTAATCAGTCTGTTCAGATCTTCTATTTATTCCTGATTTAGTCTTGGAAGATTTGTATGTTTTTAGGAGTTTATCCATTTCATCTAGGTTGTCCCGTTCGTTGGCGTATAATTTTTCATAGTAGTCTTAACAATCCCTTTTATTTCTGTAGTGTTGGATATAATTTGTCCTCTTTTGTATTTTATTTTTTAAAAAGATTTTACTTATTTATTTGACAGAGAGAGAAAGAGAATAATAAGCAGGGGGAGCAGCAGAGGGAGAGGGAGAAGCAGGCTTCCTGCTGAGCAGGGAGCCCCATATGGGACTCGATCCCAAGAGCCCAGGATCATGACCTGAGCCAAAGGCAGACACTTAACTGTGCTACCCAGGCACCCTGTTTCTGATTTTATTTATTTGAGTCCTCTCTCTTTTTTGCTTGATGTGTCTGGAAAGATTTATCAATTTTGTTTATCTTTTCAAAGAATCAGTTCTTGGTTTCATAGATTTTTTTTCTTGTTTTTGTCTCTACTGTGTCTGTTTCCAGTCTAATCTTTATTATTTCCTTGATTCTACTAACTTTGGGCATTGTTACTTGGTTGGTTTTTAGTGCCTTTACGTGTAAGGTTAAATGGTTTGAGACTTTTTTGGTTTCCTTGAGGTAGGCTTGAATAGCTTTAAACTTTTTTTTGAGGTTTTCTTTTGCTTTGTCTGAAAGATTTTGAACTGCTTTGTTTCCATTTTCATTTGTCTGAATGTATTTTTTTTTATTTCCTTTTTGATTTCTTTGTTGACACATTGGTTGTTTGGTAGCATGTTTAGCCTCCGTGTATTTGTGTTTTTGCCTAGTTTTTGTAATTGATTTCTAGTTTAAAACCATTGTAGTCAGAAAAGATACTTGATATGATTTCAGTTTTCTTAAATTTATTGAGATTTGTTTTATGGCTTAATATGTAAGCCTGGAGAATGTTCCATGTATACTTGAAGAGAATGTGTGTTGTGCTGTTCTTGATGAGGTGTTCTGTGTATATTCAGTCCATCTAGCCTAATGTGTCCTTAAAGCCATTCGTTCCTTGATTGATTTTCTGCCTGAATGATCTATCTATTGATGTAAGTGGATTTGTTAAAAGTTCCCTAGTATGTTCACTTTTAAAACAGCCTGTATGTGCAATTTACTTTGTAACACAGTTACAGCCAGCAAGAGCAGGGTTGTACTTCTTTGGTAACTTTATAAATAGGGTAATTTGGGGCCATTTGTTTAATCCCTAACAGATAAGTAATTAATTATATAGTGGCTTCTACTGCAAGTCACTATGTTTGTTTGTTTGTTTGCTTCTTTTTTTTTTTTAAAGTAAGCTCTGCACTCAGTGTGGAGCTTGAACTAATTACCCCAAGATCAAGAGTTGCATGCTCTATGACTGAGCCAAACAGGTGCCCCAGCAAGTTACTGTGTCTTAAAGGGGTTATGGTAGTGAGTGGAAATTAGCCTTTTCCTTCAAGGAACCAAAGTCATGTGGCATTTAAGACATGTATACCTACAAGCCCTACAAACGAAAAAGCATGTGCTATGCATGGTATTAGAGGTGCTCATAATAGGGAGAGCCAGAGCTAGATCAGGCAGAAAAAGGACAGCAGTAAAGAGATAGGCCTTGAAGGATGAGTGCAATTTCAATAGTGTGAAATTAGACCATTAATTCAGGAGGTTCCCAAAGGGGTATCTGACCCCGATCTATGGGCAGTTTCACAGATGGTTTATTGGAAATGGTTTAATTGAAAACGTTAGACTAAGAGATTGATTTTTTTTTTTAAAAAACTCAAAACAAGAATCAAAATTCTGAAAATTCATTTCTTTGGTTTTTTTTCCCCCCTAATTTTTAAAAAAAGTTAAAATAATTCTGGCATAGCAGGCATCTTATATTTATAAAAGCATTATTTCTTGAAATTCTATTCTGTAAGCTTTGATGGAAATGTGTGTTTGGACTATTTTAAGTACTATACCATGGTTCTTTACTTTCCATGGTATATAGTACATAATTTTTTGTGTCATATACTACCACAGTATATACTGGAATATTTTTGAAGATACACTAAGGAAGCAAGATTACCTTCTGGAGTTGTGTGTTGGCTATGACACTTCTACAAATATTTAAAAATAAATTTTAATTTTTATTACATATTTACATAATTCTCATTTGATCCTTAGGAAAACACTGAGAGACAGGGCAACAAATACTCTTGTTTCATGGGAAGTAAACTTGAGGGGTTTTTTGTTTTTTGTTTCTTAAGAAATATTTATTTGAGAGTGAGAGAGAACATGAGAGGGGGGTGGGTCAGAGGGAGGAGAAGACTCCCCACTGAGTGGGGAGCCCAAAGTGGGCCTGGATCCTGGAATTCCCAAGGCAAATGCTCAACCCTCAACCAACTGAGCCACCCAGGTACCCCTAAACTTGAGGTTTTGAGTGGTGACCAGCCTGGTGGAAAGTAGTGGAAACAGTAGATACAAAATCTAGTGTTCTTTGTGTTTGCTCCTAGAACTAAGTATTTAGGTTAATGCAGTTCTCATAACTGGAAGGATAGCAAGTACTTAAGCTGTTTGGTTTTTAAAAATTATAATATTTTATCTTAAAGCTTTGTCTCTGATTTTATAAGGAATGTGAGCTATCAGTAGGTATCACTCCTGAAACATATCAGGGAAATGATGAGCTTTTTGAGATGGTGATACTTAGAATTAGCCTGTCATGTTGTTGGAGCACTGAGGAAAAAGAATCACCCTTTTCACATGGATATAATGGATTTCATACAGCATTTGAGCATTATGCACTGAATACATACGTAATCTTTTCCCTCTAGGTGGCCCTCTGAGTCTGTATAGATTTGGACTACTGAGAAATGTGTGCTCTTCTACCTTTATTTTGCCCTGCTCTGGGGCTATGCATTACATTTATAAAGTAATGAAATAAGAAATCTATTGGATATGTAACAGCAGGCACTCAGTTTAAAACACATTTGGGAAAGGAAATAACAAAGCAAGTTAGAACAAATATTTGTTTATTACATGTCCAAAAACTTTAGGGGAAGGAGGAGAGACAGACAAGTGAACTGTAGTGCCTTTGCATTGTAACAGGGTCTAATAAGTAAAGGTTTATTAGATTTCTACAACATACTTCATTTTCTTGGACCTAATCATATGAACTCTGTTTTGAGACCATTTTCTTGAACAAAGGAGTGGTCAATTATCTGTATCTTTTATGTTCCACAGAAAACTTGGTTTTAAAAATGGATTAGGGGGCCACCTGGGTGGCTCAGTGGGTTAAAGCCTCTGCCTTTGGCTCAGGTCATAATCCCAGGGTCCTGGGATCGAGCCCCGCATCAGGCTCTCTGCTCAGCAGAGAGCCTGCTTCCTCCTCTCTCTCTGCCTGCATCTCCACGTACTTGTGATCTCTGCCTGTCAAATAAATAAATTCTTAAAAAAAAAAAAAAAAGGATTAGGGCACTTGGGTGGCTAAGTCTGTTGAGCATCTTACTCTGGGTTTTGGCTCAAGTCACCATCTCAGGGTTGTGGGATGGAGCCCTGCATTGGGCTCTGTTTAGCGAGGAGTCTGCTTGAGATTCTTTCTCTCCCTCTGCCCCTACTCCCACTCGCTTGCTCTCTCTCAAATAATAATTTTTATTTTTATTTAAATTTAAATTTATTTAAATTTAATTTAAATTTAATATTTTTATTTAAATTTTAAATAATTTTTTAAAAGAATTAAAATAATTACTTATGATTCAGAAAATTCCCAACATGAAGAAATGCTTTTGAAGATGTTGATCACAGTTACAGAACAGGAAGTGATCATGTGATGGAATGACATTTGACAAACTGGACTATTATGAAAATTAATATTTCAGATCTCTTTGTGTTTATAAGCAAGGATCAGCAAATTTGTTTGGAACCATTTTTGTGTGCCATAACACACAAAGTTTGAGTAATCCATAAAGATTATCCCTGGAGAGAGAAGGGAATACAAAAGAGATATATTATAACATTCAGTTAACCAACAAGGAAAAAAGTCATTTTGTCATCATTCTCTCAAAGTATTAAAAGAATTAAATTATGATAGTGCTATAGTACCAGAAGAAAAGAATTTTAGGGTTTATCTAAAGTGTACTTGTCATTGCTCTCTTTTATTCCCTGACCCTTTTACACTTTGTCCCACTATAAGATGGCTTTTGCCTTCACCACTATGTTAGAAGAACTTAGGGCTGTCTGGATATTTTTTATCTTCCACCCTGGGCAGCTCTTCATTCTTTAATGTGGCTTTCTTCCCGTGGCACCTGTGGAAAAAGTCTTTGGCTTTTCCCATCCTCTTTTAATTATTCCTTGTTATTGTAGGCACCTCCTAAATATTGGTATCTTAACAGACTTTATTTGGTCCTTGACATTTTTTCTTTTTTTCCTCCATGGACCATTTTATTTATTTATGTCAGACAGAGTTGTGGCTGTCACTGATGTGGCATTGATTTTCAAGTTCTTGTTTCCTGCCCATTCCTCTCTTGAGCTCCAAACCAAATCTTCACCTGCCCACTGTACCAGTTCTAGAGTAGGTATCCAGGAAACATCTGTGGAATGAATGTTCGAATGTTTAGAACTTAGCGTCTCCTTTCCCCTCTAAGCCAACCTGTCTTGTCTACTCTCTTTTCTTGAAACAACTTCAGTGTATCTAAGCTTGACTTGAAAATCTTTGATTCATTCTCCTTTTCCTCATTCCATATTTACCCCACAAGTATCAGTTCCTATCCAGGATTGGGAAAAAGACTGACTTGGGTGCTGCCCCAATGTTCTAAACCTGCTTTAAATTGCATTTCAGCCAGGCTTCATTTAGACCTCATCAGAATGCAGTGTAAGTTCCCTTTGTCTCTTCCTGCCTCTCCCAAGTTTGTAGGCATGTAATTAATAAATATTCTAACTTGTTTTATTATTTCTTTTCCCAAACTTACATTAAATTGGCTGATGTTATATTGTTGCACTTCATAGTTTATGCATCTTGAAATGTATGCTAATTGAGTTTTTTTTTAACCTTACTCTTGCAAATAAATCCCGAAGATTTAAGTGATAAATCAGTATGGGTGGACAGTTCCCAAAAGTTTTTCCATGTAAATCCTTTAGGACTTCACTGTACACAAAAAGTAAAATGGTATACAGAGTGAGAGAGGATAGCAGAAGTATCATTTTAAGAACATGAGTAGTGCTTGATATATTAAATGATAAAATCATATCATTTTATTGTAATAGGGTTAGTAGTTTATATGTAACCAACATATAAATAAGGTATTATTCTTTTTGAATTGTCTTTGGTAGTAAATTAATAAATTCTGAATGTCTCTTGTGTTTAAACCATTCTCTGTAGTATCTTAAATAAGCAGGTACAGTGGGAAACATAACCTTTTGCACTTGGTTAAGAAGTTTTAAAATTTATTTTTGGTTTGGCAAAAGCATAAGTACCTCTTCTGCATTGGGGATTAAGTGGAAAAGACTGTTAGGAAAATACTTTAATACAATATGGTATGCCAGTGTGGTTGGTGGCTGATGTTCTTGACCTTAGGAATCGTGACTACAGTCTAGTCCTTTTATCTCTGGATAAGGTTGAGATTAATGGAAGAGTTGCTGAAAATGACTGTATAGATTACCACTTACCTTGTCCCACTTTTTTGTGCCTCCATAGGTACATGGACTATACCGCACAACAGGTGCTAGTTTTGAGAAAGCCCAACAAGAATTTGCAACAGGTGTGATGTCCAACAAAACTGTCCAGACTGCAGCTGCAAATGCAGCTTCAAGTGCAGCAACTAGTGCGGCTCAGAATGCTTTCAAGGGTAACCAGATTTAGAGAGCCCTCCGAAAACACACTGGTACCTTCCGACTGTACTTTTCTCTAGTTACTGTATTCTATAAATATTTTTATGTTCAAAACAGTACACACGGCATGTATATTTCCTGTTCACTTGTGCATGGGCTAAGACCAGAAAAACTTTCTTGTCTTACTACTTACCTAGCAATTTAATATTTTGGTGCCCCCTGCAGAAAAAAATATCACATGCTAAATACATATTCTCCATATTTTTTGGAGGATGAATGTTCAGCAAATTTTTTCAGTGTTGACACACTGAAATTAATATGGTACTTACGATTAAAAATACATTTAGTACTAGCTGCAGTCTTTCTTTCAAGAATCTTAGACTTAAGGATTACATATTGGAGCATTAAGGTGATACTTCATTCTGTTTTCCCCATTTATATTGGAAGAAATAGGCCATCAGGGACTTAGGGATTTTAAAAATTGGCTTGCTTTTTAGCAGTTTTAGTCACCAGTGAAGAGCCTGTGTGCATTTTGTAGTAGATCATGTAAATTTTATCCTTTTATTTTTGTTCCTTTTTTCTTTTTTAGAGTAGTTGATATTTTGGTATCAATCTCTGATCTTGCATGGGCACCACATTTCTTAAAAGAATTAGTATTTTGGCTTCTGCACTGCTTATGGTTGTAGGATTAGGGAGTGCTGATAGAATCAAAGAAGTGGTATTCTGCAATATTTTTTTTTTTTAATAAAAATTTATCAGGATGCAATGTGAGAACATAATGTGCAGTGCATTATCCAAAAAAGGGTAGATAATAAATGGAATAGAATGTAGTAATGATAATACTGTTTTTTTTTTAATTTTCAGTATTCGTATCATAGTAGAATATTACTGTATGGAAACTTTGGTATATTCTTGTGGCTACTCATTTTAACTGAATTGAGATTGTGTTTGGCAGCTCTTTTTTGGGGAGTGTGTAATTTTTAACAGAGGTATTAAAGTCTAGACTAACTCTTTGTCCAGAAAGAACATACAGTATTTCAGGGAATTTTTCTTGTAGCCCCTCATCTGTAGTGGGATCAAAAAGAAAAAGACGCCGTTGGTTCGCATATACTTGACTCCCTAACAAACCTCAGTCTAACAATTTTTGAGACAGACTGAATATATTAAAACTTTTCAGCAATAGAAGAAACATTTAACCTGCACCAAACAAGAAAATACAAATATAGATAACTGCATTATGTCTACAACCATATTAAAATTGTTATTATGCACCATAGGATATAATTCTTACAGTATACTTGGTTTGAAACTTTGAATCATTTTTAATACTGATTAAATGACTCAAAGACATTTGTAAAGTCATTATATACTGTGTTTTGGAAGTCATTAGCTACTTAAGGTTGCAGAATAATCAGTGATTTATTCAACTTGACTTTAAATAAGGATAGTCTATTGGATTATATTATTTGAGACTGCAGAACCTTTTTAAAAAGAATCAAATGGGCATAAATGGTTAAATCACTTTAATTGTTTTCCCCAAATCTGGAGATGAATGAATTTCATGATGGGGGTGGGATGATGACTTCTATTTATGAGATAAACTTTGTGTGATACTAGGTCACATGGATTCATCTAGATGGTGTTTACCTTTGGTTTATTTGGGATTTATTGAAGTAATATACTTAGAAGATATTTCCTTTATCCTGATTAAAATAGGGTTCAAAATATGAAGTTAAAGCTGTTTTTATGAATATTTCTGATCAGTGGTAATCTCCCTATTTTCTCAAATAAGCCACTTCAAGTTTGTCAGATTCTACAATCTTACTGAAAATCTGATTTATCACAGCGTGCTTTACTGAGTGTGTATTTTACAAACATTCAAAACATTAACCACAAAATATAATAGGAGTACTTATGTTCATCATTAATTTATATCTCAAGTCCAAATATTTCTCTCTTTTTGTTTTCAACTACAAATGAATATAGAGTCTTGAAAAATACTGAGATACTTTCCTTCAAAAATAGGAAGGCTTCTGTCTTGTAGAAGTCCCCAAAGGTAGCATTGTTAAGTAGCAAATAATTAAAAACAACAGTACCTTTTGGTGTGTGGATAGAGATGTTTTAAAATCTATTTCCTTGGGCTCATACACGTTTATGAGAGAAAATTGTTTTTTGAAAACAAATGTGTATTAAAATGATGGCAATACTAACAGTTTGATAAGGTATAGGGCTTTTAAATTCTTACATTCTTTATTCTCCTAACAATAATGGGTAAATGGTCACATTTTCCAGCAAGAGATTGACATTTGTTAATATTTTATATTCAGTACTAACGTTACCAGTATCACAGTCATGAATTGGTCTTCATTGGTGTAAGCATTCATGTCTTTTTTTCAGTTTGTAATATTAAATTGTGGCTATTTTATTTCAAACTAAAATTTGAACACTGGAAAATCATTGCTCAGTGATTTGTAATTTGGGACTTGGATTATTTATCTAGGGATGTTTGTATATTTTGTCAGTGAGTAATATTGTGCTGCCATCATAATGAGCGTCATGGTTCTCTATAAATGCCCTCCATCTGTCCCTCTAATGTTGCATGTTTTCAGTGGTTTGGAAGTTTTGTATATTTATTGTATTAACACAGAGTGTCATAAAATAAAATGCTGTTTACTGGATGTTAGTTTGTCTAATTTTAAATATGATATTAGCATTTCAGAGGTAGAGATTATGCTGTGGGCTTAATGTATATAGAAATGTCACATTTAATTTTTAAAGAATCTTTGTATAATTCTATCATGTGCTGAACAAAATAAATAATATAAAAGGCTTCATTAAAAACAGAGCAACATGAAATGACAATTTTTCTGTTGGATTAGACTTTTTAGGTGATAGAACATGAGCTTCACTCATATTTTGACCACTTTAAGGTCAAAATACACATACCATCTAGAAGTTAGTGAGATTCAAAATGGAAAACCTGTTTGGTGGTTCAGGTTTTTCCTGTGTGTTAAAAATGGATGCCTCTGTACTAGTATTGTATTGATTAGCTTAAACTTGTGTTCTGTTTCCTAACCTAGCTACCTGTTGCTATTTTATGTACTGATGAAGGTACCTATTTGTGTATTATTGGATTTTTCACTTGGGTTATCTAAAGAGGATGTAAAAATCTAAAATGTTCTTGGTGAATCTTATTTTGAGCAATATGTGTTAAATTAAAATAGGAACAGCATTTTTAATTTTCTGGGTGTTATCTAAATGAGTTTGGATTTTCATTGGATATATCTTCTATAAATCGTGTTGAGCTAATGTATAGTTGACATTTTATGGGGAATTTATGTTAAATTGAGTTTATTTCTATAATTTATTTGTGCTAGTATAATGCTCTCATAGTTATTGCTGTATCTTTTTCTGAAAATGCTGACACATTAACATTTAATTTTATATCTTTACTGGTAAAAATCTATGTATCTATGTTCAAACTGCCAAGTTTGTAACAGTTTTGCACATTTCCCCCCTTTGGAATTACTGTGGCCATCAAATACCATTTCACTGTATTTTCTTCCATTTTTCTTTTAAAGAAAATGTTTAGAGGGATTTTTAAATTCCATGTGATTAAGACCTTTAGAAGTGAAATAAAAGTGGTTAATGTAAAAATAATGGTTAAAAATTTAAAAATGCCTTACTTTGATAGATTTTTAAGTACCATAGTATAAATTATTTAGAGTAGAATAATATAACACATTAGAGTTGTTTTAAATACTTGTTTATTAAACTAAAAAGTTATATCTCAGTAGTCAAATATTATGGAAAGTGAAGTATTTCCACTAGAATTTTAGGGTACAATTTATAAAACAGCAAGCTTTTTGTATTGATGGATGTTTTAAAAACCTTACGTTAGGGCTTTGTCACAGTACATAGAGAGCTAGAAAGAAATCTATAGAAATTTCCTAAGCCAGACATTGCCACTAATCTGTACTAGATAAATATCTTTAAAGCTTCTGGGAAAATAGGGAAAGACGGATCTCTAGTGTTCTTACCCTTCCTTTTGGCTTCATATTTACAGTTATGTACAGTTTAAGTTTGTGGTTTTGGTAATACAAAGCCTTAAACCTATAGAATTTTCTTTAGCACTATTTATATTTTCAAATGGCAAGAGAGATGGGAGCCACCATGTATCAGTGTAATGAGTGTTAAATTTTATGTTTATCTAAATTTTGATTTATTTTTCAGCTTATTTATAATTTTTTTTTTTTTTTTACACTTAAGTGATGGTTACACCCCGTGTAGGGCTTGCACTTAGGAGCCGGAGATCAAGAGTAACATGCTCTGTAGCCTGAGCCAGCCAGGTGACCTATCAGCTTAGATCTTTCTGGGTTTGTATGCCCAATTGTGTAGTTAAAACCTTCCTGCTGCTAAAACCCATTTTATCTTTTCTCTAATGGGACAAAAAAAAAGTTCATCCTCTTCAACCTAGTAATGTTTCATTTACTGTATAAAGTACTCTGAATATTATTTCCTCTACATTTATACGGACAATTTGTAGACTCATAGCATGCAAAAATTTTTTTTTTTTTAATTCTTAGTTATTTATAGCCCTTACATGGAATCCTAGAATTCCTCTAGAACTCATTTAATATTTTGGAGGCCAGTGATTCTCAAGATAAATCATAGTTGTGAGTAGTTGTTACTGGCGGCAGTTTATAGTATTCTTCAGCTTTATTATTCTTTGGATTTATTCTTCACCAAAAATCACTGTCCTTTAGCTGGTCATACTAGTTCTTACGATATTATAGTCTACACAAAAAGTCAGTCCACTGGTCATATACATTCCTCAGACTAATTCTTTTCTAGTTTGAAAGTCATATATACCTGTTAGAAAACAATTAGAAAATAATGAATGAGAAAAAAATACGTAATTCTATCATCTAGGGATATCAATGCCAATGTTGTATTTTTCCATCCTTTTTTCTATACATACATTTTTTATAGAACCATGGGATATAATACTGTGGATTTTTAATCCAGTTTTCCCTTATGTAGCATTATGTCATAATGGCCTAATAGTTTTAGCTTCTATAATTTTTTAATTTATAAAATTAATACACACTTGATAAATTTTAGAAAATATTTATAAACAAAAGAAGATAAAGTTCCTCATAATTTTATACCAATAAATAACTGTTATTAAAATTTGGCTTATATGTTTCTATTAATTTTCTAGGAAGACAACTTTTATCCAAAAATTAAAAAGTAAGTTTCCCTTCCACATTCTTGTATTAGGTGCTGTGGGGATGTTTATCTAGCTCTCATATACCTCATCTCTTTGGGCCCCTTAGACCACACTGGTATAAGATGTCATCTAGTCATAGCCGATGTATACTTGGCTCATTAAATGATTAAAATGCCCAAGTAGAATGAAGCATATAAAAAATATCCTAGTGGCTTTCCATTTCCTGTATGAGGTCCAGCAGCTTACCCATATTTTGTCCCATTATCCCAGTAATATTCTTATTTTATTTTTTCTCTGAGCTGTCTTGAGTTGGTCTCCTATTACTTTTAAAAGGAGAATTTAATGGCTTGTAATCTTTTTTCAACTATGATGAACTTTTTTTCATAGTCTCAATATATTTCTATAACATTTAATACTTGTATATCTACCCTTATATGCATATATCATGTTATTAAATTTTAATTTATATAAAATTATACAAAATTTTAATTAAATCAAAATTTTATTGAGGCATAATTAAAATAGTTTCAGGTATACAACATAATGATTCAGTATTTGTGTACACTGTGAAATGATCACCACACTAAGTCTACTTACCATCACCATACATAGACTTTTTTTTCTTGTGAAAAAAGAGGATATTTAAGATTTATTCTCTTAGCAACTTTCAAATATTCAGTACAGTATTACTAACTGTAGTCACCGTACTGTACATTACATCCCTGTGACTGACTTATTTTAATACTGGAAGTTTGTACCTTTGACTCCCTTCACCCATTTCACTTACCCTCTATACTCTTCTCCTCTGGCAACTACCAGTTGGTTCTCTATCTCTGTATCTATGAGCTTGGGTTTTATTGTTTATTTTGTTTTGAAAAAAACATTTTTTTAGATTCTGCATATAAGTGAGGCCATACAGTATTTGCCTTTCTCTGATTTATTTCACTTAACATAACGTGTTCTAGGTCCATGAATTATACTGCAATGGGAAGATTCCACTTGGGGGGGGGGCTGAGTAATATTTCAGTATTCCAAATGCACATATTGCAGGTATTTTCTCCCATTCAGTAGGCTGCGTTTTCACTTTGTTGATGATTTCCTTTGCTGTGCACAGGCTTTTTAGTTTGTGTAGACCCATTTGCTCTTTTTTGCTTTATTGCCTTTGCTTTTGGAGTCAGATTCAAAACATTGTCAAAGTCAGTGTGAAGGAGCTTACTACCAATATTTTCTTCTAGGAGTTTTATGGTTCCAGGTCTCACATTCAGTTCTCTAGTCCATTAATTTTTGTGTATGGTGTAAAATAGTGGTCCCGTTTCATTCTTTTGCATGTGGCTGTTCAGTTTTCCCCACACCATTTATTGAAGAAACTGTTCTTTACCCATTAATGTCTTTGCCTCCTTTGTCATAGATTAATTGGCCATATATGTGTGAGTTTATTTCTGGGCTCTCTCCGTTGTGTTCTGTTGATCTGCCTGCTTTTATGCTATTATCATACTGTTTTGATTGCTGTAGCTCTATAATAGAGTTTGAAATCAGGGAGTGTGATGCTTCCAGTTTTGTTCTTGAGTTTTCTTTGGTTATTCAGAGTCTTTTGTGGTTCCATACAGACTTTCCTATTGTTCATTTCTTTGAAAAATGCCATTCGAATTTTGATAGGGATTGCATTGAATCTGTAGATGGCTTTGAGTAGTATGGACTTTTTTTTTTTTAATTTTTATTTTATTTGAGTGCGCATGAGCAGGGGAAGGGCTTGTGGGAGGGGGAGAAACAGATGCCCCACTGAGCGGAGCCCAATGTGGAGCTCAATCCCAGGATCCTGGGATAATGACTTAAGCCAAAGGCAGACTCTTAACCAACTGAGCCAACCAGGTACCCCTCGTGTGGACATTTAAGCATTATTAATTTTTCTAATCCACGAGCAGAGACTATCTTCCTACCTAATTGTGTCATCTCTGATTTCTTTCATCAATATCTTATTCTATCTTTTTTTATGTAATTGTAAGTGGGATTGTTTCCTTGATTTCTTTTTGTGATAGATTGTTGTTAGTATATAGAAACACAATGGATCTTTGTATATTGACTTTGTATCCTGCGATTTTACTGAATTCATTTATTCTAACATTTTTCTTAATGTTAATTAAGTGAAGTTAATAATGTGAAGTCTTAAGGGTTTTCTGTATACAAAATCATGTCATCCACCGATAGTGAGTTTTATTTCTTCCTTTCCAGTTTGGGTATCTTTATTTCTTTTTCTTGTCCTCTTGGTTTGGATAAGATTTCAAGTAGTGTTTCAGATAAGAATGGTGAGAGTGGCATCCTTATCTTGTTCTTGAACTTAGAGGGAAAGCTTTCAGCTTTTCACTACTGAGTATGGTGTTAGCTGTGGGCTTGTCATGTATCACCTTGTCATCTTATTACCTTTATTATAGAGGGTATGTTCCCTCTATACTTACTTTGTTGAGAGTTTTTCTCATAAATGAATATCGAATTTTGTGAAATGTTTTTCTGCATCTATTGAGATGATCATATGATTTTTATCATTCATTTTGTTAATGTGGTATATGAGATTGATTTGTGGTGGTTGAACCATCTTTGCATCCCTGGAATAAATCTTACTTCATCATGGTGTATGATTCTTTTAATGTATTGTTAAATTTGGTTTCCTAGTATTTTTTGATGACTTTTGCATTTCTGTTTATCAGGGATATTGTCCTGTGATTTTCTTTTCTTGTGGTGTCCTTATCTAAGAGTCATTAGGGTATTGCTGGCCTCATAAAATGAATTTGGAATCATTCTCTCCTTTTCAGTTTTTGTTTTCTTTTTCTTTTCTTTCTTTCTTTCTTTCTTTTTTTTTTTTTCTGAAGAGTTTGAGAATGATCAGTATTAATTCTTTGAATGTTAGGTAGAATTCACCCATAAAGCCATCTTGTACTAAGCTTTGATTTGTTGGTGGTTTTGATCACGGATGCACTTTCCTTACTAGTAATTAGTCTATTCAGATTCTCTGTTTTTTTCATGATTCAGTCTTTGAAGGTTGTATGTCACTAGGAATTTATCCATTTCTTCTAGGTTATCCATTTTATCTGCATATAATTATTTATAATAGTCTCTTAACATCTTTGTATTTCTGAGGTTATCTTTGTAAAGTCTTCCGATTTTATGTATTTGAGCCCTCTTTTTTTCTTGATAAGTCTAGCTAAAGGTTTGTCAATTTATGTTTGTATTTTGAAAGAACCAGTTCTTAGTTCCTCTGATCTTTTCTCTTTTTAGTCTGTTTCATTTATATCTTCTCTTATTATTTTTTCCTCCTTCTACCTTTGGGCTTTGTTTTATTCTTCTTTTTCTAGTTCCTTGAGGTATAAAATCAGATAGTTGGAGATTTTTTTGTTACTTAAGGTAGGCCCATATTACTATGAACCTCTCTCAGAACTTTTTTTGCTGCATCACATACATTCTGGTGTATTGTGTTTGCATTTTTGTTTATCTCAGTATATTTTTTATTTCTCTTTTGATTTTTTATTAACCCATTGGCTGTTCACAGTTGTATGTTTAATCTCCACACTTTTGTGAATTTTCAGTTTTATTCTTGTAATTGGTCTCTAGTTTCATATCATAGTGGTTGGAAAAGATGCTTGATATGAATTGTTCTCTTAAATTTATTAAGAATTGTTTTTTGTAACCTTACATATGATCTGTCCTGGAGAATGTTTCATGTGTACTTGAGAAGAATGTGTTTTCTGCTGCTTTTGGATGGAATGCTCTGTATATATCTGTATAGTAAGTCCATCTGGTCTAATGTATCATTCAAGGCCAGTGTTTAATGATTTTCTGGATGGATGATCTATTCATTGAATGTCCTGCTATTATTATATTACATGTGTTGTTTTGTCTCTTTTCCTTTAGATCTGTTAGTAATTTGCTTTATATATTTAGATGCTTGTGTGTTGAGTGCATAGACATTTGTAAATATTATATCCTCTTGTTGGATTGACCCATTTATCATTATGTAATGCCCTCCTTTGTCTTTATTTAGTGTCTTTATTTTAAAGTCTATCCTGTCTCATGTATTATTACGCCAGTTTTCTTTTGGTTATTTTTACATGGGAGATATTTTTATACCTTCACTTTCAGTCTGTGTGTGTCCTTACATCTGAAGTGAATCTCTTGTAGACAGCATAAAATTGGGTTTTGTTTTTTTATTCCAACATTCAGCCACTCTTAAATCTTTTGATTAAAGAGTTCAGTCCATTTACATTCAAAGTAATTACTGATATTTATATACTTATTGCCATTTTGCTAATTGTTTTTAGTTCTTACTGTTATTCCATGAAGTTCTGATTTTCAGGTTTATGTATTAGTAATTTATCAGGGAATGTACGGTTTAAGTTTGGGACTTTTGTTCTTTCTCTAGGACAAATTGCTGGGTCAAAGTGTAAGCATTTTTTTTTTTTTAAAGTAAACTGTACCCCTGGTGTGGGGCTTGAACTTGAAACTCTAAGATCGAGTCACATGCTCTACCAACTGAGCCCGCCAGGTGTCCAAAACAACCATATTTTTAAAGACCTTTGATGTGCACTGCTAGATTGTTCCAGAAAATTTTATCAATTTATGCCCCATCCATGTTGTCTGAAATGGCTTCTCTATCCACACTCTGCAAATATTGCATGTTCCTTTTCTAAAGGAACATGTTTGCCACCGTTAGGTTTTGACAACTAATCGGGTTTGTTTTCTTAGATTCTGGTGTCCCATAGATGATGGGCTAAGTCAACACTAACCTTTTTATCTTTTTGGTTTTGCTAAATAGGAGTAACCACGTATACTGCATCCACAGAGAAATCTTCTTCCTGAAAGCACTAAGTTATAGATGATTAGGATGGAAAAAGAAATGGTGGTCTCAGGTAGCTAATCCATTGAGCCTCTCTTGGTAAATTCAGATTGGCTTTAGCAACTACTTATGTTATTCTTTATAAGTTTTTAGCACAACTCTTAATCTGTGAGAATAAATGACAGTCTGGGCAGACAGAACATTCTCTTTAATTTTCTTCCAGTAACTGTCACTTATTGAGAACTTTATACCAGAGAGTGTACTAACTGCTTTAATATCTCACTTAATCATCACACCAAACCTATCCTGTAATTTCTTTTATGGGCCCCATTTTTATAAATGATTAGAACATTATCCCAGTCATTCAGTGAGCGGTGGTGAAGGAGCAGCTAGACCCATGTCCTCTGACTCCTGCTACATAATGGGGTTGCCTCTGCCCCATCATACCCATGGTATCACTTCTCTTCAAGTCTGTTCCCTTTCCATCTTTCCACATTCATATCCAAAATTCATATCCATAATTCATATCTATCCTTTAGGGACAGTGGGGCCTAGGAAAAAAATCAGTACCCAAGAAAAAAAAGCACAGTTTGTATTTGAAGTCTCTACACCAAGGCCTAGCTCTACAGCATGTGGGTGAGTACCTGCCATACCATTACCAAATAGTCTTTGGTATTTGTGTGTATGTTTGGAGAAACTTTAGTTGAAGTCAAATCTTTATTAGGTTAACTATTAGGTTAAGAAAGTAGGCTTTTTAGCTAAAAAGAGCTGTTTATCCTGGATGAGAGATTATTCATAGTAAAATAATAACTATCCAGTCATCGTCTGTTTAACCACAGTCATATATCCTAACCTGATGACTTTTTAGTGGCACTTCCAGGATTGAGTTGAGACAGGGTGTCGCCATCAAAGGTAGGAAAAATGAGGTCTTTCTCTGAAAGGGAGGAAAGAGCAGTTTTCATCCGTAGTCATCTTACGGTGTGTGGTCTTTTTGGAGTTGTACATAGAAGTTATTCTAAGATTTAACTACGCAGACTTGTTGGAAGTTGCCCCAGGATTTGTACTGGCCATCTTTTTTTTTTTAAGATT
Organism: Mustela putorius furo; assembly: GCF_011764305.1. Taxonomy (NCBI): domain Eukaryota; kingdom Metazoa; phylum Chordata; class Mammalia; order Carnivora; family Mustelidae; genus Mustela; species Mustela putorius. The sequence continues at coordinate 23,362,285 of NW_025422471.1, read as the reverse complement.
TTATTTATTTATTTGTCAGAGAGAGAGGGAGAGAGAGTGAGCACAGGTGGACAGAATGGCAGGCAGAGGCAGAGGGAGAAGCAGGCTCCCTGCCGAGCAAGGAGCCCGATGTGGGACTCGATCCCAGGATGCTGGGTTCATGACCTGAGCTGAACGCAGCTGCTTAACCAACTGAGCCACCCAGGTGTCCCTGTACTGGCCATCTTTTCATCATGTTTAGTTTAGGTACAAGGAAACTACCACTGTTTGAGAGTACTTGAGACTTGTGTGTCAGACCCGTCTTTGAGCTTGACTTTGCCACTTACTAGCTTTTTAATCTAGGGCAAATTCAGTTTAGTTTGGTTACTTGAGTAGCAACTTATCTGTAACATGAGGATAGTTTTCTGTTCATTGGGTTTTGATGAATAAATGAATTAAGTGCTTAACACAGTATGTGCACAGAGAAAGTACACAGTAATTAAGAACTCTGTCTGTCGTGCATACTGATGACTTCCACATCTCTTGGTCTAACCTGGTCTTCTCTCCACAGTATATTCTAGGTTGCACACATGACTTCTGGCAGCCTAAGCTGAACCTTTCCACCTTTATACTGTTTCTGCTCCTCTTTGATTTCTGATGTTGGGGTGATACCATCACTTTCTACCCAGTCTGCCCAAGCTAAATACCTGGGAGTCATTCTGGATTCTTTGTTATCTTTTCCTTCCCTCCCACCCTCAATAACACCCCTCCCCCCAGTCCCTACCCCCCACTTCTAACTAGTCACCAAACTCTCCATTCTTTTTCCACAGCTTCTCTAATTCATCTCATGGTCTTCACCATCGAGATGGTGAAGCTTTCTTCAAATTTTCTTCTCTTGAGAACAGGTCATAGTGGTTTCCCCCAGAGGCACGTGGTCGACTGCCTGCCTTGTAGGTGTTAGATTTTTCAGGATATCTGACTATAAAAAGCCAAAAAGCTGCTAATATCTACATGTTACTTGATTGGCTTTTCCTTCCTATGTGGTTTTACTGCTTCCTTTTACTTATTTATGCTTTTATCTACATCCTGTGTACCTCAGCTTAAAGACTTATCTTGCAGAACTCTCCATGGTGAGGAAGAAGCTGCAAGAAGAAGATAGTAGTAGGGACAGCAGCTAGATGGCCTCAGCCAAATGATTAAGCTGCTTGATAGGGACTCTGAAAGAAAAGACAATTACTGGTTCTTGCTGCTTTGAAGAGTAGGCTACATGTTGGTTTTGATGCCATTATTCTTTAGTGTTTGAGAGTTGAAAAGGTAGTGAATTAATGGAAACTACTTAAAATACATGTCCACTTAAATAATGCACTTAAAATACATGTCCAATTTTTCAATAGTCAAGACTGTTCTTAAGTGGTTGTATGTTAAGGAAAGACTAAGGAGAGCTAGGAATAAGTTGAATGCAGTGTTCCAGGGAAGCTCAGTCATGGCAAGTTGATCCAGTAGCAGAATTGCCAAGTAATAACTAGGGATGAAATGGGAAGCACATGCGAGGGTTCTCTAGCCTCTGCTGACATGTAAAGCCAGGGTCCCTTCTCTTTTGGTTTAAATATGTGATAGCTGAAAAAGCAAGTGAAAATTTCCGATTTTGCTTGGACTACCTATATTGTAATTCTTTCAGAAACTTTTTCTTTTGTGATTTGAATAATTTTGTCAACTTTTAGTTTTTGTTTCTATTAGAAGCTTAGCAGGTGTCAGGTATCTTTAGAAGACAAAGCATAAAAGTAGTTTCAGAGGTTACAGGCCCTTGAAAGAGCCATTTTTGTTTATTCTGTCAGGTAAGTGCTTCATGGGATATGCAGAGTTGAACAAGAGTTTATGAGAAGTCTTAATAGTGTCCTCTTCGAGTGTCTAAAGTAGAATTCTGCTTCTCAGTGAGGCTTTCTATGGGGAGGATTACCTTCAGGAAAGATGGATGTGCACCTGCCCCACAACTGGCTTTTAATTTTGGTATTTTTGTTGGAAGAGATTGTGCCCTTAGCTGACTTTATTCTTTGTCATTATTATATATATTCCTTTTAAAAGTGTTTTTAATACTTGGAAGCATTTTCATAGTTCTTAAATTTACTGCAAAATTAAGATATTTGTATAATATTTGAGAGTTCTTCCCTCCCCATTTTTATGTTGATGCTTCTCCAAGAAAGAAATAGGTACTTAATCTCGAAGTTAAAGCTAACCTTAAGATATATAGATACAGATATATAACTAATAAATGGAATAGTTAAAATACCTGAGTATTTCCCCCATCATTATTATATATCAGTTAGTGTTTAACATAAAAGTTGACTTGTAGGTGTTTTCTTGAGAAAATTATGTAATTCTGTTGAAACCAATATACTTAGACTTGAAAAAATCAGAATGAGTTTCCAAAATCTGGTTTAATTCCAATCTGGGGAGGGGAGGGCATTGTGAAATACATATGCACAGGAACCTAATCAATGCTAGACAAACAATGTATTTAGTTTACAATATAATAGGATAACTATAAATTTGAAGGCTCAAATTGAGTCCATTAGCGGTAAATACAGTTTTCTATTTGGCTCAAGTGGCTACTGAATATCAAGTGATGCTGAGTTCCTCCAAAGCACCTAATGACCCCCCGGCCTTGGAAGGAGTTTCACCACAGTCTCAGAAGAAATCCCAGTCTTAAAGGCCTTTAACTCTTTTGGCCCTTGGGAGTCATTGCTGCCCAAATACAAATGCAGGCCAGGGATTTCTAGTGGCCACATGTTATTGCACAGAGAGGTCTGTTCTAAACCAGATTCTTATGGTGAAGAAGGTGTGAGATCAGCCCTTAAATAGTGATCTAGCATTAACGTGGTCTATCAAAGCATGTTAAGAAAAAGCTCCTTAGTGATTATGTACCAGCTACTAGTTTTGCACTAACAGAAAAGGCAATGTGGCAGCTTCACATTTCATATGAAAGACTAGCATTAACTGGGCCTGGTGCTGGCTTAATTTTCACATAAATCTAGTGATTATTTTAATTTAGACCCAGGAATCAATGATTTCATACCAGTCTTGTCTTCACATCGGTTTGTGTAGCATTTAAATTGTTATGGGTTAATGACTAGGCCATGAAGGCAAAAGTGTTTAACTCTCCTTTGCCAAAACAGAAACAATCCCTGTTCTGACTCCTGTCCAGTTTCCAAAAAAACAAAACATACATACACCTGTTATTGCACATCTTTCACACAGACTTGTGTATGTATAATATACACATATATATTTTAAATATGCTACACATAAAAAAAGGCTATGGCACTTTACATGTTTAACAAAGATCATTACACCACAGATGTTTGAAAACTATACAAAAATCCTTACACAATGTAACAATTGTTGAATTAGCACACAGGTTTAAAAAAAAATCCACAGAATCCAAGGCAAGTATTTTTGCCTTCTTGGAGTTCGTTGAGAAGCCCAGCCTGTCACAAAACTTTTTAAGCGCAGATGCAGGCAAAAATAAATAAGACTTTTCTGGTAGTAGTAATGGTCCAGGTGTATTAAATTTTTGGATTGAGGTGATTAGGTGATTGATATTTATTAGGAAAATGTGGTTCAACAATCAGTCCAATTATTTAACATGTGTCTAATACATTCCTCATATTCAGTGGTTTTTAAAGAGAGATACAGTTTTGGTGTAGACTAGCACGATTTTAAGGTTTCATTTTTCCCAAAGCATGGCTAATGGATAGAAGGTTTAAAAGGTCCAACATTAGTTCTTACTCTGTCTCTGCTACAGAAATTCCATCTCTGCTCTGCTTTTAATTCAATCAGTGCTTAAGTACTTTGTAGTAGTTTGGGGTGATATGTGTGCATGTGCTTTGTTGTCTGTAGCATTCGGAATAATGGAATAAAAACACTGTCGGGTGAATTCCTTCTGGCCAAGAGAAGTAACATTTTCACTTGTGACTACTGTTTTATCAGGTGTTCTGGAGCTACACCACCACCTTAGCCAAAGAGCAGTCTGGGAATGAAGATGATGGCCATTCTCAGAAGGTCCTCAGAGCTTAGGACTTTAACTTGTCTGTGAAAAGGGAGTTAGAGAACCCATTTCCTAACACTGATTTTGGAGCCAATCTGCTGATGAAAGGAATCCCCCTTGGCTGCTGTTTTTTGGAATGAAAATTATTGCTAAGGGTTAAAAAGTAGTGACTTTGGGCATTGGAAGTGGTTAGAGCATAAAATACACAGCAGGGATAGGAACTCTGTCCTTCGGCTTCCATACCCTATTTCTGTGTGGTGTTAGGATTAATGTTTCCTGAGCCCCTACAGTAGGCTGCTATGAGGCTATTTACTCCTTCTCTTTTCAAAACAAAACAAGGTTGTAGGACTTAAATATTGCTAATTCTGAACTTCAGTCTAAGAATGGTGAACCAATTAAGGCCTGGCTCTACACCACCACCCCTCTTGCCCTTAGCTCTTAATCTGTGTGATAAGATGGTTTGTGGTATAGGCCAAAGGCCAGAAGGGAATAAAACTTCAGTTGCCCCATTCCATCCACACATAAAGCAACTGTTGTTTTGCACCAAGGCATGGTTTTAGACTCAGCCTGGATATGATTCACTATGGGCAGTGTTGTAAAATCTGAATCTGGTTTCTGTGCCTGGTGGCCCTTAGCATACAATACCTTACCCAAAGAAGGTACTAAGTCATTATTTGTTAAGCTTTCAACACACAGCAAGCTCTCAGGGAACAGATTCATAAGCCCAAATAGTCCCATACTTTTAATTCTTCCAGAAATCTCAGAGGTCCACTCCACTTGCTTACACTATGTGAAGGAGTGTTTCTATATCATTCTGCAATTCGGAAGCTCTGGTAATACCAGCTAGGTTCTTGCCACTGAGATCATTCCAAAGTAAATTTGAGGTGGTGGCTAATTCCATTTTTCTGAATCAATTTTACTGGCAATTCATAGAAACCAGATTTTAAGTTCCTGAATCCCTTTTAATAGTGGTGTTCCATTCTTTTTGTAAATAGGCATAGACAGGTGCTAGGCACTCTTGTTTTTGCATTAAAATTTCTACTCTGTACTTCTCTGGGTATGAAGGTTTGATGCAACTCACCTACTGAAGTAATTTAATGCTGCAGTCTGCTTTCAGAAATAACACTAGTAACTGGAGAAACTTAGCTCTCATGACTAGCTCCTTTTTTCCTGCAAAGAAGGTCATTCTGCACTGCTGGGGTTGGAAATACAGCTGACTACCCCATGGTTACCAAACAGTGGGAGAAGGTCTCCCCACAAGTGCTGATATTCTGGTAAGTTCTCCCAGTGAACATCTGAATGAGCCACAGTTGGCTTGGAGACCTCTGTTCCTGGAATGAGGAAACAGGGTGAGGTTTCCTTTTGGCAGTCAAAGCTCGATCCTAACCCTAGGAGAAAAACACAGGATCTCCTTTAGACAAGGAGACTGGACCAGTACTGGTGCTAGGCTGACTGCTGGGCAGTGCAATGAATTTGTCTTCCCTAGCAGGATTTTTGACTTTCATTCCCATGATCATATCGGTCCTTATTCTTCCCTTACTCAGATTTCTAAAATCTTGGAGAGACAGTTCAGTCAGTCCAACCTTACCCCGGAATTCAGCCTAGAGCACACTCCACAATGGGATTCCACACTAACCTGCTGACCCCTCTGGTCATATTATGCCCTCGAGCACATAAGCTACCCCCCGTAAGTATGCAATCTTCATTTTAGTCTCAGAAGAACAACTAGGAGGAGACCAAAACTCCAACCCCAAAACCTCTTTCTGAGGCAGGGATGCTTACAGACATGCACCCTGGTGGCAGAAATACATCTCAGAATAAACTGCACATGTAGCTCTGGCCTCTTGTTACCAGACGAACTGCTGCCTTGATGGTTTAGATCATTCTCCTTTATGAGCCCTGGAGAAGATAGAGTCAGACAGACTTGTCAACTGTGTGTCAGGGTTCGTATTCCACCTCCGAGAGTTTGAACTGCAGCCCTCGAGTGCAATCACTTAGCTGGACATTGCCCCGCACTGGTCCTGTTAAGGCTTGGGGCCGTGGAATGTAGGCTTTGGTAGATAAAGGCTAGTTCTTCACCTGACTCAGACGATGAAACCAGAGGAGTACTGTTTCACAAAATTACCCAGGAAGAAAATGGCATGTAGGTCTCTTCCAAACTAAAGGAGGCAGATAAGGTTTTTCCCCTCTTCGATTTCTTCCTGTACTTTGTCACTGGAGGTTGCAATTTCTGCTTGGGCGGAGAAGACAGCACAGATGAAGGTGAGGACCGTGCCCCCGATGGCGGTGTAAAAGGCCCAGCCCAAGGAGCAGTCTCCGGGCTTATAGGCTGATGCATAGTGTCCACAGTAGCTTACGGCCTTTGGGCAGCCCCAGCCGGCTGGGTAGAGTATCAGACCCAGGATCAGGAACAAGCCTGTGAGGCAGGAGAGAAAACAGGTGAAACCCCCTAGCTTTACGGTATACAGCAAGTAGCTGCAGAGGCTGGAACTGCTCCTCCTCCTTCCCCCAGGCAGAGGCTGGCAAACTAAGGCCCCCACAAGTGAAATGTGGACTGGGCTCTATAAAGTTGTTTGTCTTTTAAGATTTTATTTGAGAGCAAGCAAATGAGCACAAGCTTGGCGGGGCAACTCTGAGGTAAGGAATTTAAGCTCTTGCCACTTATGAAGTAGGTGACCTTAGGAAAGTTTCTTGTCTGGGTATGATTCTTCACCTGTAAAACTGGCAACTCCCTAACTCCTAAAATGGTTGTGGATATTAAAGTGTGTAAAAACATATATAGTCTGTAACAGTAACAGCCAGAACAAAACTGGAACATAGACTAGCAACTGGTAATAGGTTAAAGCCTTTGGCAGACCACTCCCATATATAAACACAAGCAATTTAAAGTTTACCATTTATGAGTAAGCAAATCAGGTCTCTTTTAAGGGTGTATTTTGAAAGGTGTAGTAATTTGGGGAGAGGGGAGAAGCCAAACTACAATTTAATACCCTTGGAAAAATAAACTCTTCTCCATCTGAACATATCTTACTCAGCTGGGGAGATCTAAATCTACTCAGCTAGTTCTTCTGTATTTCTAAGGCCTATGATAAAGCTCAATTAATTCCCATCTCCTTCCCTAGGAAACCTCACCCAGCTGAGGTAAACGGCCCTTTGGTAGTCTCCGCCCTCAGGTCCTCAGTTACCACCCTGGAAACAGTGAGGTAGCATCCCTGGGACTTCCAGAAGGATTTAGAGGCACTCTCTAGCTCAATGCCTCTCCTGTCAAGCTCTGGTGCCTGTCCCAGTCAAGGGAGCATTAGCTGCTTGTCCCTTTAAAAGCCCAGTGTTGGGTGGCTCAGCTGGTTAAGCATCTGCCTTCAGCTCGGGTCATGATCTCAGGGTCCTGGGATTGAGTCCCAAGTCGGGCTCCCTGCTCAGCAGGGAGCCTGCTTCTCCCTTTGCCTCTTGTGCTCTTTCTCAAATAAATAATACTTTTTAAAAAGATCAGGATTCATATTTAAATTGTCTCCAATTAAATATTAATTGTACATGGGGTGCTGGGTGGCTTAGTGGGTTAAAGCCTCTGCCTTCGGCTCAGGTCATCATCTCAGGGTCCTGGGTTCGAGCCCCGCATAGGGCTCTCTGCTCAGCAGGGAGCTTGCTTCCTGCTCTCTCTCTCCCTGCCTCTCTCTTTCAAATAAATAAATAAAATCTTAAAAAAATATTAACTGTACATATCATTTGTATTATGTGACTTAAGCCCAATAAGTAAAATTAATGTGTTTTGTTTATTTTTTTAAGATTTTTACTTATTTATTTGACAGAGATCATAAGTAGGCAGAGATGCAGAGAGAGAAGGGGAAGCAGGCTCCCCACTGAGCTGAGAGCCCGATGCGGGGCTCGATCCCAGGACCCCGAGATCATGATCTGAGCTGAAGGCAGAGGCTTAACCCACTGAGCCACCCAGGTGCCCCGAAAATTAATGTGTTTTAATATGATTGGGACCAAAGACAGAAAGCATGGAGTATGTGGTCCCCCAACAGCTCTGCTCCCCAAGCTGGGATCTAGCTAGTCCTAGGACATTCAGAATAGCTTAATTTGGCTCTCAGACTCTTCCGGGAAGCAGGCAGTTTTAAAATAAATATCATCCTTACTTTCACAACATCAGATTGCTTTTCACAGCACTGTCACGAACGTTCACTCCTGCACCACTGCTCAGCACCCCTGGCTGTCCCCCTTTCTAATAGCTCAGCCAAGGTTCCTGAGGTGCTTCAGCCCATCTGAAAATCCTGTGGTAGCTACTGGCCAATTAATTTGTGAATAAGGACAGCAGGGACACTTTCAATAACTTAGAGTTTGTCCAAAGCTTCAGCTTGAATATTTATAAGCCCACAGGGCAGTCCATGTGGGAGGGTAATAAAATGTGGGCTAGTATGTCGGCAAGCCCCAGTGGACATGATCTGTGCTGACACACAGGCAGCCAACCTAGACAAACACCAAGACTGCCTTCTCCAAATCTGCAGAGGGTCAGTGAGTCAGAGGGAGGAAACTGTCCCTGTCTACCTTGCCCTAGCTGGTGACCTCTCCTCCCAGCACTCAGCAGAGTTGTCACTGACACCACTGATACCAGGAAAATGCAAGACCCACGTCTCAGTGAGAGAAAGGAAACAGTGGGCCTTCAGGTGAGCAAAAATAATTTCAAGATATTTTTCATCTTTCTAGTATTTAGGCAAAGGCTGTCTACTGGAGGAATTCCAGTAAGTGTAACAATTCCGGTTTTCCTCTCCAGCAACCACAGGAGCCCTGACCTTGTAACATCCTGATCGCGCTGCTCTCGGGCCCGGTGCGGCTTGTGAGCGGTGCCAGCCGCGCTCGGGCCTGTCTCTTTCTCTCACCTGCGGTACTTTCCCTCCAGACAGCTTTTAGCCACACTCAAATGCCATGTCGTAAGGGTGGTCTTCCATTCCACTCTACTTAAAATTCAATCACCTACCTCCTGCCCCTTTCCTTGTTTTATTTCTCCTTAGCATTTATGACCAACAGAATATATCTGAGTCATTTTTGACCTATAAAAATGGACAGATCCTGTAGTTCAACCTCCTGTTTTACATCTTTGGTTATCCGTCTCCACCCTAGACTTGAAACTCCATGAGAGCAAGGATTTTTGTATTATGCATTTACCCCTCTAATGCCAGTACTCAGAGGAGGGCTTGGAACATAGTTAAACCTTAATAAATCTCCCATTTATGATGGGTTTATGATATAAACCCAACATAAATAAAATCTCCAAACCACAGTGTCCCCCGTGAAAACCAGTAAAATAACTTGACAGATACCAATCAGTGAGAATGAAATTTGTCAGCAGGAAAAGAAGGAGAGACTCTTAGCTGGCTGGTGTAGCCTGTCACACTGTCCTGTTCCAGGGCTCTGAATCCCAGTGTTTAGAAGCAAACTTATGCCCTGAATTCCAAGTAGGATTAATGACACCAACTAATGAGACAAAACTGAAGTCTTAAATAGGCATGTCAAACAACAGGCATTATAGTCAGACATACCAAGTCTGCTACAAACTTAGCATGGTTTCTCTGGTTCTCAGTCTGCAGTATACTTAGGGACTCTCAGCGTGGTTGTGGGTTACAGCTGGAGACCAAAGGGAAGGTGAAGTGTGCTCTGGATTAAATTTCACAAAGAAGCCAAGCCAGAAAATGGTCTGATCTTCCTATGTACTTATTAAAAAAGTAGTTTCTAAAGTTAGGCCAGCCTGTAGTGAATGGTCTCTGGGGTCTTTCCACCACCTTGCCCTAATGCAGTATTGTTTTGGGAGGGGGACATCATTGACAAAGTAAGCGACTTGGCCAGTAGGCTTTGACTTTTCTGATGGGCATCTCTTCCCATGTGCCCGATTAAGCAACAGTTGGCCCAGCTAGGAGGAAGGAAAGCAGGGAGAGTGATACTGGCCACAGCCCAAAGAAAATCATCACCAGCGAAAGAAACAGTGACTCAGAGCTGTGATAACCTCTGCCATGGGTCTACTTGATGGGATGGCACCCCAGAAGGTACCATCTGCTCATCATAGAGTCACGTGGGCATGACAGCCTTACCTGGGAAAGAAAAAAAAATGAAGAACTGATAGTTACTTGGACTACTTGAGATGCCACCACCGGCTGGAGACACAGTCCTGTTGACCTCGATGAGGCTGGCCATATGAGTTAGACACCAGCTATCACAATGCAATGCCCACTGTGTCTCTGTGCAGTTTTAATAACATTTTCCCCTGTCTGGGTGGAGCTTTCAGACTCAACCCCAGATTCTCTGCAATTCAGTCTTACTGTATAGGAATCTTCAGCCTCTGTGGACACCCTAAGCATGTGGTATGGATTTAACTCAAATATTTAGACTCCATGAGCTCCAAAAGGGCAGAAACTATGTCTTATAGCATTTCCAGTGTCTAAAACGTAGAAGGTTCAAAAAAAGTACCAAGAAAGATAAAGTCTTAGTCCTCTTGCTTTGTGGTCCACATTTATTGACTCCTGTAATTAGACCACAGAATTGTACATCTTAGGTTATTTTCTTGCTACTGCTCTGGAATGAAGTAATGTCATCAAATGTAAGTTTTAAGTAAATCCCTTAGGTAGGAAGATAAACCTCTCTGTGATCCTGGCAAGCACCCAATTTTATAAAGACTATGAGTTCCTGAATACAACACATAGTATTTTACTTGGTCTGAAGATGACCATCTCAAGCCTCATGAGATGCCAGGCATGGGGGGAGTCAAGTCTGAACCACAGCTCTTCAGTCTGTGAAGGAAATGAGGAAAGGCTCCATGGCCATTTCACAGTGTTTTCCTGGCTGTTAGAGCATCACCTCCTTCCCTCCAGATCAATCACACAATCATCACTCTTTCACCTCCGGCTGGCCAAGGGGATGGATGCAGTTTCTTGTCTTTTGTTGGTCACCCACCAGGAGTACAGAAGGAGGCCATTTTTCCTGGTCTGAAAATGTGAGAACTAAAGTCTGGTTCCTGTCCCAAAGAATAATAAGTGGATCTTTGGACATCAAATTCCTATTTCCTGGAACACCTGGATGGCTCAGTCAGTTGCGCATCCGCCTTGGATTCAGGTCATCATCCTAGTATCCTGGGATCAGGCCCCACATCTGGCTCCTTGCTCAGCAGGGAGTCTCCTCCCCCGTGCTCATGATCTCTCTCTCTCTCAAATAAAAATAAAATCTTTTTTTTTTAAAAAAAAATCTTATTTCCTCTTCAGACAGGCTTTCAGACTAAATAGCAAAGACTAACTAGACCTCAGTTTGCAAAGCACTCTTCTAAGGACACAAAGAAAACAAGGCCCGCTGATACTGCTACTATCATCCTGTGGAGAAGCTCCCACTGAGGGACCCAACACTCAGCCTTCACTAGATTATAATTGAGAAGCTCACTCTAAAGCTATCAGATATCCTCATCTCTTTGGAGAGTGAGTGCACAGTAGACAGCTGACAGCAGGCTTAATAGTTTCTGATAAATTTGGGTTCCAATTCGGTAATTCCGTGAGGTGAGTCCCCTGACTGTATACTGTGTGCCTTCCCTGAGTGCCAAGCACAGCGGTAAGTGGCCACAGCGGGGGTGCAGGAGTGGCTTGATGTGGGGTTTCACAGGCTTTAAACACACAAGGGCTAGTAACACTCAAGGATTCTGGTCACACAATCCCCATTCCCTGAACACGGGGTTCTTATTCATGCTGACACCTGGGGAATTCATCTACCTGGAATTTTCCCCTTCAAGTCAGGTGTCCCCTCCATGAGAAACATTTGTCACCACTTCCTGCCAGAATGGTCTTCTATGTGCTTCCACTACCCTGTCTCTCTTCAGTTCTTCATCACACTGTTAATTTTGTAGACTTACTCAACAACTATTTACTGAGTTATCTAAGTGCCAGTCATTATACTCAGCTCTGAGATAGAGCAGTACCCTAGTAGGACTCTGAGCCCCTTGAGGGCAGAAAACTTGACTTCCCTTAGTCTACATGGCAGTTTTGTCTTAGCACTTACCATACACCTGATGGGTGTGTCACGTTAATTTTGGATAACAGAGGTCAAGAGTTCAATTCATTTCCTTGAAATAGCCACTGACTCATTTAGGAACCCAGCAGAACCCCTTGCTGATTCCCTTCAGGTCTACCCTGTGACTCACAGATCTGGGATGTGGACCTAGCTTAGCCTGCACTCCAGTTTTTGTTGAGCCGGCTCAGTTCAATAAAGCACAATGCCAGGAGGCTGCCCCCGCCACCATGCCCCCTCCACCTCGTTCCCTTGCTCAGGAAGGGAACCCTCTCCAACAGGAAGTAAAGCAAATCAGACGAGAGAGGGACTGGCTTCCAGTATCCCAGTCCCATTCTAGGCCACAGCTCAGAGAGCACTCCAGGCTTACTGGGAGTGGTACGTTCAATCAGCAAGTTCAAAAGAAAAGAATACTAAGTACAGGCTTAGAAGAAAACGAAGACAGGACAGTCCTCCTTGCAAGCATGTCAGAGCATCCACCAGTGTTCTAGGGGGGATGCTGTGTTGGCTTTTCCTTCTCAGTATCCTTTGCTGTCATTAACTTTCTGGTATCTTAGCACTGGAGTGCCCAGGGCTCAATCCTTTGTCCTCTTCTCTGTATTCTTACTGATCACACTTGGTCCCACGCTTTAAACACTCCAGGCTGACATCGCCTGCACTCTGATACCCAGATCCGCTATCCAGTTGCCTGCTTAAACTCCACTTGGATGTCTAACGAGGTACTTGAAAATTACATCCAAACCTAACTCCCGCTTGCCGCTACCCACTTCAGTCTTGTCTTTGCCCTGAGCACTTCATGTCAACTCTTATACCCTCTCAGGACAAAAACCTTAGAGTAAGTTTTGACTCCTCTCTTTCCCTCAGAGCCCACATTACTCTCACCAGCAAGGCCTTCATTCTAACTGTTTCCTGGGCCTGCAAAGCTCCTTCTGATTCCCATATGGTTGACTCCTTTATCTCCATCAAGTCTTTAAATCGGTTCTCCCTGAATCCTACTCTATCCTATTTACTATTATAACTGGTCCTCTTACCATCCCAGCATACCTCACCTCTCTTACCCTGGCTACACCTTTTCTTTCTTCCATAGTCCCCACCACCTTTTGATATAATAACTTATTTAGTTCACAGTCTGTCTCCACCATCTTCGGTGTAAACTCCATAAGGAGGAAGAACTTTGTCAGTTATTCTTTATGTATCCCAATTGCTTAAAACACTCTAGGACATGTAATAGGTGCTTAGTAATAGTTGTTGGGTGAATGGAAGGACAGGGCACTGTGATGTAGATGCTACGCTTTAAAGGAAATCAAGGTAACACACATGCCAAGTTATTAAACTGGTTGGAGGAAGAAGCTTTGTTCCCGTGGGGCCTTCCCAGGCCACCAGCTGGGAGGGCAGCAGTGCAGGGGCAGACGTGGAGAAGTTCAGGAAAAATGGCAGGTGACGGAAAACAGAGAGGTACAAGGAAGAAGGGGGGGGACCATGGTATTTGCAAAAGAGGGAAGGGTGGTGTTCAGAAGCAGCAGGAGACTGGACAATGGAAAGACCAACAGAACATGCCAGCCTTGGAGACAGAGAACGCAGAACTGCTCTCGGGCGCAGGGAAGGCCCCCTCCCAGCAGCAGCCCCGAAGGCAGGGGCGCCGATGAGCACCTGGTGCGCATGGTCTGCATTCGGGGAGGGGAATACCGTGTGCAGAGACGTAGCTCTCGGGCGGAGCCCATCATGTGGCAGAGCGAGTGATGTACACAGTGGTTTACAACAAATGCAGGGATGCTAGTTAACATTTATCCGTACACTACAGCTCTCTTCATCTAAACTTCAGTTTTTCCCCAAGTCAGTTTTTCCCCAAGTCCTCTTTTATGCTGACAGCTGGAAGTCATTTTGGCAGTCCTTAATAGCTGCTGATAGGTCATCAACTGTTGTTAGGTGGGGATACTTCTCTTTCCCAGCACCCCCAGGCAAATGTATCAAGCTCTGAGAAAGGCACACCTTGTCACACCACCTCCAGGTCCCACCCACTGAACTGGTCATCACGCTGTTCTCGCCCCAGTTGTCATGCTATGAACCGACATACTCCTCACGTGCAGGGACTTGGTGAGACATTCTGTAGCAATCATTCTCAGTCATAACACAGGGCTAAACCAGGTTCTCTCTAATCTTTTAAGAAAGAAGAAATGTACTTTTTATTTAAATTTTTTACCTGTGAAATTCTAAGGAGCAAATACAACTATCTGAAAAACTTTATTAGAATAGTGAGAGTAAAAATCAGAAGTCTTAACTGTGACATAAAATCCATTTGTTCCATAAAGGATCAGCAACTGTTTGAGCTCAGAGGGACTCCCATTCAACGGGAAACTTGTTAACGGTGGTGAGAAGTATGTTTCCTACTCCCTGGCTTCTATTCCTCCATCCTTATCCCAAATCCACACTCAGGGTCTACACCACAGTCCTCTACACAGGTTGTGTTGTGGGCTGACTTCACACGTCAGTTTTGATTCCTATCTTCTTTCTACTTTTTACATCTTCACAAGAACCTTTTGGAAAGGTCTTCTATGACAAAAATGCTAGATTCTAAGTAAAGATGGCATGGAGCTAAAGCTATAAATGCCTTCTCCCAAGTTCCATTCACAACGAATATCTTAAACCTGGAAGGTTATACAGATGATTAGAACCTTTTAATGGTCAGAATAACTTAAACTAACAGTGGCAACCCCTGATGCTTCCTGAGCACTACAATGTGCCAGGCACTGGGGAAGCCCTTTAAATTTAGTTGGTTCAGTCCTTTTCACAAGCTTTGAAGGTTGGTACAATTCCTCTGACCACCTGATGGACGAGGAAGCTGAAGCCTGCAGGGATCCAGCGAGGCCCCGCACTGATCTGAGCTGATCTGAGCCGGGCCTCAGATCCAGGCGGGAGGGCTCCAGACGCCACTCCCGAGCCACTGTGCTCAGCTGCGGCTGTTTCACTGCGAACTGGACACCAGCTTTTAAGGCAAAGACATCTGTGCGGTCCAGTGCTGTGAGGGGACAAAGGGAGGGAAAGGCTGCACCAAAATAAAGGGTCACCTATTGTTCACTCAGGCTGGTTTGCTAACGCCACAGCAAGACAACAACGAATAGAGAAGTTCTATCCACACCTCTTTCACTACAGTCCAAATGTCACCGGCCTCCTCACTTCACCACATATGCCACTGTGGAATGGCTGCCCCTGGCTAAAGAAATTTCTAAAAAGAAAACCTAGGGAACAGGCCAGAACAATTTCAGGTTTGCTAGGATGTCCTCTTCCGCAGGATGCAGACCACCCGGGAGCAGAAAACTGCAAGCAAGCCTGAAACCTACTGGACTAGAGGGAAAAAATGTAAGCCATATATTCCACATACATTTTTGTCTTTGTTCAGATTCTGTGTGAATGGGAACTGTCTAAAATTGCACATCCACAAGCAAACATACCCTGTGTTCTTACCAAAAGCATTCCCAGACCGCCCCCAAATTACATCCTCCACCAGCAGCTCAGGCCACTGTGCTACCATCTCACTCCCTTCAAGTGGCTTTTCTTAATTCACAGAACACACCAATGATCTCCGTTTCTCGCCACGCCCCCCGCCCCTCCTCCTGCATCCTTCTGCCATTAACTATGCAGCACGGGCGTAAGTCCCTCAGGTGTTTGGAAGAGATGTGCCTGTTTCACATCGCACATCAGGGATATCGCCCTGAGTCTGTGCCATCTGGCTGGAGTGACACTTTGCTTAGGACAACTGCAGACACCAAGATGGTGGCTCTCAGGGCCCGTCCCTCCACCCAAGAAGAGTTCTGGGCTTACATCTCCCAAGCTGCAATGCCATCTGGTGATGGTATTCCAGCCTGCTTGACTTCTCAGATGCCAGGCAGGCCACTGTCCTCAGTACCAAAACATCAGGTTCACCGCTCAGAGTCAGGAATATTTCAGAAGTAATACAACGAAGTATTAGTTATAACATGAATCAAGGATTTCTGCCCAAGAACTGCCATCTTTGGTTAATCTATACCTTTGACATCACTTTGCCCATTAAGGATTTTCAATTTTTCAATGAAAATTTATGTAAAAGCCAAACAGAATTTGGTTTTAGTGGCTGCCAGTTAGTTCTGTGGATAATAGCTCCATTAATCTATTTATGCCGTGTCTGGGAGGGCAGAGGTCATGTCACGATTGAGGCTTAGCAGCACTGGAGAACACTTTACTCTTTTCCAGACACCTAGAAATTTATGGCTGGGCTTGTAGAGATCATCATAACACAGATCGCGTTTTGATCAATAATATACATTGACTGAGGACTTGTGTATGTAGTATGTTTTCACCAATAACATACATTGACTGAGGACTTATGTATGTAGGTCATTCTGAACAGTGGAGATAGAAATGTGAAAAAGACACAATCTGCACCCTTGCTTACATTCTAGAAGAGTAATTCCCAAGCTTCTGGACTTTGCACACTAGTACAATCACCAGAAAAATTACTACAAGGCCAATATTTTTTATTTTGCTGATATAAGGACACTGAAAACCATCTTCTCCTTTCCTCATCATTTCATAAAAGGATATTTTAAAGGATATTTTAACACAAAAACGGTGAAGGATGTAATCAGAATCAAAGGCAGTTCTTTTTTTTTTTAAAGATTTATTTATTTATTTGACAGACAGAAATCACAAGGAGGCAGAGAGGCAGGCAGAGAGAGAGGAGGAAGCAGGCTCCCCGCCGAGCAGAGAGCCCGATGCCAGACTTGATCCCAGGACCCTGGGATCATGACCTGAGCCAAAGGCAGAGGCTTTAACCCACTGAGCCACCCAGGAAGGCAGTTCTTTAAATGGAATACATTCAGCTCTATGAAATCTCACATTGTCCCTGTCTTTTCTTCTTTTTGCTGTGGACCGCTAGAGACCTCAGCAGAATGGATGGACCAGGATTCATTCAAAGGGAGTAAATGCTGGGCAAGAGGCCCCTCTGCGGAGAGGGGAGAAGAGTGCAGAGGTGGCTTGTGCCAGGCTGGGGACACCTTTCTAAGAAACAAGTAATAGCGCTGAAGAGTAAGAAGGCTCTTTGGAATTCTGTCTCTTTGGAATCCAGAATCTAAACTTGCTTTCGCTGAACCTCATTTCAAAATCTCAAGAGTTACTGGACAAGCCAGAGTGGGTGCAACTTTGACACCGAGTAACTCTGCTCTGATAGGCAGACCAGGAACTGGAGGGCCGAGGTTCACTGGTAATCAAAAGGGTTTTTGGATGGTACCACAGGTCTTTGTTAGGCAGATTATTTCTACATGTCATCTTCATACATGATTAATAACAGAGGTTTTTAACCAACAAGATTTTCTGATGGGAAGGAGAATAAAAGTAAAGGATCAGGTGTCAAAATTTTTTTTTTAATGTTTGTATTAATGCTCCTATCATCTCCCCAGAAGAATCTTGTATGGTACTGATTTCCTACTAAAAACACTCCCAGGGAATTATAATTGGCAAGAAAAATACTTTTCCAGGGTCGGGGGTGGACAGCGGATGATAGAGCAACATAAAGAGAATTCTTTGGAAGACAATCAGAGCACAACTGTCATAAAAAGACTTTACAACTAAGGCCCCCAGAGGAAGTTTCTGTTAGAATTACTCAGAATTAATGACCATCAGTTACAAACTGTCTGATGCCCTTAAAATATACAGAGAAACAATCTTTAAGAAAGATGCAGTTTCTCCCTTGTTGAAGCCTCCTGAAGTCTTTCTCAGCAATGATTCATGTTTATATGCAAATTATTTCACTGACAGTTTCTAAAGCCTTAACTCTCTAACAGTTAAAATGCATCCCACAAAATAATTTAGCCAGATTATCCCTTCCTGTGAATTGGTGGTACAGTTTCCTTCTCATTCCGAGTGAGAAGCCTTTTTCTTTTTTCTTTTCTTTTTTTCTTTTTTCTTTCTTCTTTATTTTTTTTTCCGAGAAGCTATTTTTTAAACTACATGTACCGGGGAAGGATTTATGAAATATTTTCTTGATAAATTATTCATCTAACATGCAAAATTAAGATAGAGCTTCTGTTTGACTATAACCAAATTACACTGATCATTCAAAATAAACTTCCAAGATAAATAAAATGCAGTGTGTAGCAGAGTAAAAGACATGTGAAAAAAAAATCTAGTTTTTGAGCTATGAAATTTTTAGGACAGTAAGCAAATTTCTTGCATGCTGAAGTCTTAGTCTTAAGGTCCAGATAACCTTAAGATAATCTTAAATAACTCTTCCACTAAAGCAGGTGTCTTTTCAACACAAGACCCTGAGGTTTGAGGTTGGCCTCAAAACTCTCAATACACAGCAACTTGTGCATTTTGGTTTGAAATTCTTAATACTGGCTTTGCCTTCTCAAAGTTTAGTTTAGATTGTATTGGTATTGGGGATTATCTTTTAAAAAAGAAAGTCATTCATGGGGTGCCTAGGTGGCTCAGTCAGTTAAGTGTCCAACTCTTGATTTCAGCTCAGGTTATGATCCCGGGGTCCTGGGATTGAGTTCCGCATCAGGTTCCCTGCTCAGTGGGGAGAGTGCTTCTCCCTCTCCTTCTGCCCCTCACCCTGCTTGTACGCTCGCCCTCTCTCTCTCAAATAAATAAAATATTTTTTAAAAAATAAAAGATAAAAAAGAGAGTGAGTCCTGGATATTTAATAAAGCTACTGGAAAGCCCATATACAGTAATGGAACTGGTAGTTAGCTGGGGCTGGCTGTGCTGTAGCGCAGTTCTTCATTCCTGGATGTAGATTACTTTCCAAGTGGCATCATAGCTTAGAATACGACCCATGTATTAAGCTCTTAAAGCAGAGTGCCTGCCTGAACTGCTCATGGAAATATTCAGAGCCATACTTAAGTGATTATTTGTTCATGGAATCTGAACCTACATCATCCATGGCCCCATGATAATTTACGTCTGTAATTAAGTGGTTACCATGGCAAACCGCTTTCCACATTTTATTTGCATATCAATGGCTGTTTCTGAATTTTAAGAGAATTTGCAATTTTCTTCTGGACCTTCCAATTGATTCTTTAAAAACAGATCCTGCTCCCTGGATTTACTCAAATCAATGCCTGCACTTGCTTTTAGGGAGTAGTTTTTGATCTAATGATATGGTTGAGTTCTCTGTTCCCTTTATATATAGTCATTTAAATACATATTTTTGCCTCTCTAGGGTACAGTTTATGAAACAAGGGCTCTCTAATATGGCTGGGAAGCAGAAACTCAAAAGAGACTGGAGACCTGAGTCTACAGGTCTTTGCAATTAGTAGGCATCCCATAAAAGCTCCTTGAACTGGAATTTAATTCTTGCCTACTGTACAACATTTCTTCAGTTTTTACCAGAGGGTTACTAGGGGCCGATGAATTAGTAAATGTGTCATAATTGCTGGTATTCTTTTTTTTTTTTTAAGATTTCATTTATTTATTTGACAGACAGAGATCACAAGCAGGCAGAGAGGCAGGCAGAGAGAGGAAAGGAAGCAGAATCCCGGCTGAGCAGAGAGCCCGATGTGGGGCTCGATCCCAGGACCCTGGGATCATGACCCGAGCCGAAGGCAGAGGCTTTAACCTACTGAGCCACCCAGGTGCCCCTGCTGGTATTTTTAAATAGATTCAGGCACAGAACTGTCAGACCTGACTTCTGCGGGGAGACATTCTCTGTCTGGAGAGCCAGAAATGAAGAGCCTCCCTTTGACAGCCAGAAGCTTCCGGTGCTTTGTTCTAAGAAGGAAAAG
The DNA here is from genome assembly GCF_011764305.1 of Mustela putorius furo. Lineage (NCBI taxonomy): Eukaryota > Metazoa > Chordata > Mammalia > Carnivora > Mustelidae > Mustela > Mustela putorius. The sequence goes on along the minus strand of NW_025422471.1, from coordinate 23,342,485 downwards.
CACAGGATGCTTCCTCTATTTTCCTCTTGCTTTTTCTCTGAGGGGATTTTGAAGTTGGGCAATCAGGGTCACACTACCTTCTTGGACAAAGCCAGGTAAGTTTTTCAGGTATAAAACTACAGGACAAGATCACTGCAAGAGTTAGGAATCTCTTCCTCTCTCCCTGTGCTTTGCAAGCCCCTGTTCTTATTTTTCTCCTCTGCAGTGGCTGATCTTTCTGGCCCAGAGGTGAATGGGTAGAGCAAAGGATAAGTCAAAATACATGCTGAGACCAGGTTGAGTCGTTAATACAAAATACATGCTGAGACCAGGTTGAGTCGTTAATACAAAATACATGCTGAGACCAGGTTGAGTCGTTAATACAAAATACATGCTGAGACCGGCTTGATGCTAAGGTTATTGTTCAGCCTATGAAAAACAGCAATGGCAATACCCAGTCCTAGACAGTGACCATGGCACCTTTCATCAGCCTATCCATACTCCCACATACGTTCTGATTTCTGACAAAGCAATTCTACAAGCAGCAAAGGCAAAACCCTCCACCTGTCTCGTCTCTCAGATGCTGCTTTTATTCCTTGCCCTTTTTTGCATATTCTTCTCCTTCATCCTCCATCATTGCTCACTTCCCAGAAAGCTGAGCCCGCACACAGCAGGTGGAGCCATGACAACAGAGAGGGAGTCCCATGAGCACGCCCTCTCTCCCAGACAGCAACGGCAGAGTTCAGCCCCACAGTGATCTATCTGGTCAGACTGGTGGAGCAGCTTGCTGAGGCAATCCTGCTGGACTGAAATGGATAGAGACAGGGCTACGGGGAGCAGAGAGCGTGAGAGCCAGGGAGACATAAAGAAGCAAACAAGCATAGGATGACGACTGAACAGACAGCAGCAGCCAGGCCCAGCAGCTCATGTGCTAGTCCAACCTTCATAGCAACCCCAGTGGAACAGTCCAAGCCAAAAGAAGTCAGCCAAATCCTGAGCTCATTTTAATGGCTTCTGTCCCAAACCGGAGTCACTGGGGATTCCATGGGCTTCTAAGAGAGCCCTACATGCATTTCTAAAAACAAACTGCCCGATGCTGTCATGGAAAACCTGGATCTTTGCGTTCTACGGTTTCATTATGGATTACATCCAGGTCACAACCTAAGGAAGACAGCTGGCAGCAACGACCCTGCTGGCCGGTTACCCAGCTTTTGTAATGAATCCCAGAGGGCTCCGGACTGATGCGTGTTTCTGGCTCTGCCAAGTTCTGGACAAGTCTTCACCTCGTGAAGACCAATCAGCCTGTGATTTTGTCTATGGAGGGAGCTTGCAAAGCCAACTGCAGTCAAGGCTCAATGGCGAGGAGCTGCCTCCAGTAAGGAAAGAAATGAGAGACTGTGTGTGTCGGACGGAAGAGCAGTGAGAGGAAGTTCTTGGTTTTCCTTTCAACTCAACTGCTATCTTCTGCTTTAGAAAAAAATGCCCCAGGGACACCCACAGTCCCCCCAAAGCCACTCAGCCCCAACACAAGCAGGCTATGAAGGGGCGAGGAATGGCCCTATACAACATAGTGATGCTTGATACCCAGCAGAACAAGCGCAGTTCCAAAGAGTAGAAGAGAAACCACTCTTCCTTAAAATGAGGGAATTCTAGGAAACAAAAAAAATACTAAGTCCTGCCAAGGAAGCAGATAAACTCTAATAACCACAAAGCTGCCACTTACTATTTACTGTGTGCCAAGTACTATGCTTAAACCTTTCTTCTCACATATGATCTTATTCAATCCACAGAACAACCCTGAGGTTTGTATTATACGTCATCATGCCCATTTTACAAGTGAGGTTCAGAGAAGTGAGGTCAAACCGGCCGCTTCACAGCCACCGGAAGGGTAGGTCAGGGCTGATGCAGAGGCAGGTGAAGCCTGACCTCTCAGGCGAGAGCGAGAGAAGTACTGACCTCCAAAGGCGTCTGTGCTAAGTATTTAGAAAATATCAGAGGGGTGCCCACCAGCAGGCTAGATCTTAAAGGCAAATCCCATATCTGGGTTAACTTAACAGTCAGTAGTTGTATCTTATTATTATTTTTAAATAATCTAGATTCTGAGAGTTCCACTGAAGTATCATTTCTTTCATACCCACTTCTAAAATCGAAATACCCAGATTTGGATAATTTATGTTACACTTTCTGTAGGCAACGAGGCTGCACAAACCCAAGGCCCATTTACTCTGTAAAGTTAGTTGTACTAATCGGGGTGTCTGGGTGGCTCAGTGGGTTAAGCCTCTGCCTTCGGCTCAGGTCATGATCCCAGGGTCCTGGGATCGAGTCCTGCATCGGGCTCTCTGCTCATCGGGGAGCCTGCTTACTCCCCTCTCTCTTTCTGTGATAGCTGTCAAATAAATAAATTTTTTAAATCTTAAAAAAAAAAAGTTGTACTAAGGAATGTGCTTACAGTATCTTGTAATTTTTCACCCAGTTATATTTTACAAAAATGTTACTTTTGCCAAAATGAAAGCTTTAAGAGCAAACACAGTCTGAGTGTATTTCCAAAGAATGCTCTTGTAGCACTGGCAACAGTTCCTTTCTCATCATTTGTTCCGAGAGATCCAGGACTGAGAACTGGGGGGTAGGGGAGGGAAGACTGATGCTCACAGCTGCACCGAGTCCTTGGCTGAGGCTGGGGCCGCCCAGATGCTATTACATATTGGCCGACAGGAGAGAAAGCAAGTCAGCTGTTTCAGACACTGGTGGGGCAACTTTCTCAGCCATAGATTCAAGGACCATGGCAGCCATTTATGTTGGTCTGAACTACCCAGCATAGGTCTCCATTCGGAGAGAAAGAGCCCACCAAGCATCCCTTACAGATGCACACCCCAATCCGAACCATGAGGGAGTCACTGCGTAGTCAGTCTCACCCACGATTTCTGCTCGAGGGGGATGCTGCTAGACTGGGCCGAGAAACTACTTCTTCCTGTACTTCCATTCTTACCCTCAGATGAGTGGGCTCCAGAGAGGTGGTCTGAGTACATAGGAATCTCTATCTCTTGCCAATTCGAAATTTTAAGTAATCTCAGACTTTCTGGGATGCTGTATGTATTCACAGGGAACATAACTGAGGGGGGTGGGGAGAAAGTTCTCTTAGAAAATCTAGACTTGGGATGGATAGGTGACCAACAGACTAACACCTCAGGTATGCTACTATTTTCTTCTTTTCAACTCTTCTTCCCAGAGACCTGATACAGAGAGAGAGAGAGGGAGGAATGGAAGTCAGGAATAATTCATGGGAGTGTATGAATAATTCCTACGACATGCACTGATCTTTGTGCCAAATGAACACTTGTCATTTATGTGAAATAGCAAACAAGAGCACCAAAAGATCTGCTGGACTAATCTTCATTCTTCGAGACTGAGTTCACTAGACTAACACCTTATTGAAAACTGCGTGGGGGCGCCTGGGTGGCTCAGTTGGTTAAACATCCGACTCCTGATTTCAGCTCTGGTCATGATCTCACAGTCAAGGGATTGAGCCCCATGATGGGCTACATGCTGCGCCTGAAGCGTGCTTCGGATTCTCTCCCTCCCTCTCCCTGTGTGCCCCACCCCCAACCACGACCCTTCAAAACCTGCATGTAAATCACAAGACTGAAAGGGTGTCTGTAAGTTGCTTCTGAATGACTGTAAAAGGCAGCTTTAGGTGTTACGGCCCAAGATGCCCCATTCGGGCTATAGAGGGCTACAAGTGCTAGAAGGCACACGTTTCTCAAGATGAAAAGCATTCTTAGGGATGACAAAGCAGGAGTTTTGCCTGCATACCAGAACTTTGATAGTAAATTTCATTGTAAAGGCATGAATCACCAAGGCTGAGGACATACACACAGTAAAGAAAAATTACACAGAAATCCACTTCTCTCTTGTCAACCAAGGCTCTTGACGGGATTAATAAACTGTGCACACTGCCTTCTCTTCATCCACCTGTTTTTTTCTGGCTTTTCAAAAGCCTTTGGTAGTACTTCTCAGCAGAAGTTTTGCTATGCACACAGCATATATACACATTCCTATGAGGCACTGTGTGTCTCAGTGCAATAAAGTAGGGGCATTTCTCTGACAAGGAAAAGATGAATCTTACTTAACCTATCTGGGAAGTAAAATGCCAAGCTGAAGGGGATAAACTTCAGATTTCAGAATAAAAAGGGGGATAATGAGCTTCACAGAATTAAAAATCTAAAGTAAAAAAAAAAAAAAAAACAAAAACTAAGATAAGATTATATTTTCCAATCCCCCTATTTTTCAGTTGAGGAATGACAAGGCCCAAAGAGGTGGCATATTTATCTCAAGCAAAACTGAAAATCAGAATCCTGACTTCACAAATTCTATGAATGCCTAGGACTGCCCAAGTCCTTCATCATCTGGCAATTCCTCTCAGAGGGATGGGGGCCCCAGAGGATATTCTGCATGCACACAGGTCAGGACTGTGCAGCAGGGCTTCTCTCTCTCTTCTCTAGGCCCTTATCCACCAACCACCACATATATATGGGGGCTCCCCAAAGATTGGACGAACAGAAAACATTATCTTATCAGCTGTTTGGAAAATAACTTGTTTGATCTGCTGATTTGGAAGCCAGCCCTACTGAGCTCAAGAGTTTGCTATTAGGCAGACTACAGTGAATTCACTTGGGGTCTGTTTCCTTACAGCCCTGGAACACCAGGCTCAGGGCTTATCTTCACTGTCAAAGAGTCCCATGCATAAACCTTTAGCATTTGCTGAGGGATGAGTCACCTGTGGCCTTCAGTTAGGGTTTGTGGCTGGATTACTGTTCTCCTGGTAGAGTTAACAAATACCTTGGTTCTAATTGTTTAAAAAGCTATTTCTTTCCCCCCTGAAAAATCAAAGTGAGAGTCTACTCCTTTAGTTTCTTGACGATATCTCAAAACTGCAGCATCTGTATCTATGTGTGCATACTTCTGCCATCCAGAACAAATCCCTTGAGCCCATACAGACTGACTGATGCCCTCCTGGTTCAGGATGCACCTTCCAAACCCATCAGGGAAAGGCTATGAAAGCGCTGGGGCGCACAGAAGTTATCCTGCGACTCCCTGCCTCTCCTCGGGATCATTGTGAAGGGTGCAGACTCTCCTTTCCATCAATTTCTAATGAGCTCATTAGTGAGAAATTGCCTGAAAGTGGAGCAGTTAGGTTTGTATTTTCTGATGTGAATGCACAGAACATTCTGTCAGACGAGAGGAGACAGACAATTTAAACCAGAACACTATTAAACACAGAACAGCTGATACTAATTCCTTCCCAGCCTGCTTCTTCCTCTCCCAAAGGTGAAATCGTCCTGTGGTTGGGATGGGACCGAGCACCTGGCCGGACCCACTGCCCAAGACTGAAGGCCCCACACTCACGTGCCTTCCTTCTTAGCAGAGGGTGCCTGCTGCGGGGGGGGGGGGGGGTGCCTCTCACCCGAATTTCCTCAACGGGATGCACTGACGGAAAAGCATGCTTTTAATTTAATGGTAAAAACAAACAAACAAAAAAAAAAGTAGGAGTAGTTACTCTAACAAAACCCATTAACTTCGAGCCCAAGGAAATAAGCAATGAGGAACATGGGAGAGAAAGAACGGGCGACAGTGCAACAGGGAAAAGGGAGAAAGCCAGTCTGACCGGACAGGAGCCGGCTCTTCTCAACCGGCAGGGAACGAGGGGCAGGGGGCGCACAGCACACGCAGGGCAGGGCCCCGGTCCCTCTCCCGCACGCTTACCTGCGATCCCTTGCAGCAGCCCGCATACGTTGAAAATACTTTTCTTCATGATGCTCTGCACACACATGGTGAAGACGGACACCAAGGCCACCGTGCAGAGAATGAAGATGCCCACGGCCAAGAAGATAGCGGTGGCCTGCCAGAAGCCGCTGGCGATCTCGCCAAAACTCTCGGCGTAGGGCCCGCACAGCGTCTCCCGCTGCACGTGCTGCATGCCCGGGTTGCGGATGCAGCGGGCGTAGATGCCCAGGGTCGGGTGGTAGGGCTCCGACGGGCCTCCGCTCCGCTCGTCGGGCTCGGCGCCGCTGCGACTCTTGGCTTTGCCGATGAGCCAGTCGGCGCTCATGAAGGCGATGAGCTCTGCGAAAGCCACCACGATACTCAGGAGGGTCCAGAGCATGGAGCGACAGGTGACAATAACATGACACATATTGATGTTGCAGGCGGAGAAGTCGGGACTCCACGGGGTGAACAGCAACAGCCGGCGGGTGGGGAAGGAGGCTCAGGCGGCCTCAGGAAGCAGTCGCTGCTCCGGGCGCTCGCTCCCGCAGCCGGGGGCTCCTCCTGGCCGGCCTCTGGCAGCGCGGTCCCGGGCCGTCATGCTGCCATGTCCGAGCTCCGAGCACGGCCTCACCTACGGGAGGGAAGAGAGGAGGGCGGTGAGTGGCGGCCAGGCTCCGCCCCGCAGCGCGGCCGCCGGGAGCTCGCGGACCCCAAAGCCAAGTGCGCGGCGGCTAGGGCTGCTCCCCGCCCTCCCCAGCCCGGGGCCGCCACTCCCTGTCCCAGGGAAGCCCTCTGAGGGAGCGCGTCCCGGTATCGGAGCAGATGGCCGCCCTTCGCAGCGTGGGTCCCGGCTGCCTTTGTTCCGACTTCTCCCTTCCCGAGCTCTCACACGGTGTGTGGCGGTGTGTGGCGTGGCGGTTCCCTTATCTGCCGCCGGCCGGGGTGGGGGCGGGGGAATCCTGCACCCGACCCAGGCGCACCCTATGGCCCTGGAGCTCCCGCCTCCGCACTCTTGGGACCGGGATCCCGCTCCAGCACCTCTTACTAGGAAAGGTCAACACCACGGAGATCCAAATACATCTAGAGAGGGCTGGCAGGCAATAAACCCTGGCCGCAGACGGGCTCTGGTTTTATAAAGCTCGCAGGGACCCTCTGCCCGCCGTCTTGGTACTAGATGAAGTAAGTTTTGAAAAACGCGCACCAAAAGCTTTTGCTTAGAGAGAGAGAGCGCGCGCGCAGCAACACCCACTTTTATTGCCTGGGAATCAAATTAGTAGCAGAGACCTAAGAGTGAGGGTTTGCTTCACAGGTATATAAGAATATAAAAGTAAACACTGCCATGAAGAATAACAACACACTGTTCCCCAAACTTATTTTTATTCATTTCTCACAGGGTGATCTCTGGACAAAAACACTACCCTAATTAAAACTCATAGAAGAAAAAATAAGAAAGCCTTGAAGAGCTCATGACTTACTCACTTGGGGAAATTATTCAAAACAGAGGCATTAATGACCACTGACTAAGAATCATCATTACCACAGAGTAGACTTGTTGACAACAGAAAATGGCCTAGGAAGAATGCACTCCTTGAGCCATCCCAATTCAGCCCCTGTGCCTCTGCCTGAGCCTCCCCCCTTCACCCTAGGTCTGCAACTCAACATGCCCATTGTTTCTGGTCTCACAAGGGCTCATTCTCTTCCCAGGGACAAATGGCTTCATTACCAGAGGGCTTTGCTCTAACAGCTCAAACCTCCTTGAGAGGGGACTGAGCCCTGAAACAGGAGTACCGTGCTCCTGGGCTGTCCCATCTACTGTCCCTTCTTCTAGGTCAGGAAGAATCACACAGTTCACATCTGACATCTGGACACAAAGCTGTGTCGTGAATGATTAGACACTGTTAACTGAGGTCATGTCAACCTCATGAGAACCACAAAGAGCCCCCTGGTGTGCGGGCAGTGAGGTGGGGCAGGGAGTTATTGAAGAGGAAGGCCAGTGGGGAAATAAGGAAGCCGAGAACCAAAGCTTCGTCACCACTCTAGTTGACATGCCAGTGAGAGATTACTATTTATCTCATAAAACATGGCACATTCAAAAATCCTCACATCATTATAGTTACCCAAGATGCTGTTTTAGGAAATTACCTAACATAGCACTAAGGACACAGGCCCTTCATAATTGTCAGTGTGCATGCGTGTGCGTGTGTGTGCGTGCGTGTGTGTGTGTGTGTGGAGTGCAGCTCTGCTGAGCACTGGTGAAGGGAGGAGTGGCTTCCACTCTAAGAGTTTTGGGTCCTGTCGGGTCTGGGTTCCAAGCCCAGCTCCACCATGCACTGGCCAAGCGGACGCCTCAGCTTCCTCACCTACCCCCATGGCAAGGGTTAGGTATCCTGCTTCACAGTGTTGCTTTGAGAAACTATCACGAATCTGTCAGAGGACCTCGGTGTCTGGCAGAGTCAGCACTCAGTAACTATCACCTCCTTTCCCTCAGAAGCCTTTCCCTGAACAAGAGGACACGGGTCAGACAACAGTGTGACGGCCGGAAGCCGAGGGCAGGTGACAGAAACTTGGCCACTACATGCAGACAGACATTGAGCAGGTGCTATTTAGAGACGGGTGACGTCACTTGCGCCAGCCTCCCAGGTGAGCTTCACGGGTGGGTCCTGGTCTTACTTCCTACTTCCTCACCGCCTACCCCGCTGCCAAACTCAACTGTGAAATTAGCACTAGGCTGGAAGGAGAACCTACTCGCTCTTCTCAACTCACCCCCACCCAACCCCAAATACCACCAACTAGAAATGCCTTTTGGGAAAAGAGTTACTAGTACAAAAAAGCTTTGGAAGAGACTGTTTAGCCTGAGATGATCATTCCGAATGAGAATAATTAACAAGCCAGTGATGACTCCCGCGAGGTCCCACATGGCATGCCCACCTGCCTGGCCACCAGGCTCGCGCCCACCGGAAACCGGCCAGTGGAAGACCAGCCCATGAGGAGAAGATGAGGCGTCTACAAAGTCTTTTCATTGATTAGAAAACCAGTTCCCTGATGTGCTAGCCGATCTCGATCCCTGCTCCTCCTCTGTTTAATGGACAATTTTCAACATGAACATAAAACTTCTGTGTTTTTGCGCTCGTATGGAGCCTCAGGGCTCTGCTACAACCTCTCAGGTGACCGGGAGCTTAATGAACACGTCACGTGTCCACTGTCCCGGGCAGCAAGCTCGGCTCAGAGTCAGGCTTACAGTCAGGTCGCCACTTATGAGGACAAAGGATGTGAAACTTCAGGAGGACGGAAGGTGGCACATTGAGGCTGAGCAAAATGGTCCGCTCCAAACCTAGGGCAGAATGATTTAGGGAGCCCAGTGCTTACATTCACAAAACATAGTTCTGTCCGTCTGTGCTAAAGCCATCCCCCCTCTACTGCACCAAGTTCTCACATCCATCCGTGGCTGGAAGGAGCTTTTATTCACCTGTTTGGAAGAGGGAGATAACATGCTTTGCTCTTTCCAGCCTAATAGTTTGCTAATAATTACTACAAGTGGAATGGCCATACTACACAAGGCTGACTGACCGGCTTTCCTGGGGATCCGAGAAAAGTCCTCAGATCGACAGGACAAGAAATGCATCAGTGGGCTTTACCAGGTGCCTGTGCTCTGTAGAGTGCCCCCGTTTGGCCATGTCACATGTGCAAGGACAGAATCCTGCTGGCACAACATCCATATCAAAGGGGACACAGATCCTCATGACAGATGTTGTGAACCGTGGGGATCCCAGCACAGAGCTCAACACACCTCTGCCGCCGTCCCCCCGACTCCCTGCCTCTTCACAACTCACTGGATAAGACCAGGCCCTCCCTGACATTCCACGCAGAGGCCACGACATACACTTCCACTCCAGCACAGCTTACTTTACTCTCATATCCCTGACAGCTGTGGGTCATCTGGACAGTCCTCTGACTTTCAGAAAACGATGCTAGGATTCTCACAACGGTCCACCATCAGAATGCAGAGCAAGGGGCAACTGACAAACGGCTGGTCTCCTGCAAGCCCTCCTGTTTAAACAAGGGGGCAGGTAGTAGGCTGAGCTCAGTTGGGTTTGTTGCTTCCATCACAGGGGGCTATCTTTGGCAGCTGCCTGATGTCAGTGAGCAGGGAAGGAGGTGCAGGTGGAGCACGACCACCTGGGGCCAGCTGGCCGGGAGACGACCGCAGCAGACGCCGAGGAGCAGAGGTGCACTGAGGACCTGACTCCGGCTGTCACAAGCTAGGCCAAGTGTGCTGCCAGCACTGGAGCCTCGACGCCTGGGAACGAAGCCGTACCAGAGTTTTCAAGGACACAAACCTGCTTCTTCACCTTGGTTCTCTTTTTCTTTCTTTCTTTCTTTTTAAAGATTTTATTTATTTATTTGACAGAGAGGGAGAGATCACAAGTAGGCAGAGAGGCAGGCAGAGAGAGAGAGAGGAGGAAGCAGGCTCCCTGCTAAGAAGAGAGCCCAGTGCGGGGCTCTATCCCAGGACCCTGGGATCATGACCTGAGCCACCCAGGTGCCTATCTTTTTCTACTTTACTATGAAAACTGGCAAAAATACAAGTTGAAAAGAACAGTCCCTGAACATTCAGCTTCGACACTCGTATCCAGCCTCATGGTAACACTCAGACGTTTTCTCCTGAATCATGTGAAAACAAGTCACAGATGTCTTGACACTTCAGCCCTAAATCCTGTAGCATACACGTACTAAAAATAAAGCCATTTACCTACATGACCACAATAAAATTAACACACCCACAAAACCTGACAATACCTTCCTTCTATCCAAAGCCTGGTCCACACTCAAATGTCCCTATCCTGCCCCATTTTCTACAGTTTTTTCTTAAAAGCATGACTCAGTCAAGGCTCATGCATTGCATTTGGTTTTGTATCTTGTTTCTTTAGTGAAAAACAATCGTTTCACCCTGAACTCTGTTTGCATTTTTTCCCTTGACACGGAGACACGTTTTTGAAGATACCAGGCCAGCTGCATTGCAGAACACCCAACAATCTGGATTTGTCCATTTCCTCCTGATGTCCTTTAAAGTGTTCTCTATGCCCGGCTTTACAGAAACGAGGGTAAATCTAAAGGCTAGTTTAGAATCAGCTTAAATATTTTTGGTGAGACTCTACCGCGGATGATGCTGTTTATTCCACTGCCTCACATCTGGGAAGAGTAACACTGAGCACACATCAGAATAAGAGTGATCATATACATATGGAGACATACACAAATACGTATATGTGTACATGTATTAATATGTATGTATTTTATGTATAGACAGAGACAGACAGACAACTCCGTGGCCCTGAAGAATCAGAATTTTGGTGAGGGAACATGCAGGAGGGCTGGCTGGGCAGCTGGCTGGGCAGGGCTCTGTGTGTTTGGAAGAGCTTCCTGGGAGTTTTGATGGCGATGTTGAGAAGCCCTATCCTAAACCATGTCCGGGAAGCTTAAAAAGTCCTTTACCAAAGGGATCATACATCTAAGGAATATCTGCTGTCTTTCTTTGAAATGGAATCACATTTTAGGTAGGACAGCTGAAAGCATACAGCTCTGCAGGCCTGGGGAGCAGGACAGAGCCTTATAGAGAGGCCGCCCATTCCAGGAGGACTGACCGGAGCCTGGGGATGTCGTGAAGAGAAGGAGGAGCCATCTTTCCACTGACTTCAGAGCGCCCCGCCTTTCCAGAAAGGACGGCCCCGGGCTCTGGCCGCCTCCCTGGGACCTTGCCCTGGCCCAGTCTGCGGGGGGGCAGCGGGCACTGGCGATACTGCACTGGGCAAAGGGCACTACATAGTGTGAGCTGGGATGGCGGGTTTTAAGAGCTTTGAAAACAGACTCCAGATCAAGCCTCAGCTCTACCACTGAACAGCTGTGAGTCCTTGGGCAGGCTATCTACATTGCCCCTCGGCCTGCCTCAGTTTCCTCCTCTGCAAAAAAAGGGCAGCAATCTCTTCTTCCTAAGGCTGCCGGGAGAAATAAAGGCGAGAGCATAGGCAGAGTGGTCAGCAGAGCCTCCTGTTCACTGTGCTCCACGTACCTTAGCTATTATCAATCATTATTAGAGGGCTTAATGATAATTTAACACATTAATTATCATCTCAATCATGTGGTCATAAGACTAAATAATGAATGTACTACAGTGACCCACGTGACTCGAATGACCAGCACGCTTCCGAGCAGACTGCATTTTGCGCCCACGTCACTGGAGCTTTCTTTGGCAGCATGGTCTCCAAACCAGGATCTTCTAGAAGCACAAGAGGATTAGGTGAGTAGAATTTATGTGCTTTTCACCTTCCAAGGGCTGGAAAGACTCTCCAGGAGGCTGATTCTTGAAGTGTGGTCCCTGGACCACCCCCCATCTCCTAGAGGGAGATGTAGGCCATCTGTTTTTAAAAACATTCAGTCCCTGGTCCCCACATGCTGCATCAAACTTTCTGGAGGTGTTGCCAGCAAGTGTGTTTTTAACAAGCCCCCCAGAGGTTCTCTGCACAGTGACGTCTGAGACCGGGTCAGGGCGAGGGAAACCTCACACTCGGGGAGGTCGCTGGCCCTGGCAGTGACTTGGAGCTGGGGAGGGGGCCGAGGAGAAGAGGCAAGGCGAGGGGTGCGGGGGGGGGGGGTGAGGGAGGGGAGGCCTTGCCCAGCTCAGGAGGACAGAGCCAGACCACCTGTCCTCAGCACAGCTCCTGACATCACAGAAGTCACCGGGCCAGTGAATCTGCAGGGACCCAAGCTCTTCCCCACTCACATGCTGTCCAGTAGTCTTTGCAGAACATCCAAGAGCTCAAGCGCCTGGGGCCTTCTCTGCAGAGCCCACCGGCAGCTCTCAGAACTGATGGACCAGGTTGGTCCAAAAAGCTCAGCACCTTGCACGGCTTTCAGAAAAAATCACCTACCAAAGGAGGTTTTGCGAACTCTCATTTGCCCTGGCCACCTCCTCAAATACGCGGCCCATGAAAATGTGATCCTCTTGACAATGTTTAAGAAGAGGCCCCACTGCACTAATCCTTACGCTGGCCTGGCTGGCCTTGGAGTTCCGGCTCTGTGTGCTCACATCTTCCTGCTCACGGCCACAATTCCTGCCTCGCTCCCTCCCCATCTCTGGTCTGACTCCACTCGGGGAAACTCTTGCCCTGGCTCTCAACCAGGACAATTCTGCCCCCTCCCCCTTGCAGGGGACAAGTGATGAGGTGTGTAGATATTCCAGGCTTGTCACAACTTGGGGGGGGGGGTGCTGCTGGCAGCTAGTGAGCCAAGGATGCCGCTGACTGGCCTGTGGGGCACGGGCCAGCAGCCACTGAGAGGCAATGCCTAGCAGTGTTTATGGTGAGAACCCCTTTCTCGAGGTTCCTGCACAGAGCAGGCTTGACATTTGTAGGTGCAACATAAAACAGAGTGCGAAAGCCACTGCTTTTTACGAAGATCTAATGAGTAAGCCAAGTTCTACAATCTGGATGGACATTCACAGTATTTACTACATTAAGTATATTTTTAGTCGTTTTTCTGAATTTCTGTTTAAGGTCCACGCTAGTTTGTGTGTCCCAAGATGGCAAGCTGACAGGATGTGGATCCCAGCTTGCGGGAGTGAACACACTCAGGACAATGTCCTTGACCCTGCCTCTTCAGATCACACACACAAGTCAGCTATTGTTTTCAGGCATCTCTCTACTGCAAATGGCAGAATGGGGCTCTCAGGAGATGAAGAGCAGGAGGTCACCCACTCCTGTCTTTTCCTCCCCAAGGGTCTTACACTACTGCAGACAACTGCAAGTGTGGCCACAGGACCTTTAATTCTCTCAGATTCCCCACCTCCAGAGCTGGGCTGTCCACACCGTACAAGCTCGGGTGGCCTTGGCCACTCCAAGCACCAGGAAACCTCAAGGACCTTCCCAAGCAGACCTAGGGAATGCACAGGCATTCTGGTTACCACCTCACCCCAGCCTGGCTCCCCCTACCAGATACCTTCCTCTCCGGCTGACCCTCTTAGCAGTGTCTGGTGCCTGACGGCCCCTCCAGGGCAGCAAGGGCCCACCTCCGAAAGCAACTGAACCAGCCTTTTCTTTCCTAGGCTAGGAGCACCCAGTGAGCTTGTGCGCACTGTCAAGTGTGTCCTTTAATTCCCTGCTCCTCACAACTCCTTCGTGATGCCCACTCTCGCTCCTCCGGTGTCTAATCCATCTGCTTGCTAAGCACCCATTTCTAAAGGTGCCATTTGGATACTTCCTCCCTGAGACAGCAGCAGCCAGAAGTAGCAGGTGTACTTGTCTGGTCCTGTTCTCTACATGACTCCTTCTTTAAGAGTTCTGAAGCCCATATACCTTATTTCTTAATTTTATTCCTTGTACAAACTTCACCATCTAAAAATCTTTAGAAAGCACGTCTTTCTTTACGGGTCTTCAACTCTGTCAAACAGGAGGGACCGAAGAATCCACCTCCGAGACAGATGCTTATGTCTGATCTCTTACATGCTGTAAGCCGGGGCCATCTGCCTGTGGCCTCCACGTACTGTGCGGTCCGCATGTCTTTGGTTTGTTTCAATGGAATTAGAGCTTGAACTTCAAGGGTTGCCTTTTAATTTCACTGTTGTATATCATTTTAAACTAAAGGTGTTTCTCAAGTTCATAATGAATTCTATGACACCAGGCAAAATGTAAGTCTTAAAGTGAGCTTTGTGAGTTTTTTCAAGATCAATAAGGAAGTAGAGTGTTTTAATGGAGTAAAGTAACAAAGGATGGAAAACAAATTACTTAAAAGAACTTATGCATAAAAATCAAGATATATAACTTCCTTCTTCACGAACACCCAATGAACAGCAGAGACTCCAAATGCCCTCTGTTTAAGTGCCTCAACTCTGAGAATAAATAATCCTTAGGAAATAGGCTTCTGGCCTAAGTGGACAGCTGGGCAGCCTCTCCCAGCTCGGGGGAGCACGACGTTCATTCTCACAGCAACTGCAGGCTTTCTAGTCCCCTCCGTACAGAGGCAGAAAGAATCACTGCTGTTCACGAGATACAATGCCATCAGTCAGGTTCCCTTCCAACAGCTTGAGAAAAACCAAACATGATAAACGGAAAGGATTATGCCATCTGTTATTTCTGAATCTCTCACACAAACCCAGAAAACCCAAGAATCAACTAGAACAAGAGTCCTATTCTGACTGGAAGCTTCTGTGGAAGCTTTTGTTGAAGACTGTATTATTCTTTCCAATACACTCTGTCTGTCCTTAGAGGAGGGCCCTATTTTCCTGCCCCACCCCCATGAAGCCCGACCAGAGCACTGCTTCGACAAACCACTGTGAGAAGTGACACATGCCACATCTAAGCAGAAGAGTTTAGGAGCTGGTGTTTTGGTCTCCAGCTCGCTTACCTCTCCCCTGAGATCAAAAACCATTCAGATAGAGGCCTCCCTGTCAGCCTGGGTCCCTGACAGCATGAAGCACGGGCCCTTGATCCTTGATAAACAGGCAGTGTGGGCCCCAAACCAACCCTGTTGTTGCCAGTGCTGAGCTGTGAGGGGTGTGCTCCTGCTGGAATCCCAATAGTTGCCTGTCCCAGCTCTCTCTGGGGTCAGGTTCAATTTCATTTCACCATCCTCTACCATATGCATGACAAAGAATTTCTGGCAATTAAACAGAAATGAGAAACACTAAAGCTTGGCCACTGCCTCAGGAGTGCTCACTGTACAATTCAGCAAGGTGAGCTACTCCAATACAGGATTTGCTCTTACTGTATTTATTTTAGGTTAATAAATGGAAGTACTAAGAAAAAAGAAAAATTCCCTTGTGAATAAATGAGGACATTTATAAAGTGACTCAGAGGACCAGCTTGAAGACTCACTTCCCACATCAGGCGCTTCCCCGAGGTCTCTTACCAAAGAGCCCTGAATCACTTGGCGCTGCCTCAGCGTTCCCTTCTCTGCTTCTATTTCTTCCACCCAGGGGGGTGGCTCCAGCCACCTCCTTGCAGCCACCAGCCAAGACAAAGGCTAGTCTGCTCCCTTCAAGCAGGAGAGCTCTGTGCAGAGCCTGAGAGGGAGACTGGGTCGGAGCGCCCTCGGGAGAGCCCTGCAGAAGTGGTCCAAGCCAGGGCATAGGGCTGCCGGGCTGATGTGCACCCTGCGTCAGGGCAGGTCTCTCTAAGGAACTGGAAGCCACAGGGCTGGAGCGAGGCTATCGACTGACTCAGGAGACAAGAGATCCTTGAGGGGATCAGAGGGTAGGACTGAGACCCTGAGGCTACAGCTGCTGAACAAGAGGTCAAGGCTGCTCAGGATGCAGAGCTGTCGAAGGCGAAAGAGAGAAAGAGAGAGAGAGAGAGAGGATCAGGGAGGCATAAGGTGGACACAGTGAGTCCCCAGGGTGCAAAGAGCCATGATCACACTTGACATTTTTTCAGGTAATCTCTCCCGTGAGAATCAGAATATTCCTCCTAGGAATGTGGCCATTTTGGAGATGGCATGAGGGTGAAAACTGGTGGCTTCCATGAGGAAGACTTCTAACAACTCCTGAGAATATCTGTCATTTTAAAAATGAAGTTTTTAATATTTCAGTATTGCCTCTTTTTGAACCAAGTCTTTTTTTTTTTTTTTTTTTTTTTTTTTTTTTTTTTTAAGTAGGACTATGGTATCATTTTATGAACTGGAAACAGTCACTGGTCGTTAAAAACCAGCAAAAACAGTTCTTTCCTTGAATCTCCCACCATCCCACTGGCACTACTGTTATTAAGACAAGAAAACCAGGGCGGTTAATGTTCAAGCTGGGCCTCGGTGCCAAGGTTCTGCCAGCCACTGAGGAGGTGATGGTGTGAGCAGAAGTGCCACAGAAACCTCCTCATAGAGGCCAAGGGGATAGCGCAGATGCATGACTCAGAGAAAGGGCTCCCACCTGGGGACCGAAACTCCACCCAGGAACTTCCTGAAGGGCACAGGGGAAGAGCTGCTCCTCACCTCGGCCAATTCACCCAGAAACCCCTTGAAACAAGCCCATCGCAGCTCTACCAGCTGCCATCTGGTCTGTGCGCAAAGCCCTCAGCAGAGTGATGCTATTTCTAATCAGCCACTAAAAGATATTATCCGTGAACTGGGCCTAAAGATGCAAGACAACCCACATCCTTAAAAACCAAGAGGATAGTCTGGGATTTACCCGAAGACCAAGACAATGCTAGTCACTGCTCACCTTTTCCTTTGCAGACTTATCTATTCTCACTGAAGTTACTTCTGTTTCTAACCAGTATTGCTAAACAGCAGTGGAATTTTTAAAAAGTTTTTGAAAGAGTTGAAAGAAAAGGCCAAAGGCTGGTGTAGACCATGCTCATATTTCCAAGAGCATCACCGAAAGGCTCACACTCATTTTGTATTACTTCACTCACATCGACACTGGCTTTCTGCAGCTGAAGATACAATCTGCAGCCCATGGTCTGAACTCCTGCCCCCTGCCCCGCCGCCCCAGACGGGTGTGTACACACCTCCTGAGTGCCAATGAGCTTGGGCAGGGGATGGACACCAGCATAAGGCTTTACGTACCCAACACACACGCAGTTTAGACTAAGACGTGCAAGGCAGGTGCTCACCAACATGACTGTAACTCTAGGCATCAAAAATCTTCACTCTAGAACCTTCCTTCTCTCATATACTTAAGACCCACGAAATGCTGTGTGATCGTGAATGTGCACACCTATTTGCAATGTCAGATTTTCTGAAACCTCTAAAAAACTCAGCCAGCCAGATCTGTAGACTGCAGCCACACCCAGTTCTTTAACCGCTGTCCAGTTCAGTGACTTCACAGCCAGAGATCAAGCTACCCAGCATTTTTCAACTTTCCCTAATGAGAATGCCAAATTCAAAACCATAAGCAGGTTTAACCTTCCTTCATTTATTAACTGGAGGAATTCCCCAGATATTTAGAATTCAAACTGTTTTGGAAACAGATGGGCTTAAGCATAGCTCCCGAAGGGATACACACGCTTTGAGGAAAAGTATGCTCAATACACAGCTGCCAGCAGCTTCAGGTACTTGCAAAGGGAGAAGAGTCCCGAAATGCAGGCAACAGCTTTGGCCTGCACTGCTGGGCTCGCCTAACAACTGAGGAATGTACCAGGCGGAGGAAGCCCCAGGAGCTTTCCTCACTGCACTCTAGGTGGAGACCGCGCAGACTCAAAGTTCAAGATGGGCAGGGCAAACCCCTGAGGTGGGAAGTCCAAACCCTTGTACTTGATCATATGACCCGGTACTTTCTTTCTGGAAACAGGGATTTACTGTTATAGTTTCTAACAATAGTGAGGCATAGCGAACAGAGAGAAAATTCAACTGGATGTCTCAGAAAAGAGTAAGCATCGGAAGACCAGGCTGCTTAAAAAAACAAAAGCAAACGTGCTGGAAAGACTGGGAGCAGAAATGGCATTAGGGTCACTTCTAGAAGACATGCCCCAGCCCTCAGTTCCCCAGCTTCTCCCCTGGAAGGGCTGATTACACAGGGTGGGCCAAGAGGAAGCCTGTCCTGGTTTACACACCTGTCCAGTGCGATGGACACCGGGTGCCACTGTGGGCTCCTGCACCAGAGTCCCTGGCACAGGTCGGCGGCAGAGTATGACTCACTGAGAACCGACAATGTTCTGTAAGAAAAAGGTACAAGGCAAGAGAGCCTGGGGGAATCAGCAGAGGGGAAAAAAAATAGATTGTGTTTGGCTAGGTAATAAAATGGGGCATCACCAAGATGCTGACACATATTCCGCTGAAGTCGTGAGAACTGACAGACTTCATGACAGTAAACCATTCCCCACAGACCTGATCACCGCAGGCCTCAGGAGTACACACCCTCACCTGGAAGAGAAAGTTCCTTCCCAGCATCCCCACTGCCAAGCTCTCCTGTAAGCAGGGCAGCTAATAGTTCTCGGTTCCAGCATAAAATGGGGGGCTGCACAGTGTTTTGCGGAGGGTCTCTCAGGCTCACGCACAGGAAGAGGGTGGGCTCACCCACTCAGAGTTCCTACAACACCCGTGGCTCAGCCCTTGCAGACCAGTGAGATCCCCTAGAAAGGCAGCACCAGGGAGGGATTCAGTCTGGGGCCAGACTACCTGGATTTAAATCCTGGTTTTGCCACACCCTGGGTGGTGACTTCGGCAAGACGTGCCTCTATGCCTCAGTTTCTGTGACTGCAAAACGGGGTGCCGACAGAACCTACCGCAGAGGCTTGTCACGAGGCTCGGCAAGCTGAAAGAAATCATGAGCTCAGACAGTGCTTGGCTCATGCTCTGTGTTCCCGGCACATGGCCCACCCTCCCGAACAGGATCCGGCGCCCCCCACCTCCCGACCTGCACCAGAACGGCCACTTCTGGGGTTGTGCCCGAGGCATTCCTTTGGCCATTTAGGGCCTCCTGTTCTCGAAAGCCCGCCTGGCCTGCAGCCATTTGCGTTACCTTCAGACAGCAGCCTTTTCTACGTAAAAGTAGTCGCAGAGCAGGCAGGGTGCAGCAGGGAGCCAGGTCTTCCTTCAACGCCGTCACCCTGACCGTGACCAGCCCTGTGTCTGTGGAGAGTGAGGTTCACGTCTCTAAAGTGGGCTGATCAGAGTATCTGCCTCACGAGGTGTCACAAAGGGGGACGAAACCCATGCAGGGAAAGTGAGGCAGAACCACAAACCCTCACTAGGGCGTAGGAAGCATTATTATTATTATCATCCTATTGGTCAACAGTTATTTTTCTGCTCTCAAAAGGCTCTTTGTCTCCACGAGGCCACAAAAAATGATCTTTGAGCACCAGAAACTCTACGGATTGAAGCTGGCCCAATGGCAAAGTAAAAGGTGGGAAAAAAGCACTGGACAGGAAGCCAGGAAAACACAGGTGCTGGTGTCGGCTCCCGCCTAATTGACTGTGAACACACAGTTTGCACTGTGTGTTCACTACTCCAGCTTCACTACTACTCAACACTACTCCAGCTTCAGCAGCTCAGGCACAAAGCGACCAGGGTGGGCTTGCAGACCACCACAGTCATTTCCAGTGCCATAAGACAATCACTTTAAGCACCAGACCACCTCCTACCACCGTCTCTCAGACCAGGGGCTCCCGTGGGAGGCCAAGTGGGGGACTGGAAGAGGGGAGACGGGGCAGGAAGGCCAAACACAGTGGTTTAAAGGTGGTAGGAGAGGGGGATGTGGGTAGCTCAGGTGGTTAGATGTCCGACTCTTGATTTCAGCTCCGGTCATAATCACAGGGTGGTGAGGGCAAGCCCCACTCCCGGCTTCGTGCTCAGCAAGGAGTCTGCTTGGGATTCTCTGTCTCCCTTTCCCTCTGCCCCTGCACTGGCTCGCAAACAAACAAACAAACAAACAAAAAAAAAAGGCAGAAAAGAAGGTCACATCCAATCACAGTGCTGAGTAGACTAGGGGCTGGGGGACATGCTCTTGGGCAGCACACAGGGACTTGTCCAAGGGCCAAGGTTGGAGAGTGTGGACTAGACTGGCTCCCTCTTCTCATTGACTTGTTTTCTCCACTCCATGGAGGAACCCAGCAGCTCTGACCTTTCATTTACAGCTCCAGAGTATCTCTCTTTCTTGGAAACACAGCAGAGCCATCCCCACTCCAGTCTTTTGGCTAACAGCCAAACAAATGAGGCCCTCTCCTGTCCTTAGCTTCAGAGAGGAATCCTGTAATCAAAGC
Organism: Mustela putorius furo; assembly: GCF_011764305.1. Lineage (NCBI taxonomy): Eukaryota > Metazoa > Chordata > Mammalia > Carnivora > Mustelidae > Mustela > Mustela putorius. The sequence continues at coordinate 23,322,059 of NW_025422471.1, read as the reverse complement.
CCCCTTACTCAGTTCTGAAAATCCACGGCCATAAAAAGGGTGCTTTCTTTCTTAGGTACTTTTGCTACCTGTCCTAGACAAATGAAAACACTTGATTGTGAAGAATTTCTTGGCCATACAACAAACAACACGATAGAATACAAAGTTTTCATCGTTTTGCAAGTATTTATAAGCGGGTTTCTTACCTATTTTAGGGAGGGTACCAGCTGATTCACCAATGCTCCTTAGTATGAAGTCTCCAGCTGGAGAAGCCAGCAACAGGAGACGCTCCTTTGGAAGGAGTTTAGTTTCAGGCAGGAGTCAAAAGTCACATCCCTTTTATTTCAAAACATAAACCATATGAAACTGTCCTACAAAATTAATGTTTGCTGCTGTTTATTCTCTGTTCTTTGGTGAATTATTAAAGTCAGGCAAAGTAATTCTCTCCTCAGTTATAAATGGCCCCAGAAGGCTGATTTGCATCCATCCAAGGGGCACTTATTTTTGATAAGTACTCTTATTAATGATCTAATAAAATGTCTTGTTTTGTCATGATCAACCAAGTGATTCAAATGATGTTTAAAAATTCAGCACTCCAACCCAATAGCCTGGTGATGAAGCTGCTAAGCTGACATTAATTTAAAGTGATTTTTAATTTTCCTTGGTATTATCAGTGAGGTCATGGATGGATTTAAAAAAATTTTTTTTTTAAATTTTGGTCCCATTGCTGTCAAAGACAATCTTTTACCAAGATTCAGTAAAACTGATCTGATTAGAAATGATAATCACAGATCGCAAAGGCCAGGGGTAAGAGGTGCTAGTAAGATAAATTATTTGATAATCACAGATAGCAAAGGCCAGGGGTAAGAGGTGCTGGTAAGACAAATTATTTGGTGGGTCAACCACAGACATTCTACATTGGCAGGCAGGCTGCAGGCATGGGCAATGAAAATAAAGCTATGTCAACACCAAGAATAGAAGAACACATCCATTTTCACGCCTCCTAACTTCCTGACCTTTGTTCCCAAATGCCCTATAGCAGAGGTGGCCATTCACAAAGCAAGGGCTAAACCCTATCATGCCTCCGTGATTGGGAAGGAATAAAAAAACGCCCTGCCCATCTGGAAGGCCAGCTACGTGTGGGTGCTACGAAGTTGATGAATGAGTTGGACACACACACCTCCCACCCCTGTGGAGAAACCCAGGGCCCGTAAGCTTAACAAGACAGAAGTAATGGATTTCGGAGGTAACGCTGAATCTGTCTGTATTCTGCAAAAATAGCTCTTCCTTCTCCTGGAACCCAGAATAGATGGTTGCCTGATTTTTTTTTTTCCCCTTCACCCTTCTTCGAAAATAATGCTCTTTAATCTCTGTTAAAACTAAAGCACTTAATAAGGAGTCTCGTTCTGCTAGCTCCCCAAACCGGAGAGGTCATATTCATATGCTTTTATTTATCCTCATCTATCACTGGGATTAGCGGCCGGGCTCACTCAAGCTCTCAAGAGGTAAGATGAGACAGTTCCTTCCAGAAACTAACACCGTGTTCAAGATCTGACGCCCAAGATGTGCAGAGCAACATACTGGGTCACGGAGTAAGGGCGGGATGGGCGGAAGGAGACAGAGAGAGACACTCGCTGCTCTCAAGGGGAGTCAAGAAACAGAACACACATGCTCCGGCCACCGAGGGGCAGGACCAGCTCTGAGAACTCACCGCGGTGGACCAGGGCGGGCAGTACTGGACGGGGAGAATCTGGAGAAAACTAGGATAAGGTTTTATCAGGAACATAATGACTGGGAAGTGAATCGAAGGGAAAACTGCAGTTGGGGAAAAAGAAGAGGAGGGTTATTCCTGCTTCTGCCGGACAACCCCAGATGGCTGGAGAAGAACACTTCTGAAAGGAAGGCTGAAGGGCTGGACAGCGTGGACACTCCTCATATTCTGAGCAAAATCGAAGTGGTGGATAACCTTCCTGTTTTGGGGAGCATGGAAGCAGAAATGGTGGCTAAACGGGAGAATGAGATTTCATCCTGGCCTATCTGCCAGCTATTTAGCATGATGAATTTTAAACAAAAGAATTAAAATTAACCTCTATGTTCTAACAGCCCCCACTTCCCCATTCAAATTCACCTTTTCACAGACAGGATTATTTGTGAACTTTTCATAATGCTTTCAAGGAACTAGGATGAACTCTGAATCTGGCTTATGCACCCAAATTCTATCAAGAAACAGACTCGTAGAACACGTTGGGTTTAGGCAGTTTCAAGAGACAAACACGCTCTGTTGGACATCAGGCCCGATGTCCAGTTTTCGGAGGCTCGAGCAGGATGTCCCTGGCAAGTCTGCTCTGCCCTCACCTGCTTCTGCTCCAGAGCGCAGGGCCCCCTGGGCCCGAAACACCGGCACAGGTGGGACTCGTCAGTCACAGAAGCAGCTTGCACTTGACAAAGTGAGTGCATATTTATATTTGGCTCAGGGAAAAACAAATGACATTAGGGGAGGAGTTCGTAAATATAAAGTGTGATCCCAAAGAGGAATTTGCAACCCTTTCGACAAGCTGTCCCTTCCTGCTAAGTTCTCTAGGAGCTCCTGACCACCCGGGACACTTCCTGACCACCCGGGACACTTTCAGGAGAGGAAGGAAGAAGGAGACATCAGTGGATATGATTGAGAAAACTAGGAACTTTGTATCTTATGTAAGACACAATTTAATTGGGGACAAGAGTCCCCAAATTTCCTCATCATTAAGAAAGAGAAGTTGTACCAGTCTGGCATTCCTCAGAAACCACGCAGCCAAACCCCAGACCAACGGGTGAACTGATCTTATTTCTGAGAGTGAAAGATCCTATTCACACACCGTCAACATTAACTTTGTCAGTCTGTGCATGTGCCTGGATCTGAGCCATGGCTGGGACACCGAAGCAATTAGTCCTCTTCCTCCACCTGGTCATGGGCTCGTGAGGTGAGGGGTGGGGGTGGGAAAGTCAGCAGGGAACTCAGCCCCAAGTTGTCAGTGAAGAGGGTGCCCCATGCTCAGAAGGCAGGCGAGGCCATGGAGAACAGTGCTAGCACATTCACTGTTGTGTGACACAAGGGGGTGCAGGCAGGAATGTGACAGGAAAGACAGCAGGACCCAACTAGTGAGGGGCTGGATAGGTCTGGTATTTGGAACTTTGTCCTCCACATGATGAAGAGGAATAATTTCACCATCAAAGTGACCAAACCAGGTTTGGTCAAAATAATTTTTTTATTATTTTTATTTTTTTTTAAGATTTTATTTATTCATCAGAGAGAGAGAGGGAGAGAGAGCGAGCACAGGCAGACAGAGTGGCAGGCAGAGGCAGAGGGAGAAGCAGGCTCCCTGCCGAGCAAGGAGCCCGATGTGGGACTCGATCCCAGGATGCTGGGATCATGACCTGAGCCGAAGGCAGCTGCTTAACCAACTGAGCCACCCAGGCGCCCCCCAGGTTTGCCTTTTAGAAGATCACCTCCAGGATACCTGTAAGGGTTAAGCCAAGTAAGGACGCACGTGCCCTGAGTGTGTCTGTGTATGCACTTCACTCGCTCGCAGGCAGAGGGGCACGCAGGCTCTGGGGAGAGCTGGTGATCACCAGGACAGTTCCGAGGGGGCGGTGGGGCCCCGGATCCCACAGACTGCCACCAAGAGGCCAGGCAGAGCCTGTGCTTCAGTGACCGCCCGCCAGAGGCCACAGAGGAAGCTTGTGCAGCGAGCCAGGGGACAACTGCTCAGAGTCGGAGCTGCAGCAGTGAGAGGGGCAGGTCGGAGAGAGAGCGTCAGATGTGGCCTAGCAGAGTGTGGAGGTTGCTGGGAAGAGGAGTCCTGGAGGACTCCCCGATTTCTGCCCAACCACCTGAATGCTTCCATTCCTGGGAGCAAGAACACAGAAAGAGGGACGTGCGGGCAAGACTGTGCATCTAGTCTGAGTCAGGAAAAATCTGAAATCTCGGGGGGGCATACAGCAGGTGCTGAGAGACAGAGAGACATGGAGCAGTCCGAGGAGGAGGAATGAGGGGAGCATGTGTCCTGGGCGGGAGGAATGAGGGGAACATGTGTCCTGGGGAGAAGACCATGTGTCCTCAGCAGGCGCTGAGAGGAGATCTCAGAGCAAGGAGAGTATGGGATGCTGGGAAGGTGCCCTGGGGATCTGAGGAAATGGCCAGAGAGACAAGGAGCAGTCCAAGGGGGAGGAGGGAAGGGACCATGTGTCCTGGGGGTGTGGTGGTCAGCAGAGACCAGAGGCAGACACTCCGCCGTTCGTGTCCCACCAAACAAACATTTCATCCTAAAAAGCGGCAAGGAGATGGCTGAGCAGGAAGAGAAAGTGAGTCTCACCCTGGTGTGACTTGCACTTCAGAATGTCGCACACAGCGTATTAGCTACATGCTCAACATGCCAGCCCCAAGCATCTACTTGAGAGAAAAGAAAAGTCCCAAGGAGTACTTTATCTGAGGAGTGATTACAACAAACAGTCAGTACAAGGTCACAATGAGGAAGAATGGGAACAATACAGCCCTGCCGATGCGGCTGGGGGGCTTTGGAGTGGGGGGGCCCGCAGGGAAGGAAATGAGCTGGACAATGCACAGATGTCTACATTTTCGCTGCCAGCAGCTCAGACAAACAGGAAGACCTTAAACTTCTCCAACTGGGAACGCTCGGTTTTGCCTGATGAGCAGGGGGGCCGAGCACATGACTGGAACACAAAAACAGACGGTTGTGATTAAGACTGTGCTCCACACAGAACCTATATGCAGCCTCGCTCACCCAGAAACTCGAGCCCAGCTCCCCCTGTGCCCAGACCACGTTCCTGTGGGCCTCCTCCCCGGGCTGGTCCATGGGGCTTGGAAGGTGGGGAGCTGTGAAGTCCTAAGAGCAGCACCGACCCACGGGACCTAACCAGGCCGACATGCTAAATTTCACAATTTCAAAATTTCCTGCTGATAACTAGCAGAGAACCTGTGTGCATTAGGCTGTAAGCAGGATCTGACAAGAAAATGGCTGGCATAATCATCCACGCGAGGGGCTCTGCGCCACTGACTGTATCACAACACAGGTACAAGAACTGTTAGAAATCCTTCCCATTTCACAAGTGAGGAATCTCACAAAATATTTTTTTCCTTGTAGAAGGTTCTATATTTTTTTCTCCCTCTTGAGTAACTATGCAAACAAGGAATATTTCTTGAAGGAACTGAAGTTTCAGAGCCTCCCTGGGAAGGTGCTCCTTACTGTTAAAAAGAAACGCTGTCTGCTCAAACCATAGCAGGGTTTCTCAAGCTCAGCACCTTTACCATTTGGGGCTGGATAGTTCTTTGTTAGCAGGGCTAGTCCTGCAAGTTGTAGGACATTGAGCAGGGTCCCTAGCTTCCTCCCACTATATGCCAGTAGCACTCTCCCAGTTGTGACAGTAAAAAGTGTCTTTCGAGACTGCCAAACACCCCGGAGGGACAGTTTGCTCTAGAAGATACCCATTTGTGGTTAAGGCCCAAGACCTAGACTGAGATGAGGTTCAAGCCCTAGGTACGGCACATACTAGCAGAATAAAGTTGGGCAAGTAATAACCTCCCTATGCCTCAATTTCCCCAGCCATCAAATGGGGTAATACTACCTACTTCACAGAGTTGATATGAAGATTAAATGAGAAAATGCACACACAATGCTTTGCACAGAGCCCAGCACGTAGCACACACTCAGTAAATGATATCAGCGGCAGTGGTTAAAGAAGAGAGCTGTAGAGCCATGACTTTGGAAGACAGAATTGAGCATGCCACTCATTTGGCCATAAGGTAAGACAAACCGCCCACAGGGCAGACTCTAAAGACTCTAAAGAGTCTGTATGAGGGCACTTAGGGCAAATATGCTAGAAATACAGCCACTTATTAATACTAACCTTCTGTGATGGGGGGGAGAATAAAGAGAAAAGAAATGAAATAGAAAAACTGCTATATACCAAAGACAAATTACCTGACACAACGTGGAAAAGGTAAAACTTCACACCTTTGAAAAACTACCTGAGCCACCAATTAAAATAAAGAGCAATCTGGGGTGTGGGTACAATGGTAAGAATGAGCACCTTAAACAGCTGAAGATGGTGGCCCCTGGGAGACCAAGGGGATGTCCTCAGTCAATGCAGCCAGGAGGACAAACAACAAGGAGGCAGGAGGGTGCCTCCTGGACAAGAGCAGTCTCACAGCTTGTTCCTGTCAGTACCGCGGGGCCTGTTGCCGAGGGTGGCAGAGCCCCCATGGCCTCCCAAGGGTCCAACCACCATCGAGGGCCGCGATGTGGAGCTGCAGACAAGGATCTCGCCTCCTAGACATTCCTTGGCCCTCAGCAGGGCTGGCAGGACTTCACGCTGCTGAGCGGGAACCTTCCTGGATCGGGAGAGGCCTCCCTCAGCCGCTGGCCCCGCAGCCCAGCTCCACCACCTCTATACACATGCATAAGCACACACACGGACACGAGAGCACCTCTCCTGCTCAGCCAGCAAGGCCTCTGCTTCCCAGGCAGCCTGGCTTTGGACACAAGAATCAGAAGGCAAGCATAGAGTCAACCAGCATCCGAGCTTTCTAGGGTTTGGCAATAGTGACTTTATCCAGTAGCCGGAGTCCAAAAGAAGCTGTTCACAACAGTCATCTGACTCACTGAGAATGCAACACTAAATTGGAGATATCTCCTAATTAACCATTCAAAAACACAACCGAGCCTTTCTTTGGGAGACAAAGCCTGCAAGTATGTGCTCAAAGACCTCCTTCACTGCCTGTTTTCTGACCGGGGTTTCCATGTATCTCAGTGACACACAGTTGTCTCCTCTGTCATTCAAATGCACCATGTTTTTTCTTTTCTCATTAAAGGAAACTGAATAACAGTAGTAGGCTTGTGCGCAGAGTGGAGGGCTGCGCCCATTAACATTCAACAGTGTGCCCACACATGCATCATCTAAGCCTCGGTCTTGTCCACCCAAAAATACAGTGAAGGCAAGGGCCGTTTTACCCTGATATACTATGATGTTGTTGTCAGCTGAATGCACTCTAAGAACCAAATGAGGAAAACAAGACAACCCTCCATTCTTTCCTGAAGGACGGCCACACAGCGCCCTCCGTTTGACCCCAACATCCAAAGACATCACATGGCATTTACATCCCAGGGTAATTTGTGTAAGATTAAAACTTCTCCAGCACAACTTAAAAAGCAAAATATTTGACATCAGTACAGTACCCAATGCACAGGAGAGGTTAGAAATGAGAAAAACAGTCAACAAATGGATAGTTAACTTAAAATATCCTAGGCAATTTTGACACACTCCCGAAAGTCGAATGCTAAACTCACTTTGTCAGAATTAATTTGGGAAACATTTAGTCCTGCTTGAAGGAGAAATGGACTTCCCCAGCCAGCATTTTGTCAAGTCACCGTTTCCATAGTTTGTTCTGTCAGCGTTCCATCTGAGTAACTAAGTATTCCTCTCCCGCCTTGGCTGGGAGGACTAACATGGGGCCAAACACCTTGGAGACAGAAAAACAAACGAACCCAGTTACTAGGTTTTAAACTCAGTTTTGTCTGGAAATCAGGAAGCAAGATCAAGCTTCAGGGACGCTCTCAGGCTGATGAGATTTTTTTTCAAAAGTTCAAATGAGAAGTCGTCCAGAGCTCAGAAGTGCAGAAGGCTAAGAAATGGCCATGAGGATGGCCTCCTGGGGGCACGGTCGGCCTCCACTGCTGGGGACAGTTTTTGATTCCAAAGGATCAGAAATTTGGATCCGTGTCCTGCCTTGTTATTTCCCCTGACTCTTCTGTTATTTGCAAATTTCATGTACGTCTCTGCCTGAACACGGATCTAGAGGGCCAATTTCACTGTACTTCTAGTGGAGCAAAGGAATGGAAGATTTTAGATTTTACCTCATTCATAGGGAAAGAAAGGAAAAAATGTTGTGAAATGTACAAATGTCCTTATTACAACAGAACTGAAAAATGTCATTCAGCTGGAAAAATCAGCTATCGGCAATCCCCCACCCCCACCCGGCTCCCTCCCACCCTAGCTTTATTAGTTCACATACATGAAGCTTACTGAGCTGCCCCGCTAAGAATGTGAAGTCACAGTGCTTCCAGATCTGAGTCCTGAAGAGAGCAAAGGACGGGAGCTGGGGTCATGAAGAGTAACATCTAACATTCACCAGTCTCAGCTTTTCTGTCCTCCTGTTCCTCAGTCCTGATGACCCTCTCTCTCCATTTTCTGAATCCGACAGCGGCCAGGACTTTCCATTCGTTTCTGCTGATCTCTGAACCACAACCATCTGTCTAAAACGCAACCTCCCTCTAGGGTACCTGCGCTCCCAGAAACAAAACCCCGAATGTTTGAACCCACGCGCTTCATGTGGTACACCTACCGGGCAGACTGCCTTAACTTGGTTTGCACACTCCCTCCTTGATGCTCTCCGGCTGTTCTTACTGTCCTTTACTGTGCATTTCAGTTCAGTGTCACGTCGTGCGTGTGCAGCAGACCACACTGATGGTCCTCACAGAGGGGAACGTGCCATGCTGCGTCTGGCGCGCCCAGCGGCTGGACTCCTGTGTGGCTTCCAGACCCGCGTCGCAGACGCAGACCTTAAGCTCTGGGCCGTGTGAGCAAATCAATGAACACAGACGTTTCCACTCAACATCCAAGAGGGAGCTTGGATGAGAGAGATGTAATTCTATTTTAACAGTGTCCTATTAACATAACCTGAAAAACTACTTCAGAAATGTGTTCTTCAACTGGACACGACCAACCAAATGTTAATTAGCACGGCCCTGTCAAAGGCTAGCACCTTCATACCTGAAAATTACATGTTTAACTGCACACACACAAAGTTTACTCATACCGATACCTGGAATCCTGTAAGGACTGAAAAGTACTTTTCCTGGTGACCTCATTTAATGGCCACAGCATTCCTGTGAAAGTATGGAAAGAACTGATAAATTCCAGCACTCTTCCCTAAAGCGTGAAGCTTCCAGATGGCCTTGGCCAGGTGCTGTATGGTGTGGCTAACCATGCCTTGGTGCAGAATGGAACCCTGCCTCAGCTGGATGACGAAATGCTCACAGGTTTAAAAGCAGAAAGCATGACACAAGGAGACAGGTGAGAGGATTTGTGAAACAAACCACTGAACTTTCAAAATACTATATATTCTCAACAAGGGAAATCATCTGACAGACTGAATCATGAATTTGTGCAGTGCAGAGAATTTACAAAAGCAGCAAGGTATGACTCATAGCCACAAAGTGTTTTGTAACATCCTTATAAAAATCCGCCTTACAAATGTTGCGGCTCTTCCAAAAGCACTTGTCTTTTTGTTTTAGGTATTCACTCACTTAACAATTTGTCAAAAATAATTTATAAAATCTACCTGAGGTATAATTTCTGGAACTAGAAGAAGAAAGGGAGAAAAAGAAACAAAACCCCATACAGTGGACTGTTTGGATCCTATTTTGCCTACACCAGCAGTATTACCAAAAAGAGAGATTACCATGTCATTCCTTCTGATGCTACTAAGTCAAGCCATAAGATCCAATAAGCACTTTGTTTTTAGTAAAATTACTCAAGGGCACTCCAATTCATAGCTCAATACCACCAGTAGGAACTTTTCTAAAACTACAAATAATTTTGTCAAGAAATTTTATTTTTTAATTTTTTTAAAAAAGATGTTATTTATTTGACAGAGAGAGGGAGAGAGAGAGAAATCACAAGTAGGCAGAGAGGCAGGCAGAGAGAGGGGAGAAGCAGGCTCCCCGCTGAGCAGAGAGCCCAATACGGGGCTCAATCCCCGTGACCCAAGCTGAAGGCCGAGGCCCAACCCACTGAGCCACCCAGGCACCCCTGTCATGAAATTTCAAACGGGTTTCTCAGAAATGCCAGGTAATTGTTAAAAGTTACCCCCACCCCAAATTCTAAATTCTCTGCTCAAATTGTATCATTAGTACTTAAAAACAGCTAATTAACTGATTTTGGTTTTACATACACATGTGACCTTAGTCAACTGTTTTTCCAGTACTCCTTTTGCGGAGAAGGTCATAACCGTTAAGGTCCACATGAAACCAAGCTGAAAGATAAGGAGTCATTCTGAGAGGTATGTCTATAAATAGAATCGGGAGCTGGAGAGTGTCATCTTGGTATGATGTCTTCATCAATCTCTCTCCTGATAAGGACCCATCGTTTAGTGAGATCATGTGCCCTGAGTTCTAGAGCAACTGGTAAGATGTTGAGTCAGTGGTTCTTCGGGAAGTTTCCAGCTCCATGGTTGTTGACTCTGTACTTACTGGGCCAGACATTATTAACCACTTTTATAGCATGAACCCCAAACTGACCACAACACTCACACGGTCTCACCCTTGGTTACAAACCACACCTAACCCTCCTGAGAATTTCACATGCAGATACAAAGATGCTGGTTCATGGTGACTCTCACAGGACTGGGGTTGTTTCTGAGCAGTTCTTGTGTGTTAGGAATAATGCCCCCACAGCCCTGCCTGTCAGTGGTGTCCCCTCAACCACGAGTGACTCATTTCACAATCAGCAGCCATGGATAAGGACTTGAATAAGCAACAGGTCATTTCTCGTTGGCAGACTGTCAGGTTCCCTCCCAATATCCATTCTCCTCTTCTTCATAGCAATACCTATGGCCAGGAAAGTAAGATACTCTCCTTGAACTCAAAATTTAAGGGGATGCCAAAAACTGATTAATCATGATAAATAATATTTTAATATACAATCTTATAAAAACAAATCAATTAATTTCAAAATCTACAATGAACTAACATAAAATTAAAGACTAGGTCAGCATTACCAATTTTTCCTTTTACCTCAGACGCCAATATGGCACTATAACATTGTATTAAAATATCATTTATTTTAATTACTGGGTGTTTTGGTGTACTTTTAAATTATGCACAAACGTGAGTGGCTTACTTACCTTACCATATTCGTTTGTGGCCCTGAAAGGAATCATATCTTAATGGTAGGGGGAGGGTAGGTTGGCAACTGTGTCCAGCTAAAAAAAATAAATAAATAAAAATCTACATTTCCTTTGCAGATGGGGTGGCCAGTGAGACTTAAACGGACCAGATGGGGAGAAGTTTCTGGGAAAGCTATTTAAAAGGACCTGCTCTGTCACACACACACACACACACACAAAAGCAACTATGTGAGGCGGAGAATGTGTTCATTAACTTAGTGGTGGGAATCATCATGTTGTAACCTTAAATTTATTATTTGTCACTTATACCTCGATGAAACTGAGGGGGAAAAACACCCTGATCAGAAGAAAGGACCCGATTCAGCTCTGACACTAGCTTTTCCCCTTTGGGGAAAATGACCATGAAAGCTCTGCTGGGGACTTACCACATGATACACCTGGTACTAGTGACTGTGGAGCAAGAGGACAGAAGGCACCTGCATCCGTGACAACATCCTGATCAGCCTGTCTTGGGACTCCTTATTACCCGAAAACAACACAACTCCTAGTTCGCTTAAAGGACTATAAGTGGGCTTCCGTTCACTGGCAAGTGCCGCTCTCAACGGACTGACTAGAACTACTTTAAAAAAAAAAAAAAAAGAAAAAGAAAAAAAGCTAATCACAGTGATGAAACCATCACCTTCACTTAAATGGGAATGTTCTGAAGAGATAGACCAACATCTTCAATACTTCTCTTTCCATCTTATTAACTAAAGCCCTAGTGTTTCCACCCAAAGGATTCCAATGTCAGTTTATTATTAGGAAGTCCATGTGCTTGCCTCCTGAGTAATTAGAGGCAAAGATGAGGCAAGGCTGTGGATCAGAGACATATGCCCCCTCAACCCCCACACCACTGGTGAGGGTCTCCTGCTAGTCGCCGGCTGCCAAGAAGAGCAGCCAAACCCATGGTAACCCAAGAGCCCGATTCTGGGAGACTGGGCAGTGCACTGAAGGATCTCAGAGACTCCTCTTCTGTCCTCTCCTTTATGGAGTCTGCTTCCATCTGCACCAGCGGGCTCCCGGAGACTGAAACCCTCGGCTGCCTTGGGCCATTAGGGCTTCGTGGCTCAATCACAGG